>NC_137862.1:19357120-19567120 GCF_963924005.1 Protomyctophum bolini | reverse complement strand
CTATGGGAAGTTGCACCTGCTGGCAAGATGGCAGCCGTGTGCATATCATCAATTAAGTCATATTGGAGCAACTACAGTGTAGGCCACATGTCCCTGCCAGTGCTTAGTACTTTTTACTTTACTTGAGTATTTCCAAATTTAATTAATTACATTTCAGAGGCAAATATTGTACTTTTACTATTAGGCTATTTGAAAACTTTACTAGTTACTTGGAATATTATTACAAAACATACATTAACCACTTCAACCCATTATAATACTGTACTTCGGATATTTGAAAATAGACGATCTACAAGCTCACAATGCGTAAAAGACATTGAACTTGCGAAATGGGACATTCTGCATTCTGCATAATGAACACTTTTGCTTTTGGTACTTTGAGTATATTTTGATGCCAATATATATCTGTTTGTACTTTTACTCAAGTAAATTTTGAATACCGACCATACTTTTACTTATAACAAGTATTTCTACATTGCAGTATTGATACCTGTTCTTAAGTAAAATGTGTTTTTCCACAGAAAGCATAATCTCTGGACAATCTCATGTATAAAGTCCCTATCAGATTACAGAACAAGTAAAAATGGGATGCCCTTTCTTTGATGTCAAATATCCTATGTAATTTGGATACTTTCCCTTTCATTTGAACTTGGTAGATGAGAAAGAGTTTGATGCATTTGTATCATATGTGTGGAGCCCTGCCTCAGAGGAAATTGGAAGACGTTTGTCCATGCTTTCATCATCCAGACCTGGTTTTGATGATCAAAGTAGGTTTCCCCATGACAACTTTCTTCATCTTAAAATAGTTTTTCTATCCATTGGACATTGCATTTGCATACATGACTGCAATAATAGCAACGTTTTGTGAATCTGATTTTGACAGCAACCCAATGTAGACTATTTACCATTGATGATCATGCCACCCAGAGGCCACTGGAGGTACTACTACCTGCAACCTTGGAGGACCAGTGGGGCTACAGCCTCTATCTGCTGGATAGAGACCCACTACCTGGAGAAGGTCAGTGGAAGAGAGATGATGGGGGATGTCATTGTCTACGGGTCCTTGGAGGGGTTCCGGGGAGTCAAATTCAGTTCAACCCTACAAATGTAATTAAAAAAAGGACAAAAAAAAATGAAAATAACCAAATTGACAAATTTGGAATATTAGTATAATTATTACTCAAACATTTTAACAACAAATCTGGAATGGGGGTCCAAAATATGAGATTAAGGAATGGAAACAAGCTGTAATCTTTTTTTTGCGTTATCCTTTTGATTATGGTGGGTCAACATGTTATTGTGACAGGTTTAATATATGAATCAATCGATCAATCTGAGATAACTGCTGATCTAGCCAACTTCTTCACGTGTTTCAGCATACACCCATGATGTGGTCCATGGATTAAAGATAAGCAGAATGCTGATCTGTCTCCTGTCTGTTGACTACCTATCCGACAGCAATGCTGTGTTTGTGCTGGAGTCAGGCATACAGGTGGACTATGCCTTTTAATTCCCTTAATTTCACAGTGAAGATCAAACCTGCACGTCAGTGTATTGATATTGAATGTGTAATTAACACACCTGTGAAACGTGTAGTTAAATTTCACATTTATTATCCTTCTTTACTTATTCACTCACTTTTACAAAACTATTTATGCACGGCAACTTCTGAATTGTCCAACCAAGAAAGCATCTGTCAAAAACAGCACATATACAAGCTCACAGCGCATCAATTCGCGCCATGCGGCAAGCTTGTACATCTGTTTTTTTGTATATATATGAGAACTACTTATTTAGATTAGAAGGCATGAATCGTCCTTAGGTCTTATAATGGGGTTAGTTAAAGCAACTAAATACCCATTTGTCAAATGTGTTTGCCATTAACAACCTTGTAATATATTCTACACTTCTAGGCATGTCTACAGGACTGCAACCTCAAGCTCCTATTGATTTGGACAGAGGAAAGGCCAGCCTCCCTAGGCCAGCTGGACCCACCATTGCCCCCACTAGTGTGGAGGGCCTTGAAGGTGCTTCCAGCTCTAGACTGGGCCTCCGCCATGTCAGAAGTATCCATCAGTAACTTCTGGAAAACACTGAGGAAGACTATGCCAGTGAAGAGTCCAGCATGCGTCAATCATACAGAATAACCAGGCTTTTTATGTCATCAGCAACCTTCTTTCTGATGTCATCCATACATGTATGAGATAAATGTACATACACATAGTGTGTGTCGTGTCACACAGTAGTGTGACAAAACCCTTGCTTTCTTTTTTTTCTGTCAATATTAAAAAATAACCTAAAACATCTGATTGTCCTGAAGTCCTAAAAGTAGACAATCATATCAAACAAATAAGACAAGAATATACAGTAATACCTAGCCATTTATTTATTGTGGACAATTATCCAATATTACACATAACCTCCAGGATTAGCAGTTATTTTGAAGGTGAAATTAGAGTCAGGTGTTTACTATCACAAAACCCCTTTTGGTTTGACAAAATGACAAACCAGATGAATCAATAGAGCAAAACAGAAGCAGGTGAACCTATATAGGGAGAACACTGTTCTCCCTATATAGGTTCACCTTTTCCTATTCATTCCTGTTCTCAGAACAGGAATAACCAGGGCTCACCATACTGCATGTTGACCCTACCTCTAGTGACATTAACACATGAGTCAAAAAAGTGGACAGGACAACAATGGGTTTGAACAGAAAAAAGTATTTAGCATGCAGCATGGTGAGCCAGAGTGATTATTGTTCTCTTTGTAAGGTCACCTTCTGCTGTTTTACTCCCATAGTTGTCACTAAGTTGTTAATTTTGTGATAATAAAAAACACCTACTTTTTTCATATGTAATACTGGATAATTTTCAGGTTGGACTTTTTTCTCAAGGATCACAAGAGTTCACTTTCACATGCACTCTTTCACAGAGGTACTTCACTGTTCATACGGTTATTCCTTTTTTGCCGTTTTTCAATTGGTCAAAAGACAATGATTTTGTGCTTTTATACTTATAATGGGATATAACAAAGAATTTTTAAATCTTGAATTGTATTACTTTTCAAAGAATGCTTCAGAATAAAATATTCAGGCACAGGACAAGTCAGTGAGGTACTCACACAAGCAAAGGGTGGGAAGGTGTGGTAACTAAAAGTTAGTCTTTCTGGTTTAGGGGCAGTGGAAAATAACATTTTCTAAACATGACTATTACATGAAAATGCAAGTGGGTAGTAAATGCCATAATGCAAAATCCATTAAATGACTGGAAATACCAGAATGCTGGTAACAAAGGTATATATGGGGTACTGCACTGTTCTCCATAGGAGTTAATAGTTCATAAGGAGTTCTTAATAGTTGATACAAAGTCATGTATCAGTCCTTTGATTTTGAAGAGCAACAGTACAACCATATTATTCCTAAAATTGCTAGATTCAACTGGAATACAGGAATTATGTTTTGTAGGAAAGACCAGAGATAAAAGTAAAGGTTAATATATGTGAACAAAACGGCCAATGTGGTGGCACAGTTGGTGAAAAAGGGGGAAAGAAAGTTAAAACGCACTTTGCACATTCTATGTCTAGGCTAAGTCTACTGCATATTTTGCTGTACACATATGTACCAACACACCAACCAAATCTAGGATTTCTAAATAAAACAAGATTGTGACAGTTCATTCTATGTACATTTTTACACCAATAGCAGACAAACTAAAAAACACGAAATCCACCTTACAAGCTTCCACAAAACAAACATGTCATAGTTGAGTCTCCAAGACGCAGGATTGGAAAATCCGTCAGTAAACACTATCTGGTGCCATTAAAGATTTTGGATAATCTAAATGTTTCCTGACTACCGGTAATCCCTTTGCCACCCACGTATCTCATATCACAGACAAGACTTTCTGGCACATCCTGCCACATAGTACCTGGTGGTAGTGGCTAGAGTTCAGACACCAAAAAACACGTACGGAAAAGGCTTAAAGCTACAATCCGAACGTTTTATGTCCTCTTTCGACGATGAGAGGAGATTACGATGGCCGAACGACAGCAAAGTTGATGGCTCTGCTAGTGTTCAACCTTATGTGCTAGTTACATTGGTATTAACATACTGTACATTACAGATTGGTTAACGTTTTATTCATTTCATTATGCCCCGGATTGTAGCTTTTAATGGTTTCAGCCTCAATAGATCTATCCTACCAAAAGGAAAATCAAAACAAACAGAAAATACCCCCAAGGTCACACAAAATGGTATTGTTTAGGGTTTTTCTGTTTGCGCCTTCAGCTTCCTCTCCCAAAGCTTTTGGTGATCAGAGAAACCTTGCTTGCCCTTGTTGAAGGAGTTGGGTCCTGCAGATGTTGGTGTCTCTCTGAAAAGTATAGAGTAGAGTTAATACATTTAGACTTGAAGACTGTAACTTCTATAAAACTAAATGAAAAACGGTACACTTCTGAGGAAAATATACCTGTGAAAGGCCATATTTTACCATTTTGAAAACATTTTCTACTTGTCGATCTACATCAGAGGTGCCCAAAAGGTAGATCATGATTTACCAGTAGATCACAAAGGCTGTGCAGGTAGAACACATGACATGGCCATAAACAATATATAGGCCTAATTAAAAGAAAAAGGAAAAAAGTCATCTGCCACTTGAATTAAGGTGACTTCATTGATTGACATCAAATAGGACCCGTCAGCTCAAACCCACAACGCAATACTTTGTTTTCAAGGGTGTTGCACACAAACGTATGTAACATTATTATACAAAACTCTATATGCCATTCTCAGTGTTATTATATGTCTTATGTAACACCAGCACTGCTATTCCAAAGTCCCTTCAGGTACAGTTTTCAGCAATGGGATATTTTTTTGGGTGGGTAGATCTTGTTGAGACGGTCATTTTGAAAGTAGCTCTCAAGTCAAAAAAGTGCGGGCACCCCTGATCTACATCGACACATTGTGAGCTTGTATGTAGATTGGCGACTTTTTTAAAACTGAAGAGAGTCAAATATGTACCTGCCAACGTTCTTCATTCTCATCCTGGCCTCTGCAGGCATCTCCTCAGGATCACTCTGTAGAAGAGAAAAAGACCTGTGGTTCGCAACTCCCCCAAATAATATTTGACACCAATACATAAGAACTTAAAATATAGTAAGTTTCATTGATCCAAGCCGGAACACAATTGATTGATTAATCATTAATATAAACATGCTCTGAAAATGCATCATAGTATAAGGGGAAATCCTCCCTGGACAAATGGAGATATAAGGGGAATCCCCCTGGCCAAGGAATATCCCCTTTAAGTGCAGATTTGTGGATGTTTGTTTTCAGGTGGCAAATGTACTTTGTGCTTACATCAGAAGAGTCATCATTGAAGACCGAGGCCAGTCCTGGCTTCTTAGTTGGAACAACTGGCTCTTTGGGCTTCTAGGAAAGATTAGAGAAGAAATATTTAACAAAACAATGTTCCCGTATCGTAGCCTTTCACCGTCTTGTTTCAAGTGTTTCTCATCAAGAGTCTTCTTTTCGCTCCTATGCCACCAAAATGTGGAACGCCCTACCAACAGTCATTAAGACATGCAAATCCCTTGACTCCTTCAAATGCACTCTCAAAGGGCACCTACGGACGGCTGCAATTCGAAACTGGCCCCCGTAAAATCTGATTTCCCCCACCCAACCCCTTTTCCCTTTTTACCTCCTCTATGATGATTTCCTGTTTTTGGCTATATAGAAGTGTATATTTGTACGTCTCTAAATGTTATGATGAATTGAACATGGTGGACCCTAAGTGTAATGCTTTATGGTGTTGTTCACATTAACAGTTTTGTATTGAGTTGTGCTTGAAATGTACTGTAATTCTCCAATCCGTTAATAAATCAATCAATCAATCAATCAATTCTTTGCCTATTAAATAATATTTGGAAATGTAATAATATCACTCTCAGGTTTACACCAAATGTCTTCCCCTGAAGTTAAAGGAGAATTCCATACTAGAAGGCTTTCTCACCTTTATTTGTAGTTGTTACATCCCCACCAAAGAGGTCCAGGTGTTATTTTGTGCAAAAGCGCATTATTGGCTATTTCCCCTACCATAAGCCCTCAGTGAATTGCATTGAATGGGCTATGGGGTGTTGTGCTAATTTGCTTATTTCCATCGCTCAAAAATCTTTTTTTTGGGTATATATCCTCTCTTCATAATGTAAATAGTATCCCAAGCGGCACACTTTACTACTTATTTCGATGGAAATAAGTGAATTATCACAAAAACCCAACCCCCATTGAGTGGCTCTTTGGTGTGGACGTACGGTAACAACTACAAATAAAGGTAAGAAAGCCTTCTAGTATGGAATTCTCCTTTAAGAGTAATCAAATATGTTCCGTCCAAATTGATTCAAAATGTACTTTATAAAAAGTGGTGACATCATGTACAACCTGCCTCCTGACTGAAAATAGTTCTGTTTAGTATTAAGCAGTACAGTCTGTATGTTTCTGTCTCACAGCAAACAATGCCTCGTTGCCTTCATATTTCAATACTCAGACTCACTGTTGCTCCAAGTTTGATGGAAATTGGATTGCTCTTCTTTCCCATCTGACTGCTCAAACCAAAGCCAATCTTGGATATTTTGCGAGGCGCCGGTGGAGAGTTTGAGGAGTCGGACTCGTCGTCAACGTCTTCAGATGCGATATGTTGAGCTGAGTCGGACTCTTTGGGCTTCTAGGAAAGATTAGAGAAGAAATATTTAACAAAACAATGTTCCCGTATCGTAGCCTTTCACCGTCTTGTTTCAAATGTTTCTCATCAAGAGTCTTCTTTTCGCTCCTATGCCACCAAAATGTGGAACGCCTTACCAACAGTCATTAAGACATGCGAATCCCTTGACTCCTTCAAATGCACTCTCAAAGGGCACCTACGGACGGCTGCAATTCTAAAATGGTCCCCGTAAAATCTGATTTCCCCCACCCAACATGTTTCCCTTTTTACCTCCTCTGATGATTTCCTGTTTTTGGCTATATAGAAGTGTATATTTGTACGTCTCTAAATGTTATGATGAATTGAACATGGTGGACCCTAAGTGTAATGCTTTATGGTGTCGTCCACATCAACAGTTTTGTATTGAGTTGTGCTTGAAATGTACTGTAATTATCCAATCTGTTAATAAATCTTTCAATCAATCAATCAATTCTTTGCCTATTAAAAAATATTTGGAAATGTAATAATAATTCACTCTCAGGTTTACACCAAATGTCTTTCCCTGAAGTTAAAGGAGAATTCCATACTAGAAGGCTTTCTTACCTTTATTTGTAGTTGTTACATCCCCACCAAAGAGGTCCAGGTGCTATTTTGTGCAAAAGCGCATAATTGGCTATTTCCCCTACCATAAGCCCTCAGTGAATTGCATTGAATGGGCTATGGGGTGTTGTGCTAATTTGCTTATTTCCATCGCTCAAAAATCTTTTTTTTGGGTATATATCCTCTCTTCATAATGTAAATAGTATCCCAAGCGGCACACTTTACTACTTATTTTGATGGAAATAAGTGAATTAGCACAAAAACCCAACCCCCATTGAGTGGCTCTTTGGTGTGGACGTAACAACTACAAATAAAGGTAAGAAAGCCTTCTAGTATGGAATTCTCCTTCAAGAGTAATCAAATATGTTCCGTCCAAATTGATTCAAAATGTACTTTATAAAAAGTGGTGACATCATGTACAACCTGCCTACTGACTGAAAATAGTTCTGTTTAGTATTAAGCAGTACAGTCTGTATGTTTCTGTCTCACAGCAAACAATGCCTCGTTGCCTTCATATTTCAATACTCAGACTCACTGTTGCTCCAAGTTTGATGGAAATTGGATTGCTCTTCTTTCCCATCTGACTGCTCAAACCAAAGCCAATCTTGGATATTTTGCGAGGCGCCGGTGGAGAGTTTGAGGAGTCAGACTCGTCGTCAACGTCTTCAGATGCGATATGTTGAGCTGAGTCGGACTCTTTGGGCTTCTAGGAAAGATTAGAGAAGAAATATTTAACAAAACAATGTTCCCGTATCGTAGCCTTTCACCGTCTTGTTTCAAGTGTTTCTCATCAAGAGTCTTCTTTTCGCTCCTATGCCACCAAAATGTGGAACGCCCTACCAACATTCATTAAGACATGCGAATCCCTTGACTCCTTCAAATGCGCTCTCAAAGGGCACCTACGGACAGCCGCAATTCGAAACTGGCCCCTGTAAAATCTGATTTCCCCCACCCAACATGTTTCCCTTTTTACCTCCTCTGATGATTTCCTGTTTTTGGCTATATAGAAGTGTATATTTGTACGTCTCTAAATGTTATGATGAATTGAACATGGTGGACCCTAAGTGTAATGCTTTATGGTGTCGTCCACATAAACAGTTTTGTATTGAGTTGTGCTTGAAATGTACTGTAATTCTCCAATCTGTTAATAAATCTTTCAATCAATTCTTTGCCTATTAAAAAGTATTTGGAAATGTAATAATAATTCACTCTCAGGTTTACACCAAATGTCTTCCCCTGAAGTTAAAGGAGAATTCCATACTAGAAGGCTTTCTTACCTTTATTTGTAGTTGTTACGTCCCCACCAAAGAGGTCCAGGTGTTATTTTGTGCAAAAGCGCATTATTGGCTATTTCCCCTAACATAAGCCCTCAGTGAATTGCATTGAATTGAATGGGGCTATGAGGTGTTGTGCTAATTCGCTTATTTCCATCGCTCAAAAATATTTTTTTTGTATACCGGTATATCCTCTCTTCATAATGTAAATAGTATCCCAAGCGGCACACAAATACTACTTATTTCGATGGAAATAAGTGAATTAGCACAAAAACCCAACCCCCATTGAGTGGCTCTTTGTGGACGTAACAACTACAAATAAAGGTAAGAAGCCTTCTAGTATGGAATTCTCCTTTAAGAGTAATCAAATATGTTCCGTCCAAATTGATTAAAAATGTACTTTATAAAAGTACAAGTGGTGACATCATGTACAACCTGCCTCCTGACTGAAAATAGTTCTGTTTAGTATTAAGCAGTAGTCTGTATGTTTCAGTCTCACAGCAAACAATGACTCGTTGCCTTCATATTTCAATACTCAGACTCACGGTTGCTCCAAGTTTGATGGAAATTGGATTGCTCTTCTTTCCCATCTGACTGCTCAAACCAAAGCCAATCTTGGATATTTTGCGAGGCGCAGGTGGAGAGTTTGAGGAGTCGGACTCGTCGTCAACGTCTTCAGATGCGATATGTTGAGCTGAGCGTTTGCCCGCTGTCCCTGCTCCTTCCTCAGTGCTAGAAGAGACAGGCTTAGTTTTCACTCTGCCTCCCTCCTCCTCCGGCCCTGCTTGAGGCAAGACACTTAGCAAGGTGAGCAACAGTTGCTTGATCAATCAAATGAGCTGCTACCATCAATACCTGAATGACATCAACTGAGCTCTCTCTGAAACGAATTGTTCAGCTGTTTCCCATGTGAAAGTTTATAACTTACCCAGTCATTCCGATACAACTAAAATAGCTGATCTAAAAACTCAGTGCATCACCAGCGTGTAGATTTAAAAAAAATATATATAGGCTATATACATATAATAGCCCAGATTCGGCACAAACAAGGGACTAAATTATTTTCGCTCCTATGCCACCAAAATGTGGAACGCCTTACCAACAGTCATTAAGACATGTGAATCCCTTGATTCCTTCAAAACAGCTCTCAAAGGGCAGCTACGGATGGCTGCAATTCGAAACTGGCCCGTAAAATCTGAATCCACCCCCACCTCCCCCCCGTTTTCCCCTCACTGTATATGTTTATTTTCCCTTTTTACCTCCTTTATGATGAATTCCTGTTCTGTTCTTTTACTATATAGAAGTGTCTATTTATACGTCTCTAAATGTTTTGATGAATTGAACATGGTGGACCCTCTTGTAAACAAGTGTAATGCTTAATTGGGTCGTCCACTCACAGCAGTTAACAGTCTTTGTATTGCGTTTGTGCTTGAAATGTACTGTAATTCTGCAAACGGTTAATAAATATTTCAATCAATCAATCAAAAAAGCCTACATTGACATGCTGATGAAGCATAGCTGACTGTGTTGTGGGGTTGATTCTCTTTGCTGTGTGTCATTCCCTTTACTCTAAGGTCATTCCCCATCTAATACCTCCCAATATCCCTCGGCTACTGTATACTATCTAATAAATGCAGAAAATAGGAACACCTATTGAAAGTAGTTAGGCTCTAGAGTAGATTGAATGACTTCTGAGTCAGAGATGGGGGGGCTTTGGCTGAGTGGTATAATGTCATTGTCATTATTATTTATTTATTTCATTATATTATCTTTGACTTCAGCTAACTGACCTAGCATAACGCTAGCTACTGCATCTAGCCAAGTTAGCAAACCGTACGTGTTACACTACTACTGGCTCACATCTATATTTAAATAAATATGTATTTGATTTATCCAACGTTAAAACACTGCAGATGCCGCCGGTCTCCGTACAGTTTCTTTTTCTTTTCAATTGACTTTAGTGCTAACCTTAGCATGCATATTGTTAGCTGACGATATGTGGCTAGCAGCCGATAGCTTGGTCTGATATCTTAACATGCATGGTGATCGTTTCATCTGCTCAACATCATTCGCAGGAGACCGTTGTAGCAACTCAAGCTTCTAGAATAATGTTATCTGCACTATCTAAGACAAATATCACCTCCATGGTCGGTGAACCTCTTGCTGTTATGCCTGCGATCCGCCATTATTATTATTACAAAAATAATACACTTTCTTCTTCCTCGTCTTCTTCCTTCTACACACCAGTGTGTAATTTGCATACCGCCACCTACTGCACAGAGTGTGCATCTTCTTATTCTTCTTCTTTCCGGTTTTATGGCGGTTGGCAAACCTTTCAAAGTGCATTACCGCCACCAGCTGGACTGTGTAGTACTAGGGATTGTGCAGCAAACCAATAAAATAAACCAAAAACGCCTACATTCTATTCACCAAGTGGGTATTTCTTATGTACTTAGTAATATAATGATAGACTTTGCCTGCTTCTTTTCCTAGAAGACCTGATGTTTAACCTTTTTCAACAGGCAATATAACTGATTGATTCCTCTCACTACTGTACTTTTCTTTCCCCTTCACTTAAAAAAAAAGAAGAAAAAAAAAAGTGGTGGTGCAACTAACCCCCCCCCCCCCCCCCCCCCTAGGTGAACACATAGGTGAACACAGACATTGCTGTTCCTTGGAGTGGTTGCGCCACTCAAAAAAACATAAACCTCCTGAGTCCTGAAGATAAGATAACGACAAAGTTCAATGTTCTGGTTAATTAGTAGTACAACAAGTAGCCCTGTATGTGCCCAGTCCCTACGCTCATTCTGTAGTTTCCGAGATGAGGAGAGCTACAGAATGAGCGTAGGGACTGAGGGCACATACGGGGCTATACAACAAGGTACACATTTTTTCCCCCACATTATTTGTTTTTTGTAGATCCTGAAAAAATAGCAGATCTACAAGCTCAAAAGTGCCACGATGCAACACATTGTGAGCTTGTTGGTCTGCATTTATTTTGTACTACTCATAGAATAAACCAGGGTCCCTGGGCCAGGGTCCCTGGGCGTCCCTGGACACCACTTTGACAACACTGTTTTAGACATATAGAAAAGGGCAAAAAACATTATACCAGAGTTTAGATTTGTAAACAGTAGATTTGTATATCATAAATTTACAAAAATAATATTTGAAATTCAGCAGACGCGAGCAAGTAATATCTGGTAGTGAATTGGGGTTTTGTGCTTTCTAAATAGATTATTTCCCTGACAAATACCGTGGTATGGGATGCAAAAAACAAAAAAAGAATCACAGAAATTAATTCCCTTTAAAAAAGACATTCAATATCAATTCCCTCTAACCCTCTTCAATAGTCATAGAGCAGGCACAGTTTATTATAGAGCTTTACAGCAAATTGTAATCTTCATTGTCAGTGAAGCAAACAAGTCTTCATTGTTATGACATCTCATGACATCACTCACTATCATACAAAACATGAATTTGTGCTATTACAAATATTTCTTCATGAAGAGTAATGCCCTGCTAATGCAGTTTCACATAACATATAATTTCCAAAATAGTGTTGATTCATGTCAAGTTCAACACTGGACATGAATGGTAAGTCCTCTCGATAAAACATTCCAAGGCATAGGCACAGTTTTTAATGACCCCAGTTGCAACAAAAAAATGCTCAGGTGTACAGTAATCGCAAATCTAATTAATTAATTAATCTCTGTTGCATACAAGTTTGATGAGACAAATTAAAAGATGTGACAAGTTTACATTAAAATGGGTGAGTCACCCCAGATGTTCACTGAGTAAGAGTGTATACTGTACTGTATATAACTTATAAAGTGTGATTGATTGATTGATTGAAATATTTATTAACAGTTTGCAGAATTACAGTACATTTCAAGCACAACTCAATACAAAGACTGTTAAGTGGACGACCCAATAAAGCATTACACTTGTTTACAAGAGTAATGCCATCTTGTTCAAATCATCAAAACATTTAGAGACGTACAAATAGACACTTCTATATAGCAAAAAAAGTCTATAGTCCATTCTGCAGTTGAGCCCAGTTCATATCTGACCCTACTTACTGCGTTCTATAGGAGTGGGAACAAAAAAATAATAAATAAAATCAATATTGCGATATATTGTCGTATAATCATTGCACTGCCGGCAAATATAAATATTTTATCACGACGTGCATGTGCTATATGGATTGACCCCCTCCTCCCCCTGACCCTTTCTCTTCACTGTACCTATTTGAAATAAAACATCAAATGTCAAAAGTAAATCTTTAAAATTGTGGGGTAAATATTGGATGTGATTTTCCTGAAAAGGAAATAAGACAAATGTAACTACCGGTACTTATTTGTAGTTTATTTAATTTATTTTATTTTATTAATAATAATAAAATAAATGTACATGGCAAAACATATATTTTCAATTGGGGATAATATACCAGATAAAGCCCTGCATTGGATTTGTAGTTTTGCTGTGAGCGGTTAAAATCTTTACTTTGTATTTAACTCTAACCAGAGGGATGGAGACAAGAAATTACGCTGAAAAGTCATTACAATACAAACCAAAGTAAGGAGGCATGTCCAACATTTCTCAGTTGTTAGTGTTACATACAATGAAGGAAACAAATAGTCTTAGAACTTAGTGAAATTAAGCTCTACTTCAAAGATGAAGCCCTAAGAGAAAGGAATAGTATATTTGTTGATAATGTGTCTGTCTGTGCTGCTTTCTTGTCTCACTTTCTCATTCTGATGGGATGCAACACAAATCTGTGCAGGCAGATTAAATGTTGCTTCAGTGCAGGACGCAGGAGTGGGCACACAATTCAGGAGCGGGCGGTATTGGTAATGGTCAGAAATCTGAAAGCTCTATTGTTCGATTAAAATATGACTTAAATGCCCTGTGGAAGCCACTTAGATGAAGCCCTAAGAGAAAGGAATAGTATATTTTTGATAATGTGTCTGTCTGTGCTGCTTTCTTGTCTCACTTTCTCATTCTGATGGGATGCAACACAAATTTGTGCAGGCAGATTAAATGTTGCTTCAGTGCAGGATGCAGGAGTGGGCACACAATGCAGGAGCGGGCGGTATTGGTAATGGTCAGAAATCTGAAAGCTCTTTTGTCCGATTAAAATATGACTCAAATGCCCTGTGGAAGCCACTTTCTCTTTCTCATGTGGAATGTGTTTCACTCTGGGAGCGCATTCAGTGCACCATGTCAGTTTACATGACAGACTCCGCACTGGCAGGAGGAGGAGACGGTTCTTTTGGATTATACATTACGTAATGTGGGTAACTACTAATTCACCCATTGAAAACACAGTAACTATAATGACGTTACTGAATGGGAAAATGTAAAGAGTTACGTTACAAGTTTTTACAACTTTTATAGAACAATATGGCTCTGATAACCATAATATGTAATCATATTATGATTACATCATAACCATATACGAATAGCATCATCAAGACACTCCATCATGGAACTTTGGGGACTACGGATGGAAATTAGCATCCTTGCTAAATCCATTACATTTACATTGCATTGTATGTTTAGTGTTCATTATTATGTGCTGTCCCGTCCAAATAATCGTATAAATAAAATAAATAGAATGGCAACATATAGGGTAGGGTAGGTGCACAACATACAGTAGGCTCACTGAAAGATTACAAGCATAAAGCTCCTGTACACACCTGAAAAAGCATGAAATGCAAATAAATATAATAGATCCTGTTTCCTCTTAGACCGGAAATCAATTTAAGAATATTTTAAATTAGTTTGACACCCCTGTATAGAATGTATTGCAATGTGGGGTTTTTTAAGGTGATGTAAGTGAAGTTTATTGTTAAAAAGTCAAAACTCAGTCCAACACTAGATTAAAATACCAGTATGTTGCCACCTAACAAATACAACTTATATAAATGTGCAGCATAGGCTAGGAAGAGCAGGGGGTTGTTAACCAAGGAGAGAAATGAAGCGGACAGCAAAGTTTTTAGATTCTTGCTCAACCCTTTTGCACCATAACTTTTTAAAACTGAATGAAATGATTCTCGTTGATGCTCATGCTCTAAATGAATATAAAACATTTCCTGATAATAAGTTGGATCTATAGAGGTTTCCTTGTCCAATGCCTGAATATAAACCTCATTTATGACCAAAGTTTTTATAATCAAGACCTGAGACGCAAAAAGCAATCCTTGCTCTGAGATGTTTGACTGACCTCTCATACTCAGTGTCGAGCTTTCCCCCACAATTTGTAATTGAGGGAGATCAAAAGTCGAGAGTCTCCCGCTGGAAGTGCAGCCGTGGGCTGTTTTCACTGTAGAACTGACTGTACCAGCGCCTGTGCTTCAGGATGGCCGAATCCTCCTTTACCAGGAGAGGCTTAGAGATGAACTTCTTATTGTTCCAGACCATTACATCTCGCTCAAACTGGACAGAAGCAGAAAAGTTTGACATAATATGAGCACACTATTAATATTTATACATTTAGTATCAATGATTATAGTATAATCAACAAGTTATTTTGAGATTGGAATCCAATTAATAATGAATATTATAATTAATGCAAATCAAGTTTGACATAAGATTCTACAAATAAAGTTCCGCTCAGTAGATCCCAAATCTCCATCAGGAGGCATGCTCTAATAATAATACTAATACACTCTGATAAAGTTTATATTTGTGTGTGTCAGTTATAGACTGTAAAAAATATGGACAAAGCGTTCCCCGGGTCTAACGTGAACGTAAAATGAAGCCTGTCAGTCCTTCCTTGTGTACATCGCCATCTTTCTAGATCCGTTTGGGCCCAGCCGGCCATTGGCTGGCCCAGACAACGAGGCGGGACTTCCCCCCTTCTTCTCCGTTGGTTTTTATTTTGACTCGAGTGGGTGGGGGATCCCGTTCATAGACTGCAACGGTAGCCACGCCCCTCAGAACATGCGCGACTTTATGGTCATTTTTTTAATAAATGGGACCATAATTTTCCAAAAATAATATTATGACATTAGAAATGAGACTTTAAACTAGTGACTGGAAGCAGAAAGTATTCATGACCATGTTTATTAAGGTAATACAGTCTAGGTGAAGTTGGGCCCAAATACATGGACTTCTATGGGGCTATGGGTTTTTTTTGGGCCAATGACAGCGCCACAACAGGCCATTATATGAACTTTCAGGCAATCCCGATTTCCTTGTGGCTTCACAAAATATCTGTCTGACTGCCCCCCTGGTGTCAGTACTTAAAATATAAAATAACAAGTGTGAACCAATGTGGGCATTGTATCGCTAGATTGAGATATTCGGCATAAATATCGAGGTATGTAATGTTGTCCATATGCAGCCCTAGTGCAAGCACATGTGCAGCCCCCTCAGATACTTAGCAAGTAAGGTTTTTCTTGGGGGAAACTCTGCATAGGGATCAGCCTTTAGAGTCTAAAGTTTAGACTGTGGACATTCATACTGTTGTCCTGTACACTGTTAATTCTATTAAAATGGTTTTATCTTGTGTTCATGTGTTTATCTATTGATTATGCTCTTTCTTTCTTTTGCATGATTTGTGTTTTATTTTCACCGCTCTCCCTCAAAAGGCCTTGACTTTTGCCAGGCCACAGTTCATTTTCTTTAGCCTAGTTGAATTTCTTTGGAGGAATCGAGGATAGTAGTAGCAGTATGAAGTAGTATATGAGATTAGCTGCACACAGAGAGACTGCTGCAATGCAACCCATTCTCAGTTTGTGCTTGGAAATCTTAGACCAACACATCACCTCTTGGCTGGGGCTATCATGTGCATTGTCTACTCTAAATCACACATAGCTGACACCACTGTTGGGAATTGAACCTGGATTCAATAATCAAGCCTTTTTAATTGACTTAATCTTCCATTGTAACACATTTAATTATACCAACTAATCTTTCACAAAAATGTTAGAACTGGCTTAATATCAAGTTACAATGAAGAAGGAAAAGCGGGTATGTGTCACTGTACCTGGATACACTCTGCTTTGAGAATGAGTTTGGGCACCAGAGGAGGGATATTAGACTGGAAGAAGATGGTGTGCGACACCATTTGCAGTAGTGGCTCCACTGGAGTCACACAGTGCATTATCACCCCTCGACCCAAGAAACTATGGTCAAACATTAGAAAGACCACTCCTGGGCCAACCTATAATGTTTACAATTAGACAATGTGAAGAGTTAATTTATGAAAACATAAAGTTCATAAGTGTATTTGATACAGGTATATACTGTCCATTGTATGTGTTCTCTCCTGGGGGGAGTGACCCCTTTTGTTGTACCATATCAATATTAGTCTGGCCAACACCAACTGCCTGATACAGTGTCAGTGAGCTGTACCACTGGTAGGCTGAGGCTCAATTCATTTTCCAATAATAATAATCGCTCAACCACAGAACACTTACACATATTTTCATCAGTTTTCATATTTGAATGCACAGCGCCCCTCGCCTGCCAAACAATTATCTACATCCTAACTAGAGATACATTCAAAACAAACAGGCTAAATTAATACTTCATCACATGTATTTGTTTGCCTGTTGAAGTGACTCATGCCAGCATGTTTTGCAATTGAACAAAAAATGGTATACGACAATTACGGATGAACGGAGAAATTACGGGATGTAAACACTACACTACACACTATGTGCTAATGATGAAATTGATAGAAGTGTCAGAACTAGGGGTTCCACAGCCAGATAAACCAAGATCAAATTAGCCTTCCCTGAAGTTCAGCTCAGACAACTTTTTTTCTCTGATTTGTATAGAGTCAAGCATTTAAAATGAATAACATTCATATAGATGTTGAAAAGAATATAGAGCTGTTTGTGTTTATCTATATGACTATAGGACAATCCTCTGAACCGAAGTAGATAACTCTCTGGATGCTGGCGTAGCATTAAAAAGATGTTTAATAAATAGTCTACATTGTATTTGATTATTCAGCACTCTATTGTTTTTGCTATTTACTGTACCTGTCTAGCCACTACATCAACATCCAGCAGAGACAGGTGCCGTCCAAACATAGTAACAGTATGCTTCAGCAGCATCTGAGAACAATGTCCATTGGGTGCTGATTCTGGCTGCCATTGAACCTGGGAAACAAACGCACGCACGCACGCACGCACGCACGCACGCACTCACGCACGCACGCACGCACGCACGCACACACTCACACACACACACACACACACACACACACACACACACACACACACACACACACACACACACACACACACACACACACTTGAAGTGTAACAACATTGGTGGTTCTTGACTCAATACATACTGTAACATCCCAAGAGGAGACTTACTTTCCAGTGGTGTCGCCAGATCTTGCTGCTGGTGTAGCGTATATCCACTCCACTCAAAATACCTGGCGCATGTAAATGAGTCAGATGGGCCACATCTGCTGCATTCTCAGGAATTTCCTAATGAGGAGTGGGGGAGTGATATGTCATAAAGGTCACCGTTTATTGTTTGGTATCATTCACAGATCAAGCATATACAGTATATATTTATTTTCTCCCAAGTGCTTCGGGTGGTGGCTCATGTAGGATTGTGTTCCTATCCTTTTTTATTTTTGCGACCATAATTTCATGATGGAAACACACACCTCAATGTGGGCATTGATGTAGTGTTCAGTTCTTCCCCGGTAGACCCATTCTCCTCGTGTGATCTGTTCCTGTTCTGGAGTGGTCCACGATGGCTTCTGTCCATCACAGTGGAACCAAACCAGAATCAGTCCATTCACCTCACAGCTGTGCCAACACTGGACCTTGGCAAACTCTGGTACTGAAAGACAAAGGCAATAACTTCAGCCACCAAGTACAGTAATTTTCCTGCCTTCCTGGTGAGACAGATTAGTTGCATACATACTGGCAACCATTAGAGTTACACACTCAGTGCTACTGCACAGTGCGCAAGTATTGTATAACATTTATGAAAAATAAAACCTACATATGTACGCCTACATATAAATTATATCTGCATCGAACATGTCACTCAATTATTTATAAATCTGGCGTCAGCCTGGTGGACCTTGCTGGAAAGGTGTCAAACATGGACGAAACACCTCCACCAAATGGTTGCTTTTTTGTGATGTACACCTACTTCACTGTCCCATGAGTGGGACTATGAATTTGTTCACATTCACAAAAGCTTCATTCACACTATTATTTCTTTTTTCAAATTAATGTGTTGAACATTTCACCTGCACTGAGCCAATGCTGTATCTTAGCTCTAAGTTAGCTACAATACTTCAGTCAGGTGGGTATGTGATACTATTAGTGCAAAGAATCACCTTAATTTCATACCTTTCTCTGCATAAGGGATCTTTACACACTTTCCATCCTCGCCTCGAAACTGCCAACCATGGAATGGGCACTCTAGACAGCTCCCTACCACTCTTCCCCCCACAGCCAGATTGGCACCCAAGTGAGGGCAGTAGGCATCCACCACATAGGCCTTCCCATCCTCACCACGAAACACTGCAACTTGCTCACCTGGTTGGAAAAACAACTTGTTTAAAGTCTGTAAGATTTTAATTACACGTTGAGTTTCAAGTAATACCTCTTGTTGTTAACCTATCCTGCATGATCTAAATTCGCAATAGAAATCATTCAATTCTCTTACCAAAGTTTAAGACTGAGCATGCATCTTTTATATAATCCGTAAACATTTTTGATGTTCAGAGTGATTCAAAACAATAGCGTTCAAACGCATGGTCATGTCTACTCTACTGCTTATATATTTAAAAGATCTGTGTGCTCTAGTAGTGTTTTTGTCCAGGTTAGTCCCTTTAAGTTAGCCAAAGAGTCTTTTTGATTTATTTGTCACTTACTGTGATTAGGATTTACCAGGTTGATTTTTCCTATTTGCTTGCCATCATTCAGTGATGAAGTAATAGGATATACATTCAAAATGTCAAATAAATAAATATAACTCAAATGTCGGCTTATTTTTGCCCAAATCCCAACCATATCAGATACTTAGATTAGCAACATTAAAGATTATTTGCTTACTCATCTTTTATAGAGGTCTACCTACATTAGTTGTGCACTGCATACACTTTATTTTATTATTTATGTCTATAAATAATAAAATATTATATCTGCTGTTATTCTAATACAATCTATTTCAAGGAAATCACAATCAGTGAGAACAGATTCCCTCCTTGGGTATCATATTCTATGCTATCGGAGACCAAAATGTCTGAACACAGCGAATAGAAATAAGCCAAGAACACCAGTGTGGCAGTAGTTGTTCTCTGGTATTTTCAGATTTAGAATTGGCACCAAGCCAAACCATTTGAAATTTCAAAGTTAAATATAAAGGTTCACGCTCATTTTCAAGCAAGGCAAGGCTATAATGAGTATTAGGCTACAATATACATTTGTCACCATGACATTCACATTCAAACAAAAATACATTGTTTAGCGATTAAATGACAGAACAATGGTGATTCTGCATTTACAGATGAGACGTTTCCAAGCAACCAAACTGTCGTTGTGGACAACTTTGCAACATGATATGTTCTTATCAAATTCTAGAATGCATCAACAAACTATACTTTTTGGTGCACACACAATTGTCCACTACTGACAACTTTTCCTTGCTAATATAGAACAATACATGAAAACCAAAACCACTGGCAAATTAACAACTTTCAACCTGCCATCACTAATTTGGTCGTGTCATAATAGGCAGCAATTATATAATAATAATAATAATAATAATAATAATAATAATAATTAAGACGATTTACAAGTTCACGGTAGACAAATTATATGACAAATGACTTTGAATAATGCAACAGTATATGAATTTAGCATTTTGGGAATAGGCCTATATAGATAAGAAGAAAGAGTTTGAACTTCTGGTGGAGTTGACTTATCGTTTAACAGTTTCCCTAATGGCTACCCGTGTAGCCTATTGTATGTTGGAATCTTGCACCAAGTGGGCCGGGGTAACACAGGTGCACGGTGCAGATACAGTCATCATCATCACTGTCCCGAGACCGAGACACAGGCTGTGCATGAGAACTCAGCACTCTAGCTGGCTACCTTGCAGATGTGATCAGATCGGTAGCAGCTGGGCATCGATTCGATGAACAGAACAACTAACAAGTAACAACTAATGTTAATTGGCACATGACACAATAATGTTACTAATACGCACATGCAGTATAAAATAATGACATTAGTTTTTTATTTTGATTGCGACTCAGTCATACCTAAAACAGACACACTTTTGACACCGCCACGTTCAAGCATGTGTGAATCCATCACTCGATACCAGCCATTCGGGTAGACGGGCGGCAGTTCACCAGTTTTTCGTCTACGACGCACTTCGTTTGCAGCTTGAGCGCGGGATCGACCATCCTCAGCAACATATCCTACATCATCCGGCGCTTTCAGCAGCTCCAGAGGACATAACAGCAGTCTGTATAGACAGTTTACGACAAGGAGAGACATGCCGGCGATTATGCAAACCACGGCGCGTAGCGGAGCCCCAATCAGCCCCGTTTTTCTCCAGATCTGGTACCCATTTCTTATGGGGTCCAGTGGATCCCCCACCTGCATGATGATTATGGCACCCAGTCCCATGCATATCCCGATGATGACAGCTAGATTCCCACTACACATGTTGGGGTCGTCAGTCTATGTCCATCCATCTGTTCACGGGGAGCTGTGGCTGGCTGCGCAGCCTGGAACTTTCCAAGTTGCGTGCCACTGTGTATAGTCCAGATCCAGAATGACAGCGAGCGGGAGTCTGCGTGACGGTGTTCTAAAGCATTTGGCACGCAAATGTGGGAGCCCCGGCCGGTTGCCTAGTGCGGCAGTGCCATACCAGATTAAATACAACATCGGACTTCCGGTAGTGGCCTTCAAAGTAAGACGATGACCCTTAAGTCCCAATTTACCGTAAGTGAATAACTTTATAAATAATAAGTAAATCAAGATTTAATTTTTCAAAGCAGAATAAGTCCATTTCCGGCAGAACTGTATAGATATTTGCTTGCTCATTTGATGCTGATGCAGCTACACACAGTTCTATGGTTCTGTGCGCCTTGTCCATTTACAACCTTTTCCCGCTAGATGTCGCCTGTGGGCGACAGTTCATCGTAAGCGCTGGCCAAAGCCAGCCCAAAGCACTTCCAAAATTGGAGTTGACACTGCGGGGGAGGTCTGGAATCTGGATCATCATCATCAGCACCGTGTTGTGTGATCATTCACTGTAGTGGTCCACCTCCACAAGATATGCATTTTCATACTCCATAATGTGGAGTATTAAACCATTATATTCTCCCTACTGCAATAAGCAGTAGCCTAGCCCTAGCCTATGGACTATTACGTCAACATTGTGTAAGGTATAATTAATAATACCTATATGTATTCTTAATTTATGGTAGGCCTATGTCATTTTGTAATTATAATTGAAAAGGAAACGCTCATGTCATGTGTTTGCCTGCATCAGGCTGCATGGCAACTGTGCATAGGCCAAAACAACATGGTTCTGTTTATTACGCATGCACGCAGGCGTGCGTAATAAACAGTTCACGGGCCAAGCTACACCAGGCATGTGTGCGTTTGACGTAAGCGCACTGCGCGCACAACATCGCCCGACGCCCGGTGTAGCCCGGCCGTCAGAGTGCATTGCACTAGCTCTGGTCCGGGTTGTGAGAGTTGTTGTGCGTTCGACGTGCTTGATTAGCCTATGTATTCATTGGATTGTGCTGTGCATAGTGGCAAGTCTCACGACTCTCACGTATTCAGATTGCCAGTCCGCAGAAAAGATCGCTCGTATAGCGTCTGCGATGAACGTGCGTGCTGGACAGTTTGTTCTGTCCTTGATGCCCATTCCCATCTCCTATGTATTCAATTCCCTCATGTACAGCAACAGTAAAGTGTGCGACGTCAGGGCATGAGATTTTAAGATCAATGGATTTGATCACTTTAGAATTATTAACATTGTGTTTTTGTCCTTATAGCACCGAAGCAGGTTTCTTTGCTGGGTGTACAACAGTTCTTACGCTAGCAATTTCAGCCTGTTTTTTGATCAAGAAGGTCCCTGAAGATCCACTCTTCTATGGTATGCCTACAGTTCAAACTGTAATAAAGAGCTCTCTTTATGCAAAAGTTTAATATTTTGATGAGGCCTATTGCTGTTTATTTTATGTAGGCTAATATAGACTTCATATTTCAATAAATTTCATAGCTTAGTTTAGGCCTACTTTTCATCCAGTTCACATATAGCCTACAGTAAACATGTCATGTGTACCTCCTACAGTGTTTGCAGTCAATGCAATTATGAGTGTGAATTTGATCATTGGGCTTGAACAGGACAACATCATTGATGACTTCATGACCTTTTATCTCAAGGAGGCAAGTATTGACCTTGACCTCAGTAAAGCAATATGTTTGTGAACATATTAATGTCCACAAAGTGAACTTATGTTGTCTGTTTTTCAGGCAGAACCTCATATAAAGACAGCTCATGGACACATGATGTCCTACTGGGATGGTTGTGTACACTATCTTGTATATCTTCTCATGGTTGCTGCAATTACTTGGGGGTAGGTTAAGTATAGGCCTGAAACTATCAATTATCGTTAATAGCGATTATTATATTGATGACTTTTTACATTAATTGCATAACCAAGAAGTGGGTTTTGGGATATTTATTTAGTGTATTAATGAATCAACATGAAAATAGTTCACTAAAACTATTTGTCTGATTTCTACTTTGCCGAACAGCAGTGTCATGCAAAAATATAATAGCCTATAATAATATAGGAGTTACTGTAAACACTCAGGATTTTACAATAGGTGTGTTATGATTTTACAGAGATAGCTACAGAGCCATCGGACTCTACTGGGTGGGATCCTTTCTCATGCATGTTATAGTCTACATTCTTGGAAATGCTGTGGGTGAGTAGTACACACTAAAAATAATGCAGTGCAGCAGCAGTCTGTTACACCCTCAACCCCATTATGTTTCCACCAGCAATAATGAAGCCCCAAAGAAGTCAGTACTGCAGACCTTTTTGTAAAAGTTTGAGTCGAGTGACTTAAAACAGTCATATGCACAATTATGATCTGTCATGATCTGCTCTTCACAGGGAAGTATGGAATTCGTCTTTATAGTCCTCTCTTCCATCTCCATGTGCTATATGTGTTGGTGTCTGTCTGGGCCTGCTTCCGTATCTTTAGCCAGCCTTCTGCGTGGGATGTTCCGTTTCTGGTAGGAACCACTGGCTGCAAGCCAACCAACCTGTATTGATTGAATTACATATAGCTAAACGGTTTCATGTTGCAGGATGTTAGGTATTTTCAGCCTATGATGAGACATCATGGTTTGATTAACAACATGCTGATGTCGCTCATTCAGGACATCCAGGAGGCCCAGAAAAAAAGCTTAGCACAAAGGCCTCTGGATGTCCTATTTATCATCTACCTCATACCTGCTCTTGCTTTCTGCATCTTCAGAGGCCTGGTGAGTTTAACCACATTGTTCACCAAACTAGCATACTGACTTAACATACTGAAATAGAATAATCACTTTACGTAGAGAACCATACATCTCATTAGTGTGTTTTAGGCTGTGCTGGACTGTCCCAGTGAATGGTGTCAACAGTACATAATACAATATGAGCCGTACTTGAAGGACCCTTCAGCGTATCCCAGAATACAGGTACAAAATAAGTGGGGGTTTCCTTATTTGCAGAAGAACATTGTAATATTCATTATGATAATGTTTTACATTTCTTTGTAGCTATGGATTAATGTGCAGATCTAAAACAGATCAAGCAACAGTGTTTATATTTGTCAGATGCTGGTGAACATGCTGTACTCTGGGCCATACTATATCATCACTCTATATGGACAGTTGGTCCCAGGATGTGTGTGGATGCCAGACCTCACCCTGGTACATTCTGGGGCACTGGACCACGTAAGTGCCATCAATGGGAACTTATACTGTATGTATTGAAGCTAAAAACCAGTCACTGGTTCAGGTTCTCACAGCACTTACTTCTTATACAGGAAGTAAATAGTATAGTATACTGTTACTGTAGAAAATATTCCTAAAGCAGTTGCTAACGTAAGACAAGTAGGAACGTGGTACTCACGTGACGTCAGCTGTTTAGCCAAACTATAAATAGAGAAGCTGGTACTTGATCTATTGGAGGATCTATTGTCAGATACAAATACAAATTGTTGGACACCATTAACAAACATACATTCTTCACAATAGGAACAACCAAGTGACATGTTGACTTGTAACTTTTAAGTGAATATAATAATTTATAAAGATCTGTTAACCGATTAAACCCTCTAGACTTGGTAAACTGGAGCTGAGTTGGCTCTGTACTTGCTCTTAGCCTCGCATCACCAGATATTCCACAACGGAGGAAAGCCTGGTATTCGTTCCAAACTGGCCAGTGTGATCTGGTCTAGGCCACCCCTCGCTACGGAAATAAAAGATAGATATAGCAAACAAATGATTCCTATGAGCTAAACTACACGTAGGCCCTAAAATGATGATGCCCTTGATCGTGGGGAATTATTTTAGGTGATGCTTGGTTCCGGCTTGGCAGCGTTAGTCTTTTCAAAAGACTAAAAGATATTTAGTCGACTAGACTAACACTTAACTATTTCAGATGACTAAATATGACTAGAATATCACTAAACTAAATGGTGTCATTCAGACTAAATCAGAATTAGCTGTTATTTCCACTCCTGACCAGATCAGAAACCGAAAATGGTATTGATCCCAGGCTACTTTTTTAGCAAATATCTTTTCCTAAAATACAAAAATACCTTGCGAGCATTAAGATCGGCTATTTTTGGCTAATGTTCCCCCCATAATATGGATGCTGGGGTTCAAGTGGTCAAAAACTGGGAAGGTGTCATTACTGTCATTTGTCGCTTTCTCCCCTCGTTCTCGTTCTTTCCTCTCCTACTCTCACTCCATAGGCTCAGTTCTGTCATATGGGAGCATCGATGCATACTCGGACACCGTTCTCTCTCAGAGTGCCTGCTGACAGCCAGACAGTGTTCCTGCTGCTCAACCTCCTGTATGCTCTGGTTCCTCAGGCTCTGTGCTACCGCTGTGTCACCAGACCAGCCTTCTTCCTCAGGCCCACCTCCCCTGACAAAAAGGACTGAATGAAAGTATTAATAAATTAGAACTGGGCAACGTAACCCTGTATTATACTTCATTGTGCAATGATGGAATACAAAAATTCACCAATCCAAAAATAGCGTAAATAGCCATTGTATAGAGTAGATCTGCTATTTTCATATTTTCGAGCAGTGGCAACAACTGTGCTTGGCTCCAAGGCACTCCAGGCACCACACACACACTATAACACAGTATTATCACACATTCACTATGTAACTATAACACACAGTAACTATAACAATAAAAGTATACTGTACACACAGAGACTTGGTGCATTTATAGATAGATGTTGACACATGAAAATATTTCCACCTCTAACAATAAAATGACAAATCAATCGACACTAGTTTTCATTTTCTCCTGCCTATTTTTCGTCAAAGACTCATCACTCAGCCATTCTGTTTTCCCCTCTCTTTACTCTCTAGTTAACATATTCCTTTATACAGTGGTTCTCAAAGTAAGGAACCCCCCCAAGGACACCCAGGGGTCCCCAGCTAAAGTAGTTAATATAGTATCACTATCATTTTAACCACTTTAACCTTCTATATTTTGGGTCTATTCAAAAATAGAAGATCTATACTGTACACATTTTAGAAAAATGTATCATACATTTTTGAACATAAATCTTTTGTTCTGGGGTTCCCTGGCACAAACATTTTTCAGGTGGGGGTCCGTGGCCGAATACATATCAATTTGGGGGTCCTTGGCACAAAAACATTTGAGAACTACTGCTTTAACAGAATACAGTATGGAATAAAGCTCTCTTTTCAACATGACGTGCATCTATCTTACACCGTACCAGAAATACCATTTAGAATAATTCCATAATACCATTTCAATAATACGATTACTGTTACCATGCTTACACATACAGCAACACTAGTATACACTGGGCTCATAAAACTGATTGTAAGAGGTTAGGTGAAATGTTATATTAGCAATCAATAATGGCATCAGTAATGGCAAACTTGAGTGTCTTCCAGGCACATGATAAGTAATGGACACAGGTTCAGTTGTGATAGGAATTCAGGCACATGTAGTCAAATCAGTAGTACAACCTCAGTGTATTCCAGGGATACCGCACTTTCACCTTTTCATGCCACAGATGACACACGCAACACATACACATAGACCATTAAAAATTATAGCCCTCCTATTGGTAATCACAGAAACAAGGATTCTCTTTATAAATTAGATGAATTAAATAGTTCATTTTCAACGACATAGATGTATTATCACACAGAATTATAAATGGCATATCCATCGAGCAGCTTATTATTATTATAGGCTACATTATCACTCAGTACAACACTAATATTATGTACAGTATATATTCAGTAACTGTTATCGGGGTACATATAGCTTGGTAAATGTTCATGCTGGTACTGTTAATGAAGTTGAACACCCTCTACTTATCACAGCCTCATCTACTGCACCTGCCTCCACTTCTTTAACACCTAATCATCCTTGCAATCACCACTAGGGGTGTGAACTAATTGATTTCATCAAGAATTTAATAAAACAATCTATTAATAAATACAAAATAAAAGTTAAAAGAGTATTCATTCCAATAAATCAGCTCAACTAAAGTAGAGGAGTGGTCTCTCACTCGTGAACTAAATGATATCGTCGCTGTCAGGTGGGAACCTTGTATGTCCTAAAGTGTTACTTTTCAGGGAAAATTAACCTGTTTTACTAGATCCAATGTAGTTAATATTTAGTCACACGCTTTAGAAAGTCCACACACTTAACCCATTTATATTTCAAAATCTGCAAGTTCATAATGCGTTGTATCACAATGTGTTGTAAGCTTGTATATCTGTTATTGTTTTACTACTTTTGTGTGACACTGTAGCATGACGAAGCAGGGCATTAATTTACAAAAGTAATTATAAAGTTTCTGCCTGACAGCGAAGATATTCAACATTAGTTATTGGTTGTAAACCGAACACATTTAAATGCAATATAATACATATTTTTATAGACTTTAGTCACAAAAATAATGAAAAAAACAACTAAAAACTAAATAACATTATTAAATTATACCAAAGCATTGCAGTCTTTTTTATATTAAATGCTCATGGAGATGTTGAGAAGCACTCAAACACGTTGTATGAGGTTATGAATGATAAGAGCTGCCTTTTGGTCATCCTGTCCTTAGTCTAGGTATGGAATTAGGTATAAATGAAGCATTACCCTGGCCTTCACTGCATCAGGCAGCTGGAACTAGGTATAAATGAAGCATTACCCTGGCCTTCACTGCATCAGGCAGCTGGAACTAGGTATAAATGAAGCATTACCCTGGCCTTCACTGCATCAGGCAGCTGGAACTTGGTATAAATGAAGCATTACCCTGGCCTTCACTGCATCAGGCAGCTGGAACTAGGTATAAATGAAGCATTACCCTGGCCTTCACTGCATCAGGCAGCTGGAACTAGGTATAAATGAAGCATTACCCTGGCCTTCACTGCATCAGGCAGCTGGAACTAGGTATAAATGAAGCATTACCCTGGCCTTCACTGCATCAGGCAGCTGGAACTTGGCAGGAAGTCTTGTACATAGGTGACAGTCGCCTTGGACAAGTAAGTCATGGTGCCATAGCTGCCACTAGGGGCACTGTCGTAGAAGAAGCTGCAGATGCCAGTGGCTGGGTCCTTCTCCAGGAAATATTCACTGGCACTGAGAGATATCTAGGGGTGGTGGGAATGTCAAAGCATGTCACAGATGTATCAAGATCAAAAGTAAAACAAGACACTGCTGTGTAATAATGGTAAGGCCTGTCCAATCTTTAGCTATAGATAGTAAGTTCCTGTGTGGGCAATTTGTGAATGAAGTCACACAAATCAAAATGCAATGGACACGTTTCGACCTGATAGGCCTGTGACAACGCTGAGAAAGGCCTATCAGCTCGAAACGCATCCGCTCCTTTTCCATTAGAGGTAAATAAACCATATGAAAAGGAAAGAAACAATTATTGTGTGCTGGTTTCTTCTTCCCTTCTATTGCCATTATTGAGCCCTGCACCAAAATACACGAATCTATTATCTGGAGTGTGCAGGCCTTCTGCTTTTGTATTTCCAGGTTGTACACAATGCTCATTAAAATAAATTAATTACTAGGTGTGTCAGTCGCATCCTGTGTGAATATCCCTTAGAGGTATCACGTCTTTGGGTTAAAACTAAACATGTTTTGTTAAAAGGTTAAAGCATTATATTCTGATAGTTATCATTGCTATAGAGTGTTCAGTCACAGCTCTTTAATAAACGGGGGGAAATTTTTCAGGTAGGTGACAATTTCAGGCAATCAGGATAGTACCCATTTATCAGCTTCATTTTATAGTGTTCAAGATCCGATTTTGTCAGCTCATTAATTTTTGTCATCACTCCTTTCCACTTGTTTAATCTGTATCCTGACTGAGGGATTCTGTGAGACATGACATGGAGACACCTGTTACTGAACAAACACTCTATACCAATGAGTACTATCAGAATATAGAGCTATTTAACACTTATTTTAACCAAATAAAATCCTATATCCTACCGTTAATGCGACAAGCATGCCAAGCATAAGATCTTTCATGGTACCTGGTCATTGAGGAAGAGGTCGTTGGCCATGTGCAGGATGCGGTCCACATGGATGATCCCACCGATGCTGTCCACGTCAACATCGGCTACCAAGCTCAGAACCATCACCGTCTCCACCAGGAGCTGCCGGTACTCTGGCTGAGGCACGTGGTTCAGAACAGACTCCACGTGCACTGCAAATTTGATCTCTCCCTCTGTCATCTGTGGTACACATAGTGCCAATGCACAGGCACAGGCATTCACACAATGGTTAGATTGTTGAGGAAATGTAAATCCAACATGCAACTCTTTATTTCTACACTAGTTGTTCTCAAATGTGGTCTGGGGACCCCCATGGATCCTTTGCGGGGTTCCATGGGTCCCCAGCTAAATGTGGTAATGTAGCATCCATAGCAGAATAGAAATCTACAGGCTCACAGCGCATCAAAATGTGACATGTTCTGAGTTTGTAAAACATTTTGACAGATCTTTAAAAATTGTGAACATTTTGGAATAATTTTTGAAAGAATTTAATATGGATAAAAACTAAAATGGGGGTCTGTGGCCAAATACATATCCATTTGGGGGTCCTTGACATGAAAACGTTTGAAAACTGACTTTTCTAAAATCTCAGCAACAGCACACAACCTGACCTCTCTGGTGGTAGAGGAGGGTAACACATATCCATCGATGGACAGGCCATGGCACTTCTGTAGGATCTTCCAGACCTTCTGATAGAAACCCATTGGTACTCTGTTGATCGCACCGTCCAGCCTCCGTCTCCTGAGCCACTGGCCCTGTCGCTCTTCCCATTGAAGCTGGCCATCACCCGGACCAGTGCCCACTGGGGACAGGATCCCACTAGGGGTGGAACAGGGGCTGCTACAACGCTGTGTGGGCCGAGGAGGTTACACCATCATCACGTTGTACAGTAAGAGTTCAAACATACAACACATTACTCTGGGGTGCAAAGCAGTGCAAGTTAGATGAGCAGACGAATAATATATGATGAAGGTACGAATGGCACATGTCATCCTAAGACATGATACTAGGTTACTACTTACTCTAATCAAATTGGAGCAAGTAAATTACTAGGCTTAGCAAGCCTAAACTAATTGAAAGCAAATAATAGGCTGAAATGGTTTACCGTAGACCGAGGTGACGTGACATTACTACTGAGGGAAAATCCGCCGCTAACAATCTACAGATAGACAGAGATGACGGGAACATCAAATAAACTGATTGTCCAACATGTCAAACAAAACAAAACATATTAAAAAAACCAAGCCATTTACCAAAGAAAAGGCGGCATCATGAAGACTCTGTTGGAGTCGAAACATGTTGACTTCTTTTAACTTTTATAAATAAAGTACATCTATTTTTATCCACCCTCTCCTCCTTTTTAACCTTTTGAGTGCTCGGATCGCCGTCTTTTCTTTAGTATTATAGTCCCACTGATCTTTGAAGCACCAGCCTACTTTACATTATTATTTTTTGCATCGCCATCGAGGACCTGGTTGATTTTCTTTTTGTAGCTTTGCAAGCCAAGCCATTTAATGCTGAAATAACAAATAATGTCTTTAAATGACTGATATCTGAAAGCAGGATAAACAGTGCATGACAAATTGACAATATTATTTGTCACTGTGGTTCTGAATCTTTGAATATGAAATTGACATTCTCAGGAGAGAATGATTTTCAAGTGAGGTGCTTGCACGGAGGGATTTTCTCCTTTTGTAATTGTAACAGGAAAGGCTGAGGAATCAGTATCAGTATCAGGTTTATTGGCTAAACATGCTAAAAATAAAATAAAATAAACATGTACAGAGTTTGACTCTAGTTCACTGACTTACTGTACTCACATTCAACAATCCGCAGTCAATCAATGACAGCAATGACTAACAACAGCAAGACTAGATGTGTGACTACAGTAAACAGTGCTATCATATATAAAGTGAATTTGTGAAGTGGGATTAATTTGAGCCCTGCAGGACCCTGGTGCAAGTCAACTGACAAAAGGCAGCATGTGGTGAATGACTGACTGAGGTTCATTCACAGTTTTTTGGGGTTAGAAATGAAACAGCCGCATGCCTAGAGACAATTGTCAAACTCAACCCACGCTTAGTGGCAGCGAGTCATCCAACTGAAATGGGAACCAAGGAAACAGTGTTATTCAGCGAGCCACTGTGACACACAACCAGTGGTGGACAGTAACTACTGTAGTACCATACATAAACAGATTTAAAAGCATGTACTTTTGCATATTTTAGTGTTTTTAAAAGCAGGTATACTAATATATAATAGTAATATTTGAACAGGAGTATCTATTAGAGATGCTTCGATAATCGGTGATCGGCAATTTACCCTATCTGTGATCAGCAATTAATCTGGAGAAAACGATCTTTTACACCAATCAGATACAGTATATAGTATAATATAAATTTTCATCTTTGTGACAGGCCTAAACATTCTCCCCTCCCTCCCCACACACAGGAACAGTTTTGACGTGGGTTTGACATAATCATTTTGGAAATATTCAAATTTGCCCCTTACGCACAAGATCGGTATCTGTATCGGCCGATCATGAGAAAAACTATCTATGATCGGTCCCCAAAAACGTGATCGTAGCATCCCTAGTATCTATTATTTTATTAAAGTACTGGTGTTGAGTAGTGTCCACCACTGGTCACAAGACAGTACTGTACACAATTTCACATAATCTCTTTTTGAACATGTTTACCTGTTTGATGTCACTTTTGAGCTTACGTATGCCGCTGCGTTCTGTCTTGGTGGCTCCAGTGTGACCCAGTTCATGGATGGAGATGGCAGGACTGGTGGCAGTTGAATAGATAGGGCGCACTGAAATATATCCACCAGTGTTGATTTTGACAGAAAATTTTGATTTTAGTTTTAGTCACATTTTAGTCACCTGGAATGTTTTAGTGTTACTCTAGTTTTAGTCGACTAAATATTGTAACATTTTAGTCGACTAAATCTACAGTTGATTTAGTCGACTAAAATGTATTTTGGCGGGCCTTGATGCCATCGTAAGGGTGGATTTTACCGATCTACAAGCTCACAACACATCGCAGCGCAACACATTGTGAGCTTGTAGATCTTCTTGTTGATCTGCTAACTGTAAAATGAATTATACTGGATCTCTTGTCCACTAGTCCCTTCCTAACATTTTAGTCTAGTTTTTATTTGTTGACGAAATTGTCAATATATTTAGTCTTAGTTTTAATCATCATAGCTTAGTTTTCATATAGTTTTCAGCAGTGAAAAAAGGTAGTCGACAAACATTTGTCATAGTTCTAGTCGACGAAATCAACACTGATATTGACTGACTTATTCTTTATTTAATGCTGGTGGGGCACGCTGAAGATAGCAGATCTACAAGCTCACAATGCGTCACATTGTGAGCTTGTGACATGGCCTATTTTGCTAATTTATACTACGCACAATAGGCCTGACATAGAAAATGTCTTCTAAACCATGACAGTTTTCTGAAAAACCTATGTTTCTACAGTATATCAGTGGTGCTCAAACTATTTCATATCAAGTACCCCAAAAATTATATGAAATTGTCCACTGACCCCCATCTGAAAATATGTTGTTCCAGGGACCCCCCCAGAAGCAAAGATTTGAGTTAAAAACGTTTGCTCTGAAAGAATATATATTCAAAGATTTGCGCCACATTTTCACGATTTCTGAAAAATAGCAGATCTACAAGCTCGTAGCTTGGAACTCGATGCAGCGCTACGAGCTTGTAGTTCTGCTATTTTTCAATAGCTAAAGTATAACATAATGCTTAAAACACCAAAAGGGGTTCCCACCCAGAATGGGTTAAAAAAGAACATTTTAAAAACATATAAAACATATTCTGATATTGCACTGCACTGCAGGGCTCCTTGTCCTACTGTTAACTTCCTTCACTTTCTTTCACAGGTTTTTTTATAGTGTCTTCTGAACTGGTAGAATCATACCCACGATGCATTGCGTGAGCAGCTAGAGATGAGCTGAACAGGACCACAAATGTTGTGCTAATGTTCAGCTACTGCAGAAAACAGACAGTTAATTTATCTAATCTGGGATTAGAGAAGTTACAGGTTTCATTCTTTTTTCTTTTAGGTTTTATGACCTCAATTACACCCACACAACCTAAACTTTGAACATTCAGTGGATTTTCTGTGTTCTGGGGATTTCTCTGTGTGTTCCTGAAGCCTTTTGAGCTGCAATGAAAACAGTCAAATCAGAGCACTTGTTTGGGTGTAATTGAACTCAGAAAACGTTTAAAAAAAGGTAGGAGTTCTACCGGCTGAGCTATACTGACATAATTCAATACTAAATCAAATCTAAACTATTATGAAATGATTAAGCTCAGGTATTACATTTGTGATGGGTACATTTTGGCACATGGCTATAAGTGGTTGTGTAAGGCATTATGGCTATGCTTAGTTATAAGGTTTGGTGTGGTTATGGAGGTCGGTCAGGTTCAACATCTGGTATGGTGTTTAGCAACTGACTGCGTGCGTGACCTCAAACAACACACTTACCACTCCTCTCCACTCCAAACTCCTTGCCACTGAGGATGTGGTGCAGCAGGTTCTTCATGTCAGATGGACTCAGGCTCATCAAGCTCTCCGACGCCTCCTCCCCTTCAAAGCCAACGAAATGAGTTTACTGTACATTCCGTAACACAATGTACGTAACACAATGTACACTAGGGCTGGGGCGATATGGCTTCAGATCAATGTCACGGTTATTTCAAACCTTTACGTCGATTAGGACAGCAAATAGTGAAAATAGAATAGATCTACAATCTCGCAACACGTGTAGAATGTAGAATTCTACACGTGTAGAATCGTCAGTTTTCTCTGTTTTTGTACGCTACCATTGTACAATGATGTATAATCGATTTAGTTGATTATAAAGGAAACGTTTGAATTTTGTTTGTGTCGATTCGTATAAGAAATCTAAAATTCTGGATTATATTATTAACCTACATGAGCAAGACTAAGTCGGTTGTTGGTTCTAAATATCGGTTTCAATACATTTCCCAGCCCTTGTATATACAGCAAAGTGTGTTCTATAATCTGTGTATGTGTTAATATCTATACTGTACAGTGCACATGTGCATGCTTCTGTCTTAGTGCACACATGCAGGTGCAGTCCTACCTGTACAGTGTAAGCTGCGTGCCAGCTCAGTGGCCATCACCTGCATGATGAGTCCTATTCTAAGTCTGAGCATGTCCCCGAACAGGGCAGGCTGGGAACGCACGTACATGGCTAGATACACCATGATCTCCTATAACACACACGCACACACACACACACACACACACACACACACACACACACACACACACACACACACACACACACACACACATGGTTTAAGGTGCCTTGAAAAACAAATAAAATCCCCTTCTTTGTATAATTCATAGGTTTACCTGAGTGAGCACAGCTATACTGATATCCTGCCCGCTGGCTTCATAAATAAGAGTGTTCAGCTCCTCTGGAGGAAGTGGACTGGACGCATAGAGTGAATAAGAAGTATTTCATTCATTTGTTATTAAGCATACCACAGTATATGTCAAACCAGAAATGTCAACATTGCCAGTCAGAATGATGACTTACGCAGTGATAACCCTCTCCCTGGGCTCAGGAGGTAGTCCTACTGTCAGCTGCTTATGGTGGGAAATCAGATCTGTGCAGGCCTGTGGAAGAAATGGAATCAGGTATTTTCTGATAATCAATCAATGTATGGGTCTCGATACGAAACACACCACACAGCAATAATAATAATAATAATGATTAACTGTATTTATACGCCACCTTTGCAAATAGAACTTACAAAGTGCTTTACAGTACAAATCAAAAGCCCAGTGGTGTACGGACCTCAGCCAGAACCTCCACTTTCTTGTGCAGTATTCCAGAGATGTATCTGATGAGAGCCCACTCTCTACTCAGCCCGGCCTGCACATACAGCTCCTCCAGTAGGCAACGCACACTGGCTCCTCCGTGGCCAGGACCCGACACCTCCACCAGCCAATCAGGTCCCCTGAACAGCAGTAAATGGCACAGGACAGTCAGTTATTTAACTGATAGTTTAGCCTGATACAGACTGACAACATGCTTTGTTTTGTAGTGTTTCACACAAGCACAAATAAGACCTGGCTATAGGCCTACAGAAAGGCACCAAATTGGCCTCCTTTCTATGCAAACTGCTTACAAATGTCAAGTTCACAAACACACAGAGTGAAATTTACAAGCATCTTCACAGAATTGGTGGTAACAACTCAAATGTCTTTTATGAAATGATCCTGGCACCACATATACTCCAGGCAAGGAAAATGAACGGTGTGTGTGTGTGTGTGTGTGTGTGTGTGTGCATGTGTGTGCGTGCGTGTGCATGTGCGTGTGCGTGTGTGTGTGTGTGTGCGTGCGTGAGTGCCTGTGGCCGCCTGCGTGTGTAGGCATGTTCATACTTCATGATGTACAGAACGTAGAGTATGTCTGCCTGGTCTTGCAAAGTGGGACACTCTCTTAGCTGTCGGACAAGTCCAGCAAAGTCTGTGTTTCCCTGGGAGTCTTTGGGCAGGTTCAGCTCAGCAGTGCTGTGGGACTTGAACATGAAACACAAACACATTACAAACAAAACACACACAATGTAGTCATCACTAGATCAAAGATGCTTATACTGTGTACATAACATATCCACAGGAATCACAGTGCCAACCTTGAGCTGTTTTGCATGTGCACTGTACTGAATTGAAGGAGCCCCAAGCAGGTTGAGAGATTTGCGGTGTTTGCTCATGACAGGAGTCACAGGAAGATACATGGATGACTCTGAAATACACACGCGCACACACACGCAGGCACAAATGTACACACAAAAAAACACACCCACATTTACACACCCACATACCAACTTCCTGAAGTAATGATTAAATAGCAGTCAACTCACTGGGCATGTTCAGACCCTGAACCTGGGCCATGAGGGACAGGATGTCTCTGGTGGTGTGTTGAGCACTGAACACATGCTGCTGCCCCCCACTGATGGGAGGGAGGTGAGCTGTGGCAGAGTTGCTCTGCAGTAGCTGGGTGAGGTGCTGGTCAAACATGTCTCCTGGTCCACCTGGAGAAGAGAATGGTCCATGTAATGTACTGTACACACAACCAAATGACAACAGGCTAAACACGACTCAAGAACTTGTCGTCGCCATCGAACCTGAAGGCTGACAGTTGTCGTCATCGTCGTACTCCTCCTCCTCCTCCTCCTCCTCCTCCAGTAAGCTGTCATCAGTGTCCCCGTCCAGGAAGCTGAGGCGTGTGTGGAAGGATGTGGTCTGGAAGGAAGCAAGGTCTGACAGCTGTACCCTGCAGCAGCAGCCAGGAGTAACAACAAGCTTACTGATTCCTGCATTAATTCACACCTTTCCCATGATGTCCAGTTAGAGTCACAGAACACAGAGACACACCTGGCTCCCGCAAAGTAACCATCCTGTAGTTTCCTCACGGTTGCTAGGATACATGGATCGATCCCTTCGCCATCTTCAACTGAAGAAAAATGATCATGACTACTTAGTAGTTGTTACATCAAGATGTCTCCTCTAATATCGCCGTTATCTCCCATTCTTTTCCTTGTTAGTCGGGATCACTTATGCAATCCAAATACCAGCCTCTTAGCTATCAACCCAATTAAATGTATAGTGTTCATTTACTATCATCATTGCTGTTGGGCAGAAACTACATATCTCCATATTTCAACTCGGTATGGTTTTTTTTCTACCATACTTCTGTGTGCATGTTATCACCGTGTCCCCGCCTAGGGTAAGTACCCTCACAAAAAACATGCCTCCCCTGGTCAGCTGGGGCGCCTGATGGAGGGGAAAGGAACTGGTTGGAATAACGTGTTCCTTCCACGCGCTACGGCTACGTCCTAACGGGGAACAACCCCCCCCCCCTGTCAAGTGATAGGAAGTGCCCTGCTCTGCTCAGTAGCGCCCATGATTACAGCTTAGGCAAATGGCACCGGGTGGGTTACAAAAATCGTGAGATACAATTTTTAAGAAAAAGATTAATTAATAATTACTACATTGGATCCATTAGAATGCCGGTTACTTTGTACATTTCCTGAAAAGTAACAGTGTTTTGGACATACAGTAGGACATACAGGTTTCAGCACCATGTGAGGATGTGAGTCCTACCCAGCATGCTGCGAGTGATGGGGAAGGTGAGTGTGGGTCGTCCAGTCATTCTCCAGCAGGAGGACAGATAGGCCAGCTCCGTGCGCAGCATCTCCACGATCATCTGGTTGTCCAGAGCTAGGTAGAAATGATGCTGGTCCAAGAACTACAGCCATGACGCAAACATGAGGGGAAACATTTCAATATTATGATTATTTAAAACTTTTGCCTCGATCACGGGAAAAAAAGTGGTGAAAATGGCAGATCTTCAAGCTTACACCGCGTCACATTTTGCAAGGCACCATTGTGCAATGAAGAATAATGCAGTATTAAGTGGTTAATCAGACTACCGGTAATCAATTTTGTCAAAGTTTCTCTGTATCGATTCGTTGACATAAGAAAAAACTAAACACAAATACCCTGCATCTTGATTATTAGATAAACCTACTGGTAAATGATCAAGATTAAGGGCCACTGTTTTACCTGAGGAGTGAATGCGTAGGTCCGGTTTCTGATTTCGTATAATTTAGAAGTTCCCAGTACTCCAATGTGCCTGTAGGGCCTCCCACTCAAATTCAGTTTCTTACAGTGTCCTGTGGAAAGAGCACATTGTCCTTACAGTTGCATATACAGCGCGCAGGCAGTCAAACACACTCACAGAGTCACAGCAATACTAATAATAATGATAGATGATGCCAGAAGACAGTGACCTAGTTTGACGTAGATGTGACTGAGGATGCGAGCAGTCATGACTCTGATGGGCAACACCTCTGATACTGTCTGAACCTCGATGCCAGAGTCCTTCAACAAGTCCTGGATCTCCTTCGACTCGGCTAGAACACAGACTGGACACGCACGTACGCAAGCACAGACGCACAGAAAACTGTCATCACAGTGTCTATACACACACAGACCACACACTGTACATTGTGGATTGTAGATATTATCAGGCCAGTATAAAGTAATGCATTAGTCACAGTACTAATGGAGGAGGAGGGCAGAGAATAACCCAGGAGGGCAGAGAATGGAGGCAGACCTTGAACCACAACATCAGGCTTGATATCGGTAGAGAATCTCCTGTTGAGCGGGTCTACTTCCCCTGGGGCAAGAAAACCCTGATGATGACACACAGAGAGCCAAAGGATGGAGGCTGCTTTACTTTACGTTCATTATATCTACGAGTTCAGAGCAAAATCATCACCATGTGAATGTGGTCTATTGCTCTAGCAATGGTTCTCAACCTTTTCAGGCCGTGACCCTGCAAAATAATCATATTTGAAATAGGGATGTCCCGATCACGATTTGTTTGCTTATGCCATATCACAATAGTAATATACAGTCTAAATCACAGACAATATATAGTCTAATATCATGATTTGGATATAATATTGATACTAGGGATGTCCAGATCACGTTTTTTTGCTCCCGATCCGATTCCGATCACTTGAAAATGATGTGGATCGGCCCCGTTTTCCGATCACATGATCTACACTACACACTCACAACGAGCTTGTAGATCGGCTATTGTCACAGTTTTTGCTTAAATTTCCTTAAATTGCCACTTCACTTAGTTTTGTTTTTGCCATAAATTGTGAAAAGAAATCAATACAAATATTATTGGAAAAAATAAAAGACACTTCACCGTCATGTGGGGACCCCCCTGGGGACCAGAACCACTGGTATAGTATAGAAGTATACGACTCACACTACAATGACTACATGATATTCCCTATGACTTACCTCAGCCAAAAGACAGCCTAAGATGTAGAGTGACTGTGCCCACATGTGAGGCAGCTGCCCCAAAGCCACTCTGTCCACTGTGTGAGGGTTGCTGTACTCTTCCTCCATCTGCGAAGAACACAACATCACATGTTCTACGATTCATTTGTTGTATGTTACATGTTTGACAGCGCAGATGCTGTTGCAAAGAAGCAAAACCATACTAGAAGAGTTGATTTCATATGATGTGCACCCATGAAAGAATCACAAGGAGTTATTTTGCTATAGTAGTAGATGGCCATATGTACCTACCACTGTAAAAGTGAGTGTTACATGCCATTTGTTTTCATTCTCAGAATTAAATTAACACAGAGGATTTTACTGTCTATCTACAAGAATAGAATAGAGTAGATTGAATAGAATAGAATACCTTCTCATGTGGTACAGCATAAAGTTCAGGCACCAATTTGATGCCATTCTTCCCTCTTATCAGAATGCCCTCCAGGGCCTCGCGGTACTCCTCTACCTGTGTGCCAATGTTAAATGTAAGTGTTTTATTTACATCTGGATGTTTGAATTTCAATCAATTTATTTTTCCAGGGTCTATTTTATCACACTTTTCAATCAATCTGCACTTGAAAATGGTCGTTGCTCGTCAGTAATTGGGTCGTTGTCACAGGGCTATACATGCTAGTCCTTTAACTCTGTGGTTCTCAAAATGGGGTCCGGAGACAACCACGGGTCCTTGGGGGGTTCCAGGGGGTCCCCAGTAAAATGTGTTAATATAGTTCAACCCCTTTAACCCTGTAGTGTATACATCTACAAGCTCTGAGTCTGAACAACACAAATCTTGTATGGGCGTCCCTCTCACAGAATAATTTCAGATGTGGGTCCATGCTTTAAGTGACTGGAGGTAATACTACATGGCATGCTCCTTATGGACTCTGTGTTTTACTCTATTACCTGTACTTGGTCTCCATTAAAGATGCCATCCAGAATGAGAAATGTCCAGAACACAGGCCACTCACATTCTATATTCTCAAACAGCTTCAGCTCAGCGGGGTCATAGTGCAGACGAGAGGGGTCCTGGGAGACATATGCAAAGCACCTTACAGCTCGACTTAGAATGTCAGGCATGCAGTAAAAACAGACAAATACTGTACATTCACTTTAAAGAAGAGAAATGTAAATATTTATTATGTTCTATTCCTAGAACTTCTAGTTCACATTATGCCCTATTTTGCACGTCTAAATTGCCAGGTCTCATGAACTCATTTGAAGCCACTGAAGCGGATTCTAAAAATGTCTTCTAAATCCTGACCTACGTTTTATGAAAAGCATATGTTGCTATATACAGTATATTATATATAGCAACAGCTAATGGTGCTAAGGTGTTCCCGGATTGCAAAGTATAACTTTGTGTTCCAGGTCTGGTGACATTAAAAAATAAAGGTTTTATAAAATAAAATCTGACCTCAATTGCACCCAAAAAAACAGAACTTTGAACATTCAGTGGATTTTCTGTGGTCTGGAGGACGGTGTTGTCACTGTCCACAAATACCCCCCCCCCCCTGCCCCTCCCCTATGCTTCAGTCCATGGAGGGGCAGAGCAGAGGCGATGATTGACAGGCAAAATCCCTCAACAGTGACATCTGCTGGCAAATTGTTAAGTTTTCACTGCAAGTCAAAAGGCTAGAGAAAACCCCAGACCACAGAAAATCCACTAAATTGTCCAATGTTCAGGTTGTTTCTGTTTCATGTGAGTATGCAACATTTTGTGACGCGTCTGCAACCTATTTCTGGTTTGCTCCTAAACAAAAGGTATTTAAATAGACTTTAGGAAACAGAATGGACAAAGAAGGCGTTACCTCTCGAGGACAGCGGTATCCATCCCTGATAAAACGACAGCAGCCATATCGACCCTGAAAGTGTGTGGAAGAGTAGACATGTTATAGTGCTTATTATCCAATAACAACATAGAACAGAATGGAATCGTGCGAGAATTAAGCGAGAATACATTTTACAGCTAAAATAACCGGCTGAGACTTTCTTTGTAGACTGTACCTGCAGCTTGCTTATTATCTCAGACTTGGTGATGGTAACCAGGTCAGCATCTTCAACCGCAAAGGCTGGGAATGAGATGACAGACAGAAGTCCAGCATCTATCTCTTTGGAGGTGGAGGCCCTCGGCAGCATGGAGCACAGGATGGACTGAGGAGAGGACAGACATGACTTCAAATCAATATCACCATTATTTTGCCTCAATTATGATTAATGATCGATTATCTGAGGCCGATAATTCCAGTTGTCTGAAAAACATTTGATGCTATATCAGTCTAACTTTTTCATTTCAGGGACGCCCCAAAATCCTTGTATGTATTTGGCCGCTGACCCCCCCATCTCAAAATATTTAATTCCAGGGACCCCCAGAAGCAAAGATTTTAGTTAAAAATATAAAAGAAATGTATAGATTAAAAGATTTGCACAAACGTTCATGATTATTCATTTCAAATAGCAGATCTACAAGCTCATAGCGTGGCATAAAGTAACACGCTATGAGCTTGTATATCTGCTATTTTTGAATAGCCAAAGTATAGTAAAGTTTTAATGGGTTAAAATAAATAGTGAAGATAACTGCTCACAACCCTGCTTCTCGGTTATTCGATTAACGTACGTAAGTTATTGGTTCTAAATATCAGTTTCGACATATTTTATATGAATTGCCCAGCTGAGTACAGTGAGAGGCCAATAGACACAGGCGGCCTACATGTGAAAATATCAGTTGCACAGGCTGACGCAAGGGCAAAATGGTCTCCATGTAAAATTGTAAATAGTCACTTGAATGAAGACGGTGAAGATGTTCGTAACAGACAGTATTTAGTCAGTCAGTGAGAACAGAACACTGGGCAGCAGGTCAGTCATACCTGGCAGTGTTCCACCTCGTCTGGTAAAACATGGATCACTGACTTTGGCCCTCCATTCACCCCAAAGAGATCTAACTCATCTATAGCCTCCAGAGCTGCCTGTAAACGTGCCACACACACACACACACACACACACACACACACACACACACACACACACACACACACACACACACACACACACACACACACACACACACACACACACACACACACACACACACACACACACACACACACACACACACACACACACACGCACGCACACGCACACGCACACGCACACGCACACACACACACGCACGTTGTTTTGTTTTTATGCTGATGTTATGCACCACTCAGTGATTATTCCAGGTTGGAAGGTAACAGTGAAACAGTGAGATGTACAACACATACCTTGGCCATGCCCACAGAGCTGCCATTGAGCTCAGGGATGCCCTGGTTCGTCTTGTCTCCTCGCTCCCACATCCCATAATCCTACAGGAACAAAGATCATCATGGCAACACCAACAGCCTTGCAACTCTCTCACCAGATACGTACAGTGCATAGCCCTGCCCTTCACAATATTAATGTTCTTCATTATACCAGTGAAATGACTTGTCCCCTCCCTTTCTCACAATATTTCCTGTAGCTCTCTGCAAAATCCCTCCCCTATTCTCCCGGGTCTTCTTCTTACTGTTCATCCAATATCCATAAGTGTGTGCCTCTATCTCTCTGTGTTCTCTGTATTTACCGTAAATCTCTCCCACCACCTCATAAGAGTGCTACTTACTGCTACTTTGTAGGCAGCTTCTATGTAGAAGACCAAGTTCTGGATGAAGGCCACCTCATCCAAGTTAGAGATTATACGCAGACCTGCACAAAGACATCACATGCAACACGCCATTAACAATAAAGAGACAATATGATGTAATGAGTTACATTATGACGTAAATTCTCCCTTCATTGTCAATGGCGTTTACAAACAAACATTAAACCTTTGTATAGGTGCTGGGCTGGGCTACCTCCAAACAGACATGGCAACACAGACAAACGATCATAAACATATTATATATCATATCTGGGTTACCTACTACAGTATATGCACACAGCAAGATCCTCAGTTGTTCATTTGAGGGATTTTTTTTTCCACTGAGGATTTTGTAGTGTAAGAACAGCCAGCCTACCTGAGGCAGTCATCTGTGCCAGGAGCAACAGGTAAATGGAGGTGGCATCCACCTGCAGATGGCCCCACTGGTCGTCCCCCACCACTGTGGCACAGGTGGGTGTGTCGTACTTTGCATGCAGGCAGTCCTTCGTACTCTGGGTGTGTTTGAATTTCTCCACCTTGTCCACCTGTAGTGACAAACAGGTGTCACTGGTCATGAAGTCAGGTTTCCCTAGTGGCTTTCTTTCAAATATGGGTCAGACAGAACCAAGAATAGCATCGTTAAAATGGCAGAGCATACAAATCCTGACAGCTTAAATCAGTGGTTCTCAATGTGGGGTCCGGGGATCCCTGGGTGTCTGTGAGGGGGGTTCCAGGAGGGGGTCCCACTCCCCAGCAAAATGAATATAGCATCAAAATCAGTTTAACCACTTTAACCCTGTATACATTGGCATTTTGAAAATAACACAAATCTTGTAAGTGGTCATTACCACTACAACTTTTCAGATGGGGGTCCGCGGACGAATATATTAATTTGGCGGTCCTTGACACATGATTGTTACTGATTGGGTGGAAAAAACAATAGGGCACTAGAGTGACTTACCTGCCTCATCATGCATTGCAAAAGTCCTTGCATCAGTTTCACCACACTCTGCCAAAAAACAATTATAGATAGCCACTTAAGCACTATTCAAACATTTTCAAAACTTTTCAGGACTTAAGTATCTAAAAACATTTTAAAATATGCAAAGATGTTTAGGGATAAAGCACCTGTGAAAATAGGGCCCACTGCCTCCTTCTCTCTAGGGCTAGGCAATTTATCCATATTATATACAAATTATTATCATGATATTGAGACTATAATCGTCTGGGATTTTGGATATCTTGTCCTGGTTTGGATGACATAAAATAGCTACAAACTCACAATGCGTCGAGAGCTTGTAGATCTGTTATGTTCTCTATTTATTTATTTGATGTTTAGGGAAATAATCATATCTCTGCTGTCTGGAAAAAACCACCTAACCAACTAATTCAGGAAATGAAAAAACATCAAGCTCAAGTGGAGTTAGGAGGTTTTTGTCAAAGCGCTTTTTAAAACTTTTCATTTGGCAATATTTTCTTTAACCAAGACACAGACATAAAGGGTATTCAATAGCACTGACTTGTGAAAACATTTTGAGGTTTCCGAAGCTCTTTTTAATATTGGTTCAATATTTTTTAACCAACATGCAGAAATAAAGGGTGTTCAATAGCATTGATTTATGGGAAAAAAAGAAAGAGAAAAAATCCCAAACAAAAAATTGAGTTAGGTGGTTTCTTTCAGACAGCAACGAATTATCATCATAATAGAATATGAATGTCACAATATCGATATTGAGGTATTTTGGCTAAAAAGTATTTTGTAGTAGTTTGTTTTTGTCCATGTATCACACAGCCCTACCTGTTCCAATTCATAGGCCTTGGCCCTGTCTTCATCCCGGTCTGCATTCTTGCGGTAGGCCATGCCCAGCCCCCACACAGACAGCACACTATATACATTATCCCTCACCCATGCATCCTTCAACTCTGTGCTGGCAGCCAGTAAACCTGTCACTGGGTTCTGGAATACACATGTGCACGCACGCACACACGCACACACACACACACACACACACACACACACACACACACACACACACACACACACACACACACACACACACACACACACACCACATTGTTGAGGGGTGCTATAGCCCCTGCTATATTCAGCTATTAGTGTAGATTTTCGTCTTACACAAACATTAAATTCCCATGGACAATGGAGAATTTACGTCATATGTGGACGAGCAAAACGGCTAATTTGGCCTTTTGTGTAGATAATTTCAACTGCTAAAATAATAAACATAATAATTAAACAAACTGTTTTGTATGAACTATTTACATGTAGGCCATATGTTATACTGCACTGTATATGACAATTAGGTAACAGATTTAAACAGCCTTCAACAGAGTGCACAGTGAATTCAACAGATAAACTCTCAGCCTATTTATTTTGGGCTTGAACTTGAACTTTGCTCACGCACAGAGCAAGCATGGCAGAGGCAGATAATACCAATGGTGGAAAAAGTACTCACATTTTTTAAGTGAGTAAAAGTATCAATACTGCGTAGTACAAATACTCTGTTACAAGTAGCCTAGAATGAATATGAAGATCAAACAACATATATACAGCTTCATTACTACATTTAAGAAATTACCAAAAGACATTTCCCTTGCTATTAACAATCCCATTGAATGAGTACATCAGTGGTTCTCAACATGGGTCTGGGGGGCCGGGTTGGGGGGGTTCCAGGGGGACCCTAAAGAGTAAAGACTCCCCATGCTATGATTGAACCAAATGGAATGGATGCTTTACGAGTCTGTACTCCGAGTGTACAATGAGGAACCAAATTGACCCGTAATCCACTGATTTACAGTGTAGAATGGGTTCCCAGACGAAATTCGTATCAAATCTAATGTACTGTACATAGCTGTAGGCTACATCAAAGTAGGGGGTGAAGGGGAGAGGGAGAATCGCTTACCTGATGGCATAGGATAGTTTCATGGACTAGCCTAGCATACCCGTCAAGTCTCACTCCGGAATTACTGCGGCTCCTCATTATTACGCCGGCTGGTGATCACTGTGTGTGCAGAAAACAGACCACCCACGTTGCATCGGAGATTATTGCGAATATGGTATTTGCTATATAATAAAATGATAAATGCACGCATTGCACGGAGCTAAATTGGCTACACTGCTCAATAATCCATGGACCATGGGTACGACTGTCGAGCGATCCCTAGATTCCCTACATTGTCGATGTCTACGTACCAGTGGTCCATGATCCATCGTGTGTTCAGATTATGTCCTGCATGGGTCTGCGCGGTCTCAGACTCTCACGTTCACTTCAGCTCCAGCTGTAGCTCTGCTTCGCAGAGTAGCATATCCAGCCGCAGCACAACACGAATCACAACCTTGTAATTCAAAACAGACTGTACAGATGTTATGTAATGTAATGTTATGTTATCAAGGTCACATTGCAGATATCAAGGTCACACTGAAGAGAGTCATACTTGCGACTTTTATTTTCGGGGAAATGTCTATGCATGGTATTGGTGGAGCACTGGAGCAGGAGCTGTGAGTCGTTCACTTTGGTGGTACAACATCCTGAATCGCCAGCAGGGGGTACGAGATCACCTGTTTACTAATGAAATCTGTGGTCTGTGCTGGACTCGTTCATATACAGGGCGCGTTCGGAAATAGCGCAATGGGCGCACTGTGCAATGCAAACTGAGATGAGTGCGCTCCGGTGCGGTATTTCCGAACGTGCCCACAGTGTACTGTACAGTCTTTAGCACTGAAATCAGTGCATGCAGGCATTTCAGTCTGAAATGCATTGCAAGTTAACTACAGCCTACTACACATAAACATCGAACAAAAAGTTCAGAAATGTGTGTTTGGTGTATATATAGATTTTGTTTATAATGTAACAATGTTCCTTGGCCAAGCACTTTCCGGTGTAAAGCCAGTTCCCTTTTCAATTGTGCCAGGTTTGTAAGGAATAAAAACAACCAATTATTAGGAAGGGGGGAAAGGAAAACGTATTTGAGCAGCACGTACAGCAGCTGTTTGTCAATATAGGATGTTTGTGTTAGATAAGCATCCTCAGTAAACACAAAATGTAATACAAAATAAACTGTGATTAAAATCATGAAATCAGAATGATGAGACATTTGACTGGAACATTTCATTTTTAAGACCAACATAATATGGTATGTGAGACTAAAGGGCGAATTCCTAGGCTACAGTGAAAAATTCTGTGAGACTCAATTTTTAATCCTAGTTTAATCTGACGTGATAGTCTGGCAGCTGTCACTTTATTTTGTGTGCACATAGGAAATTGTGTGCGTGTGTGTGTGTGTGTGTGTGTGTGTGTGTGTGTGCGCGCGCGCGCGCGCGCGTGAACGAGAGAGGATGAGATTTGTTTTGATTGTATTGTATTGTTCCACTTTTTGCTTTGGCAATGTAGCCTTAACATAATGTTTTATCATGCCAATAAAGCCCTGAATTGAATTGTTCGAGAGGGAGTTATAGGTCGTCTGGTTGAAAAGAAAACGTAGGCCTACTGTGCTGTGACTAAATTACTAATGTGCTGAGACTCCTGCATCATTGCATGCCTCGAGTCGCTGAAACTAAACGTGTTCTGCATACCGGTAATTGCATTGCTTGCGGTAAATCAAACCAAGTGGGATTGTGGGAATGGGATTTGTGCATTCATCTTTTTGCTCAAATTGCAGTCATGCAGTGGAATTTACTTATTTACACAACACCCTCTTGTCATTATCTGCACAACACCCTCTGAGGCTCTGGTCATACATATATTGTGTATTCCTAGGCAGACAGCTATCTTCTATGAGCTGTTTACAGGACACTCTCAGTAAAATGATCACTCAGTAATAGTATTTTATTGTGTGGCGTGTGAAAGAAGAAGGGTATCTCATTTTCTCAGGCTGTGAATAACGGATCTTCCCTCAGCCAATCAAATCTCCTCGTGGTAGCACTGGCAGATTATTCAACCAATAGCAGCACTGCTAACTGAATTCTCGAATTCGTAGCTCGCTGTCTCTCACCCTCCTCCCCCCCCCCCCACCTATTATCTGCTCGCTCACACACACCACCACTTCTCACAGTCGCACCAGCCGTTAGCTAGCTAGCTAGCTTAGCTAGTGGGACAAGAGCTGTACACAACAACAACACTAGTTATTTTCTTTTCCTTTCATTTTGGGGGAGCACATTTATGTTTAGTTTGGATTGTGTTCACATAGCCGGTCGTCAGTGTGTCTCAGTCGAAGGTAAGCTTTGTGTTTAATTCTCGGTGCATCGCAGGAGGAGGGGGTGACAATGACACATGAATGATTCGTAAACAAACATATTGACAAGATGAGAGAGAAGCATCCTCCTCCTGTTTGTGTTGTCAGTACAGGTTTGCAACATTGAAGCTTGCGAATGTAGCCTGCTATCATAGGAACCACGCCCGAACACTACTGATGACACGTACAGTTTCTAGAAAATCCCCCAATTCTAACATTAAAATATATCCACTGGCACTGACTAATCATTAGATTTGATGGCAAATCCAGTTTTTAAATAGTATTGTTCTTTTATGTATGGTTGGTGAAACTAATTATACTGTACATTCATTTCATGTATGAAATGAATTCCTCCTTTACCATACAATAATAATATAAAAGAAAATCACACCCGTGTGAAGTGAGGGGCGCGCTAGCTCTGTAAAATAGACACTATTATTATATTATGTTTTTGGGGCTTTTTGCCTTCATTGACAGATTAACAGTAGTTTTGATAGGAAAGGGGGAGGTGATGGGGGGACCAGACACGCCACGCAGCAAAGGTCGTCGGGATTGGGACTCGAATACGCTGTCAGTTTTATTTTTATTTATAGTGCAACATCACCCCAAGGGGTGTCTGTGCACTTCACAACAATACACAGCAAAAAAGCTATATATACAATAACACAATAACAAGCATAATACGATGTGTCAATACACATGGTTGACATAAGTACCATGCGATAGGACACAGTTAAAGATAGGTAAAAATGCGTTCAGAAAATCCATTAAAATAGCATAGGGTTTTAAAACCATGGTGAATATAGAGAGTATGCACAATTGCACATGCATGATTTTCCCATCAGGACACGCCCCCCTCATCTAGAGTGGCAAAACATTGAGCAGTGTGGAGTGTTGGAGTTTGGAAGCGCTCGTTGGAATTCACTCAACCGTCCTGTGTACCACCTGTTTCTAAATGTCACATAATGCAGGAGGCAGCAAAATGTTGTGTTATTGAAAACAAGCTCTTCCAAACTGACACTGAAACTCTGAAAAATAATCAAATGCAGGGCATTTCTTGACAGAAAGTAGCTCATAACGTTTCTATGGTGGATTTTTATGAAAAAAACTTTTCAGATAGAAAGAGGATAATTCAAGCTTTTCGTACAGCTGCAATGTTGGTGAGTTTAACATTGTTTAATGCAATCAGACAGGACTTTTCTGTTTGGATGAATGAGCTGTCAAGGCCAGAAAGTAGTTTTTTGCCACTCAGTGGGCGTTCCCGCATAACTTCCAGGTACGATGATGTCACGCGCATACCCTCTATAGTGATTTCAGCTGTCAAGCTGGATTACCAGCCTAGGTACTGGATAAAAGCTGGATATAGGAGGGGCTAGTGCTCCTCACAAATAGAAAGAATTCTCCTCATGCACTACTCATTTATTCTCCCTATGTTCTATAATACTTTCCTTCCTTTAGATGCAGTTCATGCTGTTGTTCAGTCGGCAGGGAAAGCTGCGCTTGCAGAAGTGGTATGTGCCTCTGTCTGACAAGGAGAGGAAGAAGATCTCTAGAGACCTGGTCCAGACCATTCTGGCCAGGAAGCCCAAGATGTGCAGTTTCTTGGAATGGAGAGACCTCAAGATTGTCTATAAGAGGTAAGGAAGTGATGCATATGTAGTGGTTCTAAAACGTTTTTTTTAAGGACCCCAATAACTTTGAGTGTGTTCAAATGGAACTGAATAAGGGTCCATTTGGTTCCATCTCAGAGTTACAGAACTGTAAAGATCCATTAGGAACCCTGATGGTCCCTGCACCCCACATTGAGAAGCACTGGTGTAAGTTGTTCTTGCAGTGTCTCTGCTCTGTATAGATACGTGCCAGTGACTCATGCCAAAAATAGCTGCTCTACAAGCTCACAATGCATCACAAACTTGTAGATTTGCTATATGTGGTAGGGATGCTCCGATTAGGTTTTTTGGGACAGATCACTGATTGTTCTTTTCATAATCGGGCCGATACCAATCTTGTGTGTAACGGGAAAATGTCAAAACCCACGTCAAAAACTGTTGCCTGTGGAATGCACTTCCCATTGCAGTCAGAACTGCAGCATCACTCCCAATCTTCCGCCATAGTCTGAAAACCCACCTTTTCAGACTCCATCATGGCCCAGAGCACTTACCCCACCCCCTTAGATAGCATTTCTGTAGACTTAGATAGCATTTGATACAGACTTATAGCATGTTATGTAGACAGCATAAGTGCATTGTATGTAGTCATAGCACGTCATAGTACATATGTATAGCATAGTAGTATAGATGTATAGTTTCATTATATAGATATTCCACTGTTACTTTCTTAGCTTACGCATGTTTCATGATAAATGTTTTTATGTGATGTATTCCCATGCTTTTTTGTTCTTACTTAATGTAAGTCGCTCTGGATTAAGAGCGTCTGCTAAATGCCTAAATTGTAAATTGTAAATTGTTACTGTGTGTGGGGAGGAAGGGGAGAATGTTTAGGCCTGTCACAAAGATGAAAAATTATATTATACATACGGTATATCTGATTGACATTATACCACTTATATGGTGTAATGTGTGTGTTGTCTCGAATCTTCTTCTTATGTTTCTGTCGTAGATATGCCAGCCTGTACTTCTGCTGTGCAGTGGAGGATCAAGATAATGAGCTTATTACTCTGGAAATCATCCACAGATATGTGGAGCTGTTGGACAAATACTTTGGCAGTGTGAGTCTTCTTTCAAACTTAACCTGAACTTTTGTTAAAGTGAGCTTCACTTCATTATGTCACTTAACACTTGCGTTTATGTCTATGGAGAAAAATATGGTTGCTGTTAAATATGGAGAATGGTTACCATTAATTAAGAACTTTTTTCAGAATAGAATGTTTTTTCTTTAATATGACAGGTAATACATTTTTCCTGGCTTAAAAGCAGGGCCTTAGTGGTGACGCGACTCAATAATGTTTATTTATTCTATGGCTTTACTACCAATTCCAGTTCTCCCCACATTTACATTTAAAACCTCAATGTTCTGGTCTACAAGAGTCTGCCGCAACGTTTTGTATCATCTCATTCCGGCCAATCACAATTTGCGTCCTCACCTTCGTCTTCAAATTATGCTGGCCATTCATTGTCAATGGCATTTAATGTTTGTGTTAGGACAATGTTTGTGTTTACACACCCTCAAAGCTGGACATAGGAGGGGCTAGCGCCCTTCAAATTGTAACTGAAATAATTAGTGGATCATGGTAAATTCAGGGGTTGAAAATGTGGGTGCAATTATTATGCTTTAAGTAGCATGTGGCATAATAGCACCTGTACATTTCAGTGCAGGAAAAAATATGTAATGGGGTATGTGGTGGAATGACTTCACAGGTATGTGAGCTGGATATAATTTTCAACTTTGAGAAAGCCTACTTCATTCTGGACGAGTTCCTGTTGGGAGGAGAGGCCCAAGAGACCTCCAAGAAGAATGTGCTGAAGGCCATTGAGCAGGCTGACCTTCTTCAGGAGGTAAGGAATTGTTCTTCAAACATAATGTATAAGTTACATACTTGAAGGACCCATGATCTTGTTGGACAGGCCAGCTACTGCATTAGGCAAAGAGTAGGCATATATAGCACACCTGTGTGTCTAGTCTATAGAATTAATTCATAGTGAAGCTCATTAATCAGATTTCCTTCCTCTGTGCTTTTATGTTTTGCTTCCTGCCCTCACTTGCGTATGTACTTTGTAACATAGAATGCTGCAGTACTCAATCAGTACCTTTCTCTTCCTTGTCGCTAACCCTTTTGCTAGGATGCCAAAGTAAGTGTTGTCCTCTTTAAGTGGCATGCATGTTTGTGTAGCTGTAGAGCTTTAGCCTGTAGCAGTTAGATGGAATCCCACTGTCAGTTATAACTGTTCATGTAAGATATTGTTGCCTTTAAAAGGCCTATTTAAAGGAATAGGTCACCCAAAATGAAAAATCTGACATTATCTACTGACCCTGTCTCTCATCATGCTAGTGTATTTTTCTACATACCACACAGGGAGTTGGGAGGGCTGAAGTCAACAGTGACCAGTTCTTTAGAGTACCAAAATGGACAATAAACTTACTACATACAATCTTAGTTAGGAAGAAGCCAAACCATCCCACTGCGTGGAAATGACTTACAGTAATTTACACAATTACTTAATGCACAGCACTTTACTAGAAAGGCAAAATCTCCCCCAAATATTAAATGCAAATCTTCACTCCTGCCATGGTTAACTTTCAAAAATATTCATGCCTGCGTGCTCACCATGACATCTGGTGTGTAAACACAGAAGTGGGAGGGAGTTTTTTTTCTTCAGTAGTGTGCACTAAATTATATAAAAACTGTCCTCTGTTGGGAGAACTATTCCTTTAATGTGAACTATTTATAAAAGATAATACCTCATTATCCTGACAGATTTATGAGCCTGCTTATAACCTATTTTGAAACCAGAGGTATTTCTTTTATCATCGGTTAGCCTTAATTCATTTTGAAGCCTAGTTCATAATAGTACTTTATGAAACAGAAACAATCCACAAACTCGTCCATGTATATAAAGTACATCTGTTTAATAAGAGCTTCACTATGTCCCTTTGTCCCTGCTCTTCCTCAACTGCAGGAGGCCGAGGCCCCACGGAGTGTTCTGGAAGAAATTGGTCTGACATAGATGCATTCCAACATCTTCTCACAACCCAGCATTGCCCCCTCCGAAGTAGATCTAGCCACCTCCAAGCCTTTGTCTTGTCTTTCTTGTTGTATGTTCTAGTGTTGTACGTATCTAAACGGAAACTAATAACTATTCTCTAGTGTCATATGATGTGCCAATTATGGTGTTTGTCTCTCCGAGGTACCAGATCAATCTATGGCTCCATTCTGCAGCACTACTACATCTGTACAGTACACTCATACAAGCCTTCGAAAGGTCATGGAATACAATGTTGTGACATCGTGAACAGTTCAGTATTAAGTTAAATTCATTCATTGTCATGCTTACTGATTGCAGAGTGTGTGTGGAACAGTTTACAAGACTTTAAGTCTAAAATATGTTTGATTGATAGATATTCTTAATTGTGCTGTTGTAAACATACAGTAACAGAAGTGTACAGTATATAAACATCTCTGATTTATCAGTGCATATATATATTATACTAATGGCTGCTCATCTTCACACACAATCATATTAATTAGTTCATTCCCCCTCAAAAACAGCAAGTACGTTTGATTTTCTTTTTTATTCTTTTTGCCAATATTAATTGTTTGTGTTTTTACTTCCATGTGATTCGTTAAGTTTACCAAAACAGATTGAATATTAAATTAAATCAGTATGGCCTTTAATGATAAATGTTTACTCAGAAACAGTAATGACTTTAAAGGACAACTTTAGTTTTTTTTCAACCAAGGTTCATGTTTTAGATTATTAGAGAAAGTAAAAGATGAGGATTCTTTTTCCCCATTCTTTTGATTTAGCTATTTTTGACAGGAGGGTGGGGGCATTCTTTTTGCTTTCTTTAATAACCGTCAAACATGAACCTTGGTTTAAAAAAAAAAATTGTCCTTAAGCAAATTCTAATCCAATAACATTGACATGACATTATGACCAAAGAACACTGTATATTTTTGTTATCAATGGAAGATTCACTTTACAAACCATTATAAGGGATTATGAGCTATTAATCGCAGGTCATTTGTGTTGTACTATTAGCTATGTTTTTGTCATGCTGAGGTATAAAGTTCAGTTTAAATACTGCAAGTACACTTATTTCTTTATTTTTTTATTTTAGATGTAAAGACGATTCATGATGACCCAGACTAACAGTGTTTGATTTGCAGATGAGCTATTTTACAAGCGACAGAGCTTGCAGATGGACAATTTCCAGTGCACAGTATGCATAAAGTATAAATGGGGCTTAAACTTGACTGTATGGTGATCCCTGGCTGTCCGTTTCATTGATGTCAGTAATATTTCTGCTTATAAAAACACCAAAATACATCAGGCTCAATTTGTAATCAATCATTCTATCCTTTTCAGGCAATCATCTAGCAATTAGTTTATATTTTGGCAAAAAAAAAGAATCAGACTTTTATATAAACACTGCCAACATGTATTTTCGCTGATACTTCTGATTAACAAGTAATAAATGTACACAAACTAAAAATGTGGCTGTCACATATTTTCTTCAGTGCGTATAGACATAACCTCACGTCACCAGGCTTTCCACCTCCGTCTGTGTTTCCAAATCGCCATCTGATCCGGTCTAGATTGGATGGTAAAAGGAAAAAGTATTTTTCGTCGCTGTTTTTAGTGTTGCCAGTTACAAGTTGGAATAAAATGGATATACCGTGCATGACTACAAATCAGTGACTACAACATGGCGTACTTAAGTTACCATCCACTCCTGACGGATCATAAACCCGAAAAGGAATGCATCTATAGGCCTATTATTTTAACCCTATTCAGAATACAACACTTCAATTTCAGGTTTATTTATTTTTTATTATTTTTATTTATTAATAATTATTTTTATTATGTACAAAATATGAAACTGAAAACTATCTTGCAGGCAGATGCTACCACAATAAGGTTCTGCACAATTTTTGCCAAATAAGGGAGGAGTTGGACCCAGTCTACTACAACACAATTGCTATGATGAAACATGGTCAGTTGCACAGGTTTACGATGAAAATAACTACAAGTCAGAAGTAGCAACATCCCCATTTTGATCTACTTCATTTGGGACCACTGAGTGAGATGGAATATTGACTTCCGGAGCAGACATGGTGTCAGTGTTGGCGTCACCTCTGGAGTTCACAACCACATCTCTGTTCTGAACCAGCTCGACTTCCTCCACCTCTTCACCAGGACATGCTGCAGGATGGTTCCCTTCTCCTTGTTCTTCTTCCGACTCGTCTGACGAAGCAGGCCCTTCGGGTGAACGGCTTTTCTTCTTTTTGTGCTTTTTCTTGCTCTTCTTGCTCTTTTTGGAGTGTTTATGGCGACGGGGCGTGTGGGTGTCGTCAGGGGTTCTATCCTTCCTATCTGACTTCTTTGGACTACTTTCACTACTCTGCTTCCCTCTCTCCCTGTGTGTACTTCTGCTCCTGGACCTGTCCCTCGCTCTCTCCATTTCACCAGGGACCGTTTCACTCTGTCTATCTCTACTTCTGCTCCTATGCTTGTCTCGATCCCTGTCCTTATTCCGGTTATGGTGGTCTCGCTCTCGATCTCCACTTCTGCTCCTTGACCTGCCTCTCTCTCTACTCCTGCTCCGATAGTGCTCTTTCCTGCTGCTAACTGACCTGGACCAGGATGACCTGTTGTCCGCTAGTCTCTGGTGATGAGATGCTCTGCTGTCTCGACTCCTCTCCCTGCTCCTACTGCGGCTCCTGCGTCTTTCACCTCCTCGCCTGCTATAAGAAGACCTTTCCGACCTCGGGGGGCTTCTGCTCCCGTTCCGTTGTCTCCAGGATCGTTCTCCGCATCGCTCCGAGTAGCGCCCAGCTCTGTACGACCCCTCACCGCCACGGTCTGGTGACATGTGTAAATCCCGATCAGCCTCCCAAAATTCATTGCCTGGGTTACGAAATACGTGCAGGAAGTTGCAGTGTTTGCCTTTTGGGCACTTCTGTCTGTCAAACAACCCTAAAAAACAACACAAGATTCTAGTTATTGGTGTGGTTATGTATAATCACCATGCATCTGCTCCAGTCAAATTTCCCATTTCCAACTTATGTCACATATAATCAACAACAGTAATTTAAGTAATAAAGCACTTTGCATACAAAGACATGCAGCTCAAACTGTATTACAGTTTAACCCATTTTGGGCAGGAACCCCTTTTGGTGTTTTAAACATTGTTATAATTTAGCTATTGAAAAATAGCAGATCTACAAGCTCGTAGCGCATGTAGATCTATTTTTGAAAAATCGTGAAAATATTTATTTCAGAAAACTGGAGGATTTAGAAGAATTCTTTTACATTTCGAGGTCAGGCCCTAAATGGGTTAAGTGAAGATGAAGACAGGTTAAAAAGAAATGTAACAAATAACAATTGAAATTAAGTAATTGAAACTAAAGTAGTATAGCAAGGATAATAACAAAATGTAGTAGGACATGTGTAAAGAAAATAGGGTAAAAATATATACCGGAAATTTACTGTAAAACAACAAAAAATACTTTTTCTGACTTTCAGAAGAATAACTCACCACATATAGCATTCTTCCAGCGTGTAACAGGGCATATCTCACAATGAAGCTGTTTCCCTGCATAGTATCTCCCATTGAACTTGACAGCGGCATCTCTACACTGCTCCTCCCTTAAAGAAAACGAGACAGAATGGGTTTTAGGCTAATGTTTATAATTTTATTATTTACATTTACATCATTTACATGATCAATAGTAAAAGAGTTGGAAGTTGGCTTACGTGTCAAACTGGACATAAACATTTCCTCTCAAGTGTGGTTCAAAGTTGCAGCTGACCTAAATAAATATACAAAAATAAATGATACAGGGCATATTTCTTCCACATAATTTCTTAATGAAATACATAAAGAAATGTGTAGTGTTCTTCTAAAACAGAGATCTTGTTTCACATCGTTCTCACGTTACTGTGTCTTCTTACCTTAAACTGCCGCACCTTGCCGACACTTTTGAACTCTGGTACGACATCATGGTAGAACTCCAGGAAATACTCCTGGAGATCTTCCTCACTGTGCTCCAAACATGCATCTGTGTCATAGTCGTCACGGCGACACTGCTCCATGCCAAACGTCACAAACATGGCACGGATCATCAGAGTAGGGCTGGATGCAGGTTGGACGTGTTTACGAGAACACCTGCAGAACAACAGCAGTGTAGATTACGCTTGTTCAATAATTGTTTTTACCATGCTCACAATTAGCCTTACTCATGGACCAGAGCTACATCCCTACCTGCTTTCTCTGCACCATTTAAGGCCGTTTCCAAATGTTAAAATGTAAAAGACCAATATTATGATGAAGAAAACAAGATGTTAAGACCGCTAAAACAAATAAAGTTTACCTTCAGAAAAAGCGTTGTTTATGGCTTCTGAATGTAGGTCTTTTAACATGTAAACCCATAAAGACAAACCTACGCACCATGGGTGACCAGGCCTTCTGCTCGGTCGCCCCCGAACTGTGGAACGCTCTCCCCGCCCACCTGAGATCCCCACAGTCGGTCGACACTTTTTATAGCCTTGCCCTTATGTTTTAAATGTTCCTGTTCTATTAGATGTTTTTAATGGTGTGTTGTTTCTTCCGCTTTTATTCATTTATTGTAGCACTTTGAGATTCTGTTGAATATAAAGTGCGTTATAAATAAAATGCATTATTATTATTATTATGTAATGTCTATGGAGTGAAGTCACGTCAACACCACTAGGTCTGGAAAGGGGGTGTGGAAAGGGGGCGGGGAATGGCTGTAAGACAGGCCTATTGTCAATGCGGTACTTGTAAGAGACAGTCAGAAAATCATAATCGGCCCCTGGCAATGATAGTTTTGTCGAACAAGCCTAGAGTAGCTGCAAATATAACAAGGATGGTATTTCTGTTTGGAAATCTTTCATTCTCACTACATACTACTTTCATAAAAAATGACGACAGTCATATTATCATATCTGGGTGGCGGTGGCTCAGGGGTAGAGTGCCCGGATGGTAACCGTAAGGTTGCCAGTTCGAACCCGGCTCCCCCAGAGTTAGTGTCGAAGTGTCCTTGAGCAAGACACTGAACCCCTAATTGCTCCTGATGTGCTGGTTGGTGCCTTGCATGGTTTCCGCCGCCATCGGTGTATGAATGTGTGTGTGAATGGGTGAATTGAGGCACAATCTATGTAAAGCGCCTTGGATAAAGGCGCTATATAAATGCACCATTTACCCGTTCTTATCACCGGCACCGCTCACTGTCTGTGACTTGAAGTTTCATCCAACAGCACATGAGATCATTTAACGTAGATGGTTTGACTATTCATGCTGTTCAGACGACGGGTTGCTTTCTCAGCAAGCAACCCATCCCATTCGCACAACGGCGAATATACAGCAGCATTCCCATTCGTCATTCAGACGATGGGTTGCTTGCTGTCCCATTGGCTTAGAGGTAGCCTAGAGACGAGGCAGCCATTCAGGACAAAGTTGTCAAAGCCAACACGACAGACCATAATAGACCAGCTGTGCTTCACAGCAGCTGTAAAAAGTATGAATCTCATTAAATAAAACAAAAATAAAAACCCTAAATGTACCTGTCTCCAAATCGACATGCTCCTGTCTTGAGAAAGAAGGGGCAGTTGGCTATGTCCCTTTCGGTTCCATAGTTTACAGAGTTCTCTTTCACTGGAGCCTCAGGATTCATCCATGGACCTCCATTCTCTAGCTACAAGAAAGTACATAGTGATTTCGTAATTATTAAGGTGGCATCTCAGTGTTTCCTTTTCCACAAAGATTGACAAACCTGCAGACATTTTCCACAATAGGTAGGTACCTTATGAAGACAACTTTGCAGTAGCTTTTCTGAAGAAATCTGTGTTTTAAATAGTTTGGTTTCAATTGTAAATGTTCCTGATTCCACTAAAATCCACTTTTCTGTGTAAAAACGTTAAAATAACAAAATAAAAAATGACAACAAAGGAATAATACAGCAAACAGTGCAAAAGCAGGAGTATTAGTACCTGACTCTCAGCTTGGTCCAACATTTTCTGAACAGCCTCCTACAAATGGTGTAAAGACACGGCTAGTGAAAAATGTGTTGGGGTCAACATGGCATATCTGTTACTGCACGTTAAGATTACATTCACGAGTACTGTGGAACAGGAAAAGGCACCATTTCTGTTTCAGGAAGTTAATAGACAACAGAGTTAGACACTTGGGAGTTGTTCACAAAGAACCACTTGTAAAAGATACATCCATGTCCTGAGAGTTGAGATGTTGATGGCAAGAGTGTTTCTTTTTGTGTAAATCTTAGTTAAGGAAGAAGATGGATGTTTATGCCCTCAGTCAAGGAAAAGAGAATAGTGTATAAGGCAATAACATTTATGTCAACAAAAACATATATATTCCCCATAATAGAGCTTTTACATACTAGTAATTATGGAGTTATGTTAATCATTTAAATCTCATGAAAAGTCCACTGGGTCAAAGCAGAAGAGGATATATATTTCTCATTGTTTCTATCCTCCAGGAGCCCGTTTCACCTCTCTCTCTCTCTTCTCCTGTTGCTTTTGTTCTCTGTCATCCTCTTCTTTTTTCTGCTGTGCCTCCCACTCCTCTTTTATCCTCCGCTGTGAACACAAGGGAAAGTGGAGCTGGTGAAAGCAATGATCATATTTTTTCCTTTTTTTTTTTACATACAGACAAATTGCGACAATGTAAACAAAACCTACACATCAAAGACAAAACGTCTTTGATGTGTAGTGAGAAGATCTACATTACCTCCTCCTCCTCTTTTCTCTGCCTGGCAGTCTCCTCCCTCTCATGCCTGAGAGTAAACTCATCCTGTGCGAGCCTTTCCCTTTCCAGCCAAACCGCATGTAGCCTCTGTCTGTGAAGATGTCAACATAACAAGGTTATCTGCATCAGTGGTTCCCAAATATTTTAATTTCAAAGGACACCCATAACTCTGAGTGTACAAATGGAACCATGGTTCCAGTTCTGGAAAACCCCCCAAGGAACACAAAAGGTCTCTGGACCACTTGAGAACTGTGCATGAAATTCGTTAAAACCTACCTTTCCTTTTCAGCAGCCTCTTCCTCATCGACTGCATCGCTTTCTTCATCTTCTTCACCTAAAGGTTGTTACCAAGACAGTGTTACATCAACTGTTGTTCATCAACCATATATCAATACATTACATACAAATTGATATAACTCATAAAGTCCATACCTTGTCCTCTGGCTCGGGCCAAGGCTTGCCGTTTGCGTTTCCGCCTCTCTTTCTTCAAAAGAGCCTTGCGTTGCTTTTGGCTGAATGGAAGATAAACTTATGTTAGGTAGTTTCATTTATTGTCCACAATGTCTTCGGTCACATAACAGTAACAACAAAACAGCACTTACAATACACTAACACTTATCTTGATAACAAAAAGCAGGACAACAGTGACAAATACATTAAAAATCACACCCGTGTGACCTGAGTGGTGGAACTCCCCTCTCCCCCTGCCTCTCTCTCATTAGCAGGCAACAGTGCAGCACTATCTCTCTCCCTCTGTTTCTGGCACAACAGCGCCACTTTTACCCCTACTGGTACTCTAAACATAGTAACAGTCACATAGGTAAGCATTGCCGTTCCTTGGAGTGGTTGTACCACTCAAAAACAGATTCAACGAGACATGGTGTCATTTAGTGCCTTAATGGCATTAGGAATGAAGGGATTTAACCAGAGGGAAGTAGTTCGAACTCCCTGCGGAGTGGATGAGAGGGGTCAATTGCTATTTTGTATTTTGACAAAATAGCCTTTTTTCCGAAGTACTTGCTTGTTACTTACTTACTTACTTGTACTTAATTGTTTCTGTCTCTTCTCAATGATTTTTGAGGCTAGGTTCACTATTCGCTGCAGCTTGCTTCTTCCTTTTATATTAAAATTGGCATACCACATTGTCATGTTAAAAGGTTCTTATAGAATATAGACTGTTTCCATAATATGCTTGCTCACTCTAAAGGAGTTGAGCTTGCGTAGTAGGTGGAGGCGTTGGTTACAGGAAACTTGGATTATGGCAAAAAAGGTGTGCTTTTTGAGTCCATCATCTTAAACATTAAGACGCAATTTTGTGTCGCAATTTTACGTGAAAGTTGTTCTTCAACAAGGAGTCCAGGTCAGGACCTCTCGGGTGTCTTCAGTTACTACAGGGAGGTAGCAACATTTTGTCTGATATAGGGACATTGATTGTTTCTTCCTTCTTTTTTTAATTAAAATGTGTAGTCTGAAACTACACATTGATATGACTCCACCATTAGCAAAGAGAATGTTTAAACAAACAAAAAATAATGATTATGAACTGACAAATGACTCCATGAAGCATCACTTGGACACAGACAATCCATATGTACTAAAAAGAACGACTTGTATTGTGGAATACTTCCTCTCTCAAATGTTAACAGATGAGACACTTTTGTGAGCTTTGTGAGTTTATCAAGTTGTTGTCTTGGATAAAGACTATCATAGTTGATATATTTGATAAAATACACAATAGTCTTGACTCTTGATCCAAGGCTAATCAAGTTGCAACTTAATTGCATAGACGGCTGTCTCAAAAATATATGCAACACAAAACTAAGTACATCAGTGGGGGTCCGGACGACACGTGCGTAAAAAGCGATTTTAAATACCACTAACCTCGATGATGAAGCAGAGGCCAGCGAAGCCATGGATGATGCCATTTGAACAAGGCTAATGATAGCTAACAGCTCGGCGGTAATGATTTAACACCACTGCATCAGCATTTAGTTGAATCACAAGTTAAATATCGCATTCTTATGACCTTAATTAAAATATATGTAAACTCCGTTTAGGCCTGTGTACGTTCGTTATGTTATTATTAACATGCAATGCATGGTGATTATGTTTGTTAGCTGCACGAGTGCACACTGTCTGTCACGGTTACTGTTGTTGTTCTTCCACGAGAGCTGAGGAAGGGGTGGAGCAAATACCAAGTGCTTCCGGTTCATACCTGTTGTTTGTAAATAACATTTAAATATTTATGTAACAATGTAGGTATGTGTGATTCAGGCCAGGGAGTGGTCGAAAACTACATAAGTGAAGAAGTAATTTTGTTATATGACTAAAGATAAAGATAACCGATTTTCGATTGAAATTAAGTGTTTTTTGGCAAGTGATGGATCACACACAGGGCATAGTGGATTAACCTTTAACATGATTCCATATGGTAATTTGTCATCCATGAAAACAAAAAGCCTAGATATGCTGAAGGCTTCTAGACATTTTTCTGTAATGTACATTTTAAGAAAATGTAATTTAAAAAACCATGTTTGTTTGATAGCTACGGTAATTTACATTGTGACCAGTCAAATGTGTGTGTGTGTGTGTGTGTGTGTGTGTGTGTGTGTGTGTGTGTGTGTGTGTGTGTGTGTGTGTGTGTATTTTATAGCGATTTATTATTTTATTATTTACTATAGTCCTACTAGACCCCAAGAAATTACATCTGGCCACAAAGGATCACGTGATCTATAGTAAGAGAAATCTATGAAAATCTGGGAACTAAATCGTTACCAAGAAATTTCTTCACCAATGTGTTTCTAAATGTGTCTAATAACATGTACTAAGTTTGAAATTCAACTCCTGTGGGAAATTGAGTTATTAGCATAATATGTGACCATACCCATAACATCCTATATAAGGCCAAAAAGTCAAAATTTCATCATTCTTTAAGTAGCATGTGACATATGAAACTAGGGGGTTTTCATGATTCTGAATCCATTCCACGCATTAGTTTTTCACAAAAAACACTCCTTGGGCTAAATTAGGCCATATCCACTTCCATATGCACCAAATGTGCTGACCTCATTACGTTTGTGATGACGGCTATGGCCGTTTTCCTCCCAACGAGTGTTTTTTGTGCAAAACTAATGCTTGGAATGGATTCAGAATCATGAAAACCCCCTAGTTTCATATGTCACATGCTACTGAAAGTATTGGACTTTGGACTTTTTTTCTTTATGTTATGGGTATGGTCACATATTATGCTAATAACTCAATTTCCCCCGGGAGTTGAATTTCAAACCTTTAGTACATGTTATTAGACACCTTTAGAAACACATTGGTGAAGAAATGTCTTGGTAACGATTTAGTTCCCAGATTGGTCAAATACCTGATAAAATGCTCTACTACTGAATGTCAAACTGACATATTGAGCCTATGACAAACAGTGTGGCTTCCCACCAGTAGGCTACCTTCACATTCAGTAGATCCTGTGATATTTTGTGGGCAGATGTAATTTCTTGCGTTCTAGTAGGACTATAGTAAATAATAAAAAAATAAATTGCTATAAAGTTTTGTAAAAAAATATATATTATATATTATATTATATTATATTAATATTTAGCCCCATGCTCGAATGCCCCCGCCCCCCTGTCAAAAACAGCAAAAATCCCTAAAACGAAAGAAAGCAGCAAACAAAGAAAACAAAAATAACACTCATCTTTTACTTTCTCTAATAACATTAGAGAAAAATCTCTAAAACATGAACCTTGGTTGAAAAAAACAATTTTTTTCCTTTAAGTGTTAATTATCCTCAACGATTAGGTGACATTCTGTCATTGTGAAACATATCAAAACACAGTACTGTTTAACATGTGCAACTACAGTAAAAGAGCTTAGAGAACAGCAGTGATATTCTACTTTTTTCAGTTTTTTGTTGATTTTCCCCAAAAGCACAAAGCCAACATATCCTGTAGGAAGGCTGCCTGGTTAGGCCCAAGGCCGGACTTCTCTTTTAAGCTTAATCTATGCTCTGTCGCACTCGCAGGACAGCGTTGCACACCTAAAATAGCAGACCTACTACAATTAGGTCTGCAGAGCTTTAGCCAGGCTTTAGCCAGCAGTGTCCTCTGTTTTCCTGAGCAGACATTTCTTCCTGCTGTAGGGTGAAAGGCGGTGGGATGCAGGGCAGGCACATTTATACCCCCCTCTGTAGTTTAAACACAGATGGGAGCAGCCACCATTCTTCTGATTACACTCATTTATATCTGGAAGAGTGGAAAATTTAGTTTAGTTTATTTTGATCATCAACAGTATAACAAGTCATTACATTTCATTTCATTACATTACATTTCATTTCATTTCAAAAGCCTTAAAACTACATATGAAGGCAATGTCTCTGCTAATATACATCACGCCCAGCTGTCAACACATTGCGTTCCTGAGTTTCCTTGTTGACGTAAGCTCAGCTGGTGGTGACTCGACTCGTACTAACCACGAAACATTAAATATCAATCAAATTTAAATTAAAATAAACTTAATTAACATTCAGTTCCTATTGTGCGACGGGCAGATGCAGCAACCCCGCCTACCCGGAAATGTAGTCTCTGGGTTGTTTGACTCGTTTATAACGCTTATTTTGTTACTCTTTGGGTATATTTGTACATTTCCACCTTCAGTTGATGCTTCATATCCATATGAGTGAAAAGGCCGGGGTGAGCGGTTTATTTTTCAAACACAGTGAGGTGATCTAAATCATGTAAATAAAAAGTACATGAACCTGGGGACTGACGCCCTCTACTGACAGTGACGTCAGGACTTCGGTGCTCTATATTCAATCGATTAACTGAATAATTGAGAAGTGAGTTTGTAATATTTTCTTTTTTGTACAATATCAACAAATCAATTAACCACTTAGGCTATATTTTTCAAATATAGTGAAATATCAGTTACAAGTTCATAACATTGATGTGTTGTGATGCTTGTAGATCGCCTATTTTCATTAAGGGATTTATTTATTTATTTTAAATAATGGATTATTAACACTGTTACACCACTAGTGTGACCCTTGCTTCCTTGATCTACTGACCCTTGCAGCGGGCTCCATCTGCCTGGAGGCTGTATCCTTTAGGACAAATGCAACGATGGGAACCAGGTAGGTTGACACACTGCCACTCACACTTATTGACCTGTAGCTCCACCTCTTGGCATTCGTCTATATCTGTGTTAATACAAAGAATCAGCATACAGTACAGATATATTGCAAGTTCAATTTTCATTGCAACGTTAAAGTTGTGGGGGCTGGCTTTGCGAAAATATCTCACCTCCCACTCAAAAAGTTGCCCTTTTTTTAACCTCGTCAAACATTGCTCCAGGCAGGGTAACAAAGTAATAATGGGTATTTTTGATAATGGGTGTAGCCGTAGGAACAGGAACAGCTGTAGGACCCTGGTGAGTTGTGGCAGAGCTCCTCACAGGGACCTGTACCCTCCCTAACAGTCACTCATCTATATCTGCAGGGTCCATTTGTAAAGAAGAACACAGGGGGGCATTCTATTAACCACGTAAGCCCTACAGTATTTCATTCTACGACGAATAGCGAAAATAGCTGATCTATAAGCTCACACATCATGTTGTGACACATTGTGAGCTTGATGACAGCTATTTTTATTTTATTTTAATTATAACAGGTTTTTTTTTGCTTTGTTTTTGTTTTTTGACAAATGTTAAAATGGTAAACATTTGAATTGTCAAATTGTGATCTTATCAAATGGAGAAATTGAAATTGTATGCCCACAAAATATGTCAACTGTGCTGCATTGTGCAATTTAATGCATTGCTATTTTGGAAAAACAGAAAAGAAAGAACATTTTCTACTTTCTGCACTGGATCAAGGCAGATGGAAATGAAACATGTGTATACAGTATACTTTATTATATTAAAATGAACCCAATTATTTTGTTTCTTAGCCATTAGCCATTAGTAAGCAACACAACATAGACAAAATATTATGTAGCTTTTAACCTTGACAGTGGCCATCTGTGGTGTGCAGGCTGTAGCCAGCAGGGCACTGGCAGTAGAAGCTTCCAGGAGTGTTAACACAACCAAACACACAACCTGTTACAGCTGCTGGCAGCAGGCATTCATCCACATCTGCAGGAGGAGGATGATAGCGGTTTAAAGAACAGTATGTATATTGGCCGTATTCACGTCACAGCCATTTTGCTCTTCAGTTATACTTTAGTTAAGGGGAACCGTGTGAATGTGGTCTATGAAAATAAATTATGTAAACACAATTGCAGCCCACAGACCCATACTGTACATGCCAGCCAGATAAACACACACAGTACCTGTGCAGGAAGTATAGTCGCGTGCAAGCTGATAGCCCTCATCACAGCTGCACTTAAAAGAGCCATACGTGTTGACACACTTCTGATGACACTGGTGCTGCCCCTCAACACACTCATCTAAATCTACACACAGACACACACACACACACACGCACGCACGCACGCACGCATGCACACACGCACACACACACACACACACACACACACACACACACACACACACACACACACACACACACGTGCGCGCACGCACACCACAGAAATATCTGTACAGTGAGATGAAGGGAAATAGCAACAGACATACCTAGACATGCTGAATGAAGATCACTTGTCAGATGTTTTTGTGCTGCTAGGGCCTGTACTGAGCTGACCATGAAGCAGATGTTTTGTCAATTATCTTTTCATCTCTACCTTGTCATTGGGGAGACAGGCTGGATGTTCACTGCCCAGTGTCACCTGTACTGTTCTTGGCCTGCTATCACAGTTTTTATCAAACATTTTCATGTCAAGGACCACCATCTAATTGTTTCTAATTCTTTTGAAAATAGCAGATTTATAGGCTCACACTTAATTGTAAGTATAATAAACAAGACTACAACAACTACATTGTTTGTGGTCTGGTTCATATATATCTGGATCATATATATGTGTATGTTTTTCAGTCTATTACACTTTAAAGTAACTTCCCCCAACATTACTAAATGATAGCATGATAAAGTGTGTCCAGAAATTGTGTTTTAGAAAGCAGCAACACAACTCACCTAGACACATGGGAGTGACTCCACTCCATACGCCGCCCTGGTGGCAGTAGCTGTGTATGTCTCCGTTAGCCAGGGTGTAACCTGGATAGCAAGTGTACTGGATGTAATGTTTATAGTCCGTGGGACCTGGGTTCACTACATTCCTAAAAAAGAAGGTTCCATGGGCAGGTACAGGCGGGTATGGACACACAGGGCGTCTTCCACTGCTCAATGTCAGTGCAAGTAGATTGACGGTGACATTGATCCTGAGGTTGGGGTATTCTATTTTTTTTTCAACATTGTCTTTATTTTCCTTTTTTACACACAAATGACAATACAAATAGGGGTATTCTATTTGATGGGTCGGCTGTTGGTCAGAGGTGGTCTGAGAGGGTGGGGTTACATTGACATTGGAGCGGATGGAGGTACGGCCCACAGTAGTGAAGGCAGAAGTGGACGGAAGAGCAGTTGTTGCGGAGTAAGCTGAGGAGAGAGATGGCATGAGAGAAGATGATGAAGTAAAGTCCTGCCGTGAGATTGAGGAAGTGTGGCCGGTGGAGGGAGTCGTAGATCCAGAGTATGGACGTTGTGTTTGTTGCATTCTATTAGGCTGTCGTTTAACCGGTGGTTCTGTTGTGCTCTGAATTAGATCCAGCAGCTTCATACCCTCTGACTCTGCCTGTCCATCCTGGCCTGAATGCACCACAGGACCTGCCTTTGTGGACCTCTCATCCAAGAAAAGATAGTTTGGGACATCTTCATTAACGGGAGACCCAGTCACAAATGCAGATGCAGGCACACGATCCTGGCTTTGCAAGCTGGACACTTTTTCACCACCAAGCACCAGGAAGACTGATGTGGAAGCTTGGGTTTGCACTGACACCACTGTGTCTGCTGCTAGAGCACCGTTTGTGACTGCAATCGGAGCTGATGTTAGAATCCTTGAAGATGGTGCGGGTGAGACAGTAGGAGTAGGAGATGGCTCTGATTCAGTGGTTACCTGCGTTGCAGGAGTCAAAGGCATTTGGAAAGACTCTGTTCCTCTATTTCCATTCTCCATGTCTTCGAGTGAATGGTCTGCCACTGAGTCGTTCTTAACAGTTCCTCTGTCTGGTAGGACAATGCTCGATATCACAGCTCCCTCTTCGGCTCCAGAATTTCTTTCCATTTTTCTCTGGATGTGAACTCCAGGATGAAGTAAACGGGTCGCCTCTTTGAGGGGGATTTCAGCCTTGGGGTATTGAACCCATTCCTTCAGGTGGAATTGATGGCTGGACATTTTACTGCCCTCGCCATTTGGGGTTTGCAATGGTATGTTAGATGATGAGTCAAATTTGTGGTAGGCAGTGTTGAGGAGGGTGTCATAGAGAGAGTGTCGCTGGGGGTTAACCACCACGGGAGCCTGGGCGTTATGACCATTCTGCTGCCTGTATGGCTTCTGCACAGCTGGCAGTGAAGCAGAGCTCATCATGTCAGATTCTGGTAGGAGGAATTTCAGTTAACATTTCAGTTAAAGTACTGCAGTGGAACGAGATGAGAACAAATTAACAATAGTGGTTCTCAAAGTTTTTAATTTCAAGGAATCCCAATAATTGTGAGTGTACAAATGGAACCAAATGAACCCTTACGGTCCGTTTGGTTCCATTTGTACACTCCTAGTTATATAAGCAAGCACATACTCTCACACACGCAATTGCGACAGCAAGTCGCATTTACTATGAAAACGTGCATTTCCCGTCAGTCCATCCGTCCGTTAGTCACCCAACGCCTCCATATATGGCCATGCCTCGTGACATCACGTGACATCATCAGTGATCTCTATGAGCATATATGTAGTCGCAACATAGACGACATTGCCAGGGGCCCTTTCCCCATATATGGGAATGTCAATATATGGCCATATCATTTCCCGTTGATTCGTTCATCACCTATATCTGCATATATGGAGCCGGCCAGCAACTCTACATCTGACTTCAAACCCTCCATACTGTATATTGATCCCTCCCCACCCGTCCTTCCTGTTCTGACATTCCATATATTGATCTGACCTCATCAAACCCTGTACACTCAAGACACGCTCCATATATGGCCACTACATTATTCATTCCATATGTTGATCTGACCCCCCCATGCCAAAGCGCCAGCACTCGCCCAGCAGTCTGCCGTCTCCCAGGTGGATGCGTGCACGCAACCTCGCCCTTTAGGCGAGGATATTACTGGTATTAATATGTTATCAATACCTTTGCAGACAGGCTTGGTGCCATTCCAGGCGTGACCCTTGCAGTATAACGTTGAGGGACCCTGGAGCTTAAAGCCACTGTCACAGCTGAACGTTGCCCAGGAGACATCCTCATTCACACTGCTGGTCCCATGAACCAGGGTCCCTGGACTGGGACAACCTGAGCCTTTGGCAGTGGGATAAAACACAGTTTGAGCAATAAGACAGTAATACTTTAAGCATTCATTTCCTCAGGTATAAGAACTAGGCTTAAAGATTATAACAATGATTAGCCACTTAATCCCTATTTCATACTGTACTTTCATACAGCGGGGAAAGTAGCCAATCTACATTATTACAAAATAGGGTTGCCTGTTAAAAGTTAAAAGTGTACAATTATCAGAAAAAAACTTTCAAGTGTGATTTGCCTCATTCAGTATATGAATATAATATAATCATGGAAAGTATGAAAGGATAAGAGCAATTAATACAATCACACCTACTCACCGACACAGGCTGGGAGTTCCCTAGACCAGTGCCCAGACACGCAGCTGTTAGTGCGATATCCGTGGAGCTTGTAACCAGGATCACAGCTGAATATGACAAGCAGTCCTCCGTAACGGAAAAACGTCCGTCCGTTTTCCAGGTGTCCGAATCCACTGCATCGCTCAGCTCTGTGTACTACTGAGGAACCAGTTCTACCGTCAAAACACACCTCGCATCATGTCTGGAGGAGCTGCTCTGAAATCCATTGCCTCTTACACGGAGGGCAGAATTAGAAATGCTACAAAACCAGTTTCATAACAAGGTCCATTATTTATTGGGCATTTGACCGGACCAACATTTGATGACATTTTGCCTCTCAGATCCAAAACTTAGAATATTTTGTTGTCATTGGATAAGATTTTGTCCACAATTCCATGCTGTATTGATGTTGGTGCCATGGCCCATGGGGAACAGGCAAATGTTGATCAAAATAACAATTCTTCTACATTCTCTAGTGTAGACTTCTTGTAAATTAAGTAATGCAGATGTTTAACTGTTCAAATGAAACCATTTGTTTTCATTTTACGCTCTCAAGAGTTAAAGATCTAACAAGGGTCTACTGTACTAAAATGAAATGAACTCCATAACACATACCTGGAGCACAGCTGCAGAGGAGAGTGACTGCCATGGTGGCCATCAGCAAGCCTGTTGGAGCTCCCATGGAGAGTAACAGAGAGGTGCACGGACCGCACCACACTGCCGTGCTATCCACATGCCTGCCTGGGATAGCACTCAGGGTTTTTTACAGAGGAAGAGAGAGAGGATGTGGGGTGGGGAAAGGAGGGGTCAGGGGATAAGATGCTACAGTATACCGCAGTTTCCCTAAACAAAATAAAATACCATTTGGAAAGTGAAAGGCTCACAAGGCAGGAAGGGGGGGGTAATGCGAGGGACAAGTTTGTGGGATTATCAGAAGAAAATGGGTTGGAAGTAGCCCCTGATTAAAAGAACTGGCACACAATACTTTTATCCGGTTTAGATGGTTGTATTTGGTAAACATGGTCCTGTACGATGCATTAATGTAGTAATGAATTCACCATGTAACTGCCTGTCCAATAGAGGCAGACTTTGCAGGAACCCAAACATTTAATGCACTATTAAAGTTGATTGTTACTCTGTACAGCTCCTTGCCTTGATCTGTCTCCGTGTCGTTTTTTGTAGACTCTGACAGCTGGTACTTAGGTGTATATATGTTCACAACGTGCAGGAGTGTGTGTTGCCCTTGGGTGAATTCTGACCCCACTATTTGCTCTGTTTGACAGGATGCCCTGCAGGCCTGTTTAACTGTTCTCCCACATTGTTTTGTAATCATAGTGGGTAAAACACTTAAGTGAATGTGCACACCCAGGCACACGTATGTGTACACAAATTGACTATAGTTTTCACAATGTGAGAATACGGTATGTGTTTAATAAACGCACCTTATACTTTGTATGTAAGTGACAGCAATTGGAAAACAGGCCAGCATTCACATTAGACTCTCGTGTTTCGGACATGTGTCTATATCAGTGGTTCTCAAACTTCTCTAGAAAGCATTCGCGGCTCACACATCTGACCACTTAACAGGGCAGCCACATTTTCAGAGCCTTTTCATTTATTATGTTTATTTTAATGATCAATCAATCGTGTTCTGGCTTTGATCAACGGAACTAACAAAAAGCACCACTTTCTGTTTTTTTGTTTCGTATTAATGTTATATTATACAGTGTTTTGTCAATTATTTGGGGGCCCACTTGCAATATCCTCACAGTCCACACGTTGGAAATGGCTGGTTTATAGCCGCTAATGTACAGGCTCTAGTCATCCATCCTTGGAAGCTCACGTAATAATCTGTTTACATTTGGTAGTACCAACACCTTGGTATGTTAAACCTCTTTTAGGTTAAATATATATTCATACATTTTCCGCCACTGCTCCGGGTTTGCAGCGATTTCCGGTTGTGAACCTGGGATACAGTGAATATTGTCATCCATCAATATAGCTATGTTTCATTCTGCAATCATCTTATCATTGCCCTTGTTTAGTCCAGTATTGATCAAGAGACGTCCAGGTGTAGCTCAGTTGAGTTTCTCTCGTTTGACTGTATCTCTCCCTGCCTCAGTCACCCAAGCCTCTTCGCTGATCCTTGCTGTTGGTGTACCACTCGGAAGGCCTGGAGGAACTCAGTGAAGTCTATACTCCCGTCCTTGTTGAAGTCGATGCTGCGCGCGAGGTCGTCTATGGATCTCTCATCCAGGTCCACACCCAGGTGGGTGCTGAAGAGACGCCAGGTGTTACGGAACTCCTCGATGGAGATCAGGCCTGGATGTGAATGTTGCATGTTAGAATGTCACAACAAGTCATTGATTTAATTGACTGTAAAAATTACACTGTGATGTGCTGGGCGCCCACTGTGGCTGCCACATGATGTCATGCTTAAAGCAAAACATTAAAAGTCCATAGACTTGGCTGCCACATGACGTCACGAGTGGGTGTTATGTTTTTGCCACATGACGTCATGTCTGAAAGCCAGACATTGGAGGGGATAGCGCCCAAAGAAATAATAATAATAATAATATATATATATATATATATATATATATATATATATATATATATAATAAAATACCCGATTAATAAGCTAACCCCATTTTGGGTATGTAATTATAGGTGTCCCCAAAAATACAGTAATGTACACAATATTCATTTAAAACACACGCAGATTTTAGACACAATTGCCTGTACAAAATAAAAGTGATATGTCTCTACCTGACTGGTCCTTGTCTATAATGTTGAATATGATCTCCAGGTTGGTCCTGTATCTGAACAGAGTTTCAGCCATGTGGGGTGTAACCTACAGCAACAACATCACATGTTAGTCATTAGCAGTGCTGGAGGAAGTATGTAGTAAGTAAAAGTAACAGTGCCACAGGATAAAGTAAAGTAAAAGTCCTGCATTCTATTCTACATTATTACTTTAGTCAAAGTACTAGCATCAAAATATACTTAAAGTATAAAAAGTTAAAGTACACTGTCAACAGAGTATTGACCTGCGGCAGTGGGTGGCCTGGGGTCATGTCCTCAAAGCAGGACTGGTACTCCACACTGCCATCTGCTGTCAGACGTGCCAAGTGTGGGCGAAGTGTGCACCATGGCAGGTCCAATCTCAGCACAGACGTCAGCACTTCAGCCCATTCACTGACCGACACACATCCTGAACACACATGTACACCTACAGTATGCATTTTGTGTTTTTTTCCCCGTAAATGAATGCCTTACTTGATCATACTACACTAACTACAGCGTATTTTTTTATTTGAATCCTGAAAAGTCACATGAGGTTTCCACCCGACAGAGACGATATATACAGTACCTCCAGAAAGGAGTACTGACATGATCATATACACAACATCACATAAAATCCCCAGTGTTTAATTCATCCATTTGTAATTCTGAGAGTGATACCAAATGTTACCGTAATGGGGCTTTCACACAGCACATGCATAGGTGCCAACTTTGCTGCTGGGCAGCACAAGCACAGTGTGAAGCACCAAGAACAAAATATATTGGCAGCCATCTATATCATCCTGTAGTGAGCTAGTGCTAGGTTAGGCAGATATCAATGTATTGTAGTATAGTGCTTTGTTACAAAACATCGTAGGCCTAAATTAAGGGATATTTCACTTTCCAAAAAACCTTTGGTCATTTTATCGTCTACTCAGGCTTGTGTGAACACCCTAGACAGTTTTTAACCTGCTCAATTCAGTAATTAGTTATTTGATATTCATTTTAGCTGCCCCGCCCCCTTAATTTTTTTTTTTTATAATTGTTTTGGAAAAGAATTCGGAGGAGGAGACTAACGGCTGTATTTTGCGTGTCTTAAGTACCAGGTCTTATTCCCTAACTTGAGTAAACTAAAGACCTGGAGGCGTGATCAATGCTCTTTGGCCACTCAGAATAGCCAAATGGCATTGATCACGCCTCCAGGTCTTAAATAAATAAAAACTGTAAATGAAAATACACTCTCGTCACCACTCTAATACATGAGTCCCCCTCACGTATTAGAAGGAGAATATCAGTCACCAGAAAAAAAGGACAGGTGTTTTCGATGAATCTATCATGGTTAAAATGGAGTTTGAAGTTACAATGAGTTTGTATAGGAATGGGGCGGGGCAGCTAAAAAAGGGTGTTCATATAAGTAGAAAATATCCCTTTAACAACAGATTTTTCGCCATTCTACATTTTCATTTATCCTAAAAGTTTTGAACAATTTAGATTCTTCTCTTCTTTGGCAAAACATTTTCAGATGGATGTCCGCAGCCAAATAGGCTACATATCAATTTGGGGGTACTTGACTTGAAAAGGTTTGAGCATCACTGATCAAGGGCACGTGCTGCCTATGCATGCCCCCTGTCAAAGACCCCAAAGGGTCTCAGAGTGAGCAGTGGGTTTACCTTACCAGTGTGTGAGTAGTGTGTATACCTTACCTGTGTGTGAGTATAGTGGGTATACCTTACCAGTGTGTGAGTAGTGGGTTTACCTTATCAGTGTGTGAGTACTGTAGTGGGTTTACCTTACCAGTGTGTGAGTACTAGTGTGGGTATACCTTACCAGTATGTGAGTAGTGTGGGTATACCTTAACAGTGTGTGAGTAGTGGGTTTACCTTACCAGTGTGTGAGTAGTGTGTATACGTTACCAGTGTGACAATTATCATACCGCAGGAAGCCAGACATCAACTCAGAGCGATGGGCAAAGAACTTCTCCTTCAGAGCCCTGAGAGCAGAACCCTCCGCTGCTCTTACACTAGGCGCACGCGCGCGCACGCACACACACACACACACACACACACACACACACACACACACACACACACACACACACACACACACACACACACACACACACACACACACACACACACACACACACACACACACACACACACACACAGTATCCAATGATTAGAGCAACATAGCTCAGCTAATAAAATAAACTACATAAATAAAGCCTGCTGCAACACACACACACACACACACACACACACATTACCTACCTCTGGGTGAGAGTGAGCTTGCGGGTGGAGCGGCTGACTTGGTACTGATAGAAGCGAGGAACAAGCTCTCTGCCCAGTTTGATGTAGGCACCACGGTTACTGCCCTCCTCATAATAGTTAGAGGCAGAGAAGATGGTGATTACCTTTAACACACGCACACACGCACATCATCATCACATCATCAATGTCTGAATGTCTGTGTCTGAATGTGTGTCAGAAACACCGCCGTATCTCCTCACCACCTGCACCAATCACTCCCACTTCCACTCCCACAATATCTCACAACGGGTAAGGGCTAGTCAGGTATAATTGACTCAATTCCAATATGTCTAAAATGTTTTTTAAATCTACATAGATTAGTCTGATTAATCGCTTATTGTTGTACAATGGTGGCGTACAAAAAATAGCAAAAATACAGTAATTGATTGATTTGAAGTCATATGGCCCATGCAGCGAACCTATAGTCTACCTGTCCATTATGACAGAGCTCACAGCCCTATAGTCTACCTGTCCATTATGACAGAGCTCATATCCCTCCTGTTTGCACTCATGCGAGCGGATGAGCAGCTGCAGGTGGTGGCTGAGCAGCAGTCTCTGGGTGACGTCAGGGCCAAAGTAACAACCTCCCCCTCTGAAGGTGTTGGGACTGCACCCCTCCTGGGGCTTGGGGTCGCTCCACAACAAATCCACTATCTGCCGGGAGGAGACAGAGAGGATAGGATCACACCTGGTTTATATTTTAGAGTATATGTTAATAGAGACGGCACCGGATTTCTCCTCCCATCCACTTGCATTAAGTTGCTCAAAAGCGATTTCACTCCTCCTTCCGTGTAGGAACAGAGTGCATTCTGGGATTGATTGACCCAATAACATGAACGCGCTGGCCGTTGACTATCATTGCGCCGTTTGCGCGCGTTCACATATGAAACATTCGTTCACGTGTCATGGGCCCAATAATATGAACGTGCGCAATGATAGTCAACGGACCAGTGCTGGCTCGAGCTGCAATGACAAATTCGGCCACTATGTCCATTTCGCCTCAGGGTTTCCTCCGGGTACCGTCTCTATTAATATATACTAAGGTTTATATAGGCTACGCAAGGCGTTAAGAGCTTGTCGGGATATTTTTGTAGGGCTATTTTCGTGCTGGCAGCTCAAAGTATGTAAATCAGGAATAACAGCCCTTCTGGCCCTCAGGTTGTGAATCACTGAGTTGGGGCATTAAAGACATGACATTTATTAGATAAATAATGTATTTTACACCAGATGGCAACCATAGTGACTAATGACTTGATCCATGCCCCACCCCCACTCCTTAGGCTCGATCTATTTCAGCCATTTGACCTGTTTCCACTCCTGCTGGTGTTGGGGTGGGGAGGGTGGAGGGACAGTAGACAGGGAGTCCAGGAAGGGCACTTGGAGGACGTCAGCAGCAGCAGTGTAGGGCAGGCAGGGCTGTGGTGATCTGGGCGAGCACACAGAGGATGAAGAGGACGAAGAGGAAGAGGAGGAGTCTTGTCGGCTCAGCCCACAGTGTCTCTTCCTGCAAGGAATCAAATGTGTTGTCAACTAATCGATTTAATTGATTATAGTGATCGAATCATTAAATACAAAAATCTTTCAAAACAAACAACAATTTTCAAAATAGTAAAAATTGCATGTAGAGATCTATAAGACACTATTAAAAAATCACTGTATAAAATCACTGTATATATATAATCACTGTATAAAATAGGGTTTATGTGTTTAATGCATTCCTTGTTATATAATGTATTCTTCTTGTTTATTCAATGAATCGGAAAAGCAATCTATAGAATAATTACTAAGAAGATTATTGTTAGTTGCAGGCTTCAAATGTTTAATTAAATTTGTTTATGGCCATGTTTAGTTGCCAAACGGCGTACAGAACGTTAATTACACTGTGTTACATTAACACTCAGAATGTTGCTGTGCTGTAGAAAAGGGAGCTCTTTTCCCTCCATGAGATGTTCACAGACCTCTGAATGGGGGTCTTCTGGCTCCTGTGGCTACGACAGTTGCCTGGGCGAGCGCTGTCTGTCGCCCTCGTCCTGCTGCTACGGACATCCTGCTCATTCACATCATACCTAGGCAACCTCAGTGCAGACTTGACCTTGAGGACGGAGCCAGAGAAAGAGAATGAGGATGGAATCACATTTCCACTTGTCGGCACTCTCGGGTGGAAACCATGTATGTCACCAAACGATTACTTTCCAGCAAATGGAAAACATAATAAAAATAACCTGTGTTTGGATCCAGTGTGGTTATTATTTATTTAGTCACAAGCTTTTGTTAATATCGTTCATTGGTTCACTATTCATAAAAACCTACAGACAAACTTATAGCAACATACTACAACAACATTATAAGATCTGACCCGGTCCAGCTCTCTTAATTACACAGCAAAATCCTCACTGTTACGGGTCCACGTTTACACTCTCAGAGTTCAATTAACACTCCAGATTTACTGGTTGAGAGTTCAAACTTCTATATCTTTAGACCACTGGTCTACATTCTTTCCTGATACAAATCAGAACTTAGACTTATTGCACATTTAGAGGGATGAACATGTCAAGGTATCTAAGGTGGTAACCTTGTGTCTCTCTATTGTGCTGAGGAAGTTGAGGTCGGTCTGGTCCGATATGCCCCCATGAACAATCAATACTTTGCCGTCGATCACCGTGGCGATTGGCAGAAGGCTGAACACATCTTGAAACAGCTGAAGAATCTCTCGGCCAAAGGTCTGGAGACAGACGTCACCATTACCACTCAAATCAATGCTCTCCCAACCCCAGTGATGCAGTGAAAGAGTCGTGGCCACAAGGTGGCAGTGGATGCATGGTAGAAATTGAGTTATAGACAATGAATGTATGGTGCCAGTGGTCATAACAACAACTAAAACAAAAACATATATCATATCTGTACCTTGTACTTCTGCATGACTTCTTTTGTGAATCCATATCTGGAACAACACAACCAGTGCATCAACGTGAAGTTTTTAGTTTTCAGAGTTAAATGACAGGATTTAGGTCTAGTGTGACAGGAGTTACTACTATCTCTAAAGTCTACGTGTTTGTCTACTAAATACATGTATTCTATGTACAGAACAAATGACAAACCTGAGATTCATGATGTGGTCTTCATGGTTACCTCTGTTGAGGTGCATGTGGTCAGGGTACAGCAGAAGGTATGCAAAGAGCAGGACGACCACCTCCACGGACTGTTTCCCCCGGTCCACAAAGTCCCCGTTAAACACGTACGAGGTGTCTGCAGAGGGAAGGCCATTCTAAAGAGAGAGAAAAACAACATCAACTATCGCAACATAAACTGTATATACTGTGGGATTTCTTTGGATTGTTTTTTTTTTTATGATGATGGTTTTTACGTGCTATTTTGGTCAATGAACCTTCATGCAACATCAATGGAGTTAAGTATCAAACTGGGTGAAACAGTTCAGCTAGCTGGTGGGACTACGGTTGGAAATGACTGAATCCAGGGGCACGGTGGTGGCACAGTTGGTAGTGCTGTCGCCTCACAGCTATAAGGAAATTACTGAATCCTAAATGTATATTTACCTTGTAAAATATGAGAAGCAAGTCGTCAAGCCGTCCATGTAGATCACCTAAATGAGAAATAACAGGAATATTGATGGATATTGTACAAAAGTATTTTCTTATCAAAATGTACTTAAAGTACCAAAAGTAGAAAGTACTCATTATGCAAAAGGTCCAATTTCTCTTTTTATACAAATGTATAAATTGTATAAAAATCCTTTGACAATCTGCATCGTAATTGTATAGGCTAGGGCCTAAATGGAAACAAGACTGCAAGGACTTTATTTGGTGCCCTTTTAAAGCTTTTTGCCTTTATTGTTGCAACGATAGTTACAAGAGAAGATAGATAGGAAAGAGAGAGAGAGAAGGGAAGACAAAGGCCGGCCTATGCCTAAATGTGGCATGCGCCTGGACCGCTAGGCCAGTGGGCGCCCGGTGCTATCCCTTTTGAACTGAGTGTTTGACTGTACTCTGTTGCTGTTTTTACATTTATGTTCAATAAACTATTCAATCAATCAATTTTCAAAAGTCAGAAATGTATCATGTAGGGTTGAAGTGGTTAATGTATGTTTTGTAATAACAATCAAAATCTACAAAGTAACTAATAACTAAAGTTTTCAAATAATTGTAGCGGAGTAAAAGTATAATATTTCCCTCTGAGGTGTAGTGGAGTACAAATAAAAATACAGAAAAGCTTAACAAGCTTCCACTCATGCTTCCGCTATGCTTCACAAGGAATCTCTCGAACATTGTGCCTTCAATTTTGACACGAGCCCCAGAGCTGGAAGGAGGCGTCTACCTTTTTATGTCTATGGTCTCAATAAGACAGCCCTCCCCCTTTCCACAAGGTGGGGCGAGTGCACCAAAGCATTATGGTCATTGTAGTAATCTAGCAATCCAGTCAAACCCTAGTCATACACAGACTACATTATTCTTTCTGGCCATAGAGTGCAAATTTCAAATTGTGCTACTGTTATCTACTACAAATACTTTTTTTCCAGTGGTGAAATGTCCCTTTTAAGTACATGTACTTAGTAAACACCACTGGAAAATGGATGGAAACAGCTGTGGCGACTAGCCTAGAGAAAGATATTATGTACTGCATGTTCCACGGGCATCATCACAGCCATTCACCTTTCTATTCATTTATTTAGAAGCCCATTGTGTGCTGCCTCTGGCAAAACCTGATACCACGAAAGATCATATGACAAGGACTTACAACTCCACAAAACACTAAAAGGAACAAGATAAGTGAAGAAGGATGACTTACCACATACAGTGATCTCCTTGGCATAGGATGTAGACAGGTGTGTGATGTTAGGCATGTGTCTGAGGAGTTTCTTGGTCTCGTTCAACAGCTGCATCACATACTTAGCATGAAGGGCCTGGATTGAAGCATTTTGATTTAGTTTAGTTTTCCTGTAGGTCTTTTGGATAAAATGTAATCTACTGTAGTCATAGTTTAGTCGACAAAATGCCATACGATTTTAGTCAGGCAGTTAGGCAGGCCTTGATTGCATCGCAATGGAAGATTTTACACTTGGTTGCATGCTGAAAATAGCCGATCTACAAGCTCAGTCACAACGTGTCACAGCATGACACATTGTAAGCTATTTTCCGGCTATTTTCGCTATACTTTGAAAATACAATCTGGGCAAACTATCAAACCCAGTTAGTACTCTCTCCTCATGCCTTCGGTGGAGACAAAAAGTAACGAAAAATGAAAAACTACAGCAACCTTGCTCTGGTATACCTGTTGGTTCTTGAAGGCGTTGAGCAGCGTGTTGGTGTGCGACACGGAGAGGGGGAAAGAGAGGCGTGGGCCGCTGTAGGACTCTGGTACTGGGATGAGGTTGTAGCGTGACTCTCTGTCCAGCCAGGGGTCAACCACTGGATCCAACAGCTGGGAGATCAGGTCTGGAACACAGGACACATGCAGGGGTCTGCTTACTAAAAGCGGCTTTTGGGCTTGTTTTTCGGAAAGGTTGCTTGTAAATATTGGTAGTTGCGGGTTGCATTTTTTGGGGGGCTTGTATTCTAATGTGTAGTTGGGGCTTGTTTCCTAATGTTGTTTAAATCAGTGGTCCTCAAACATTTTCATGTCAAGGACCCATGCATTTGTCCGCGAACCCCCATCTGAAAATATAAGGACCCACATACAAGATTTGTGTAGTTAAAATGTTTCAATAGCAGATCTACAAGCTCACAAAGTGTTGCATCGCATTATTTTCAAATAGCCAATGTAATATAGTAGGTATGTTTTGGCCTTGTTTTCATAGACTTGGTTGCTTGTTTCTGAGTTTCACTGTACCTGTTGGGAATCATCATCATCCGTCATCCTCTTTTCAAGCGATTCTCAAACTTTTCTTTTATAAATTCCATTACGGTATTTTTGTTAACTGTTGACTATAATAATCCTGCTTCATAATCAATCATTCGTTTCAATGTCTGGCTTTTTGTTGACCTCAACGTTGTATATTACAGGTCCTTCTAAATGCTAATGAGCGTCTGAATTTATGCAGGCAAACAGGGCATGAAGAGGCTTGTGTGTGTGTGTGTGTGTGTGTGTGTGTGTGTGTGTGTGTGTGTGTGTGTGTGTGTGTGTGTGTGTGTGTGTGTGTGTGTGTGCACATGACATGAGCGTACGTGAGTCAAATGTCCCCACACAGAGTATAGTAGAGAAAGGGTTGTTTTATGATAACAATTAGGAACACATGTGTGTGTTTACAGATGATGATCTCTGCATTACTACAACACCACTATAAAGGAAACATATCAGGCTCTATTTTTGTCCATGCTTATCCTAATTTTACTATTTTGAAAATAAGTTTTTAATAATTCAACTAGCCGATCTACATCGACATGTTGTGAGCTTGTAGATTGCTATTTTACCTTTTATTTTTACCTAGTTTTTCAAAATAGTAAAAAAAAAGGTAGTTTAGGGATAAGGGGTTTAGCACTGACCAGAGCCATCTAATAGAAGAGTTTTGCTCGAGCGCTGTTCATGCAGCCTGAACTGAGACAAGCTGGAGCGAGGGCGGTGAAAATAAGAGCCATTTTAGGCATGTGTGCAACATGCCAACTGTTTTAAAGTAATGTAATGACAACTAAAGTCTCTGTAATGTTTATGTTGTACGATTACTCCAAAACAATCCATTCTAAAATAAAGAGATTTAAGATCATTAAAGCTGGGCTGTTGCCTGGGTCCAATGCATTTCTGCCTACTTCCGGTCCAGGACTTGTCCCAGTTGGTTGTCCCCATTCCCAATAGAAGTCTATGTAGAAGAGCCGCCATTGGACTGAAGCCCCATGAAGTGAACGGAGTTTGCGTAACTCTGTCTTACTCTATGGCTCTGGCACTGACGGAAATAGAGCCTCTGTCGGGTGGAAACCTCATTATGTCCAAAACCTTTCAGGATTCAAATTCAATATTAACAAAAGTAGCAGATCTGCAAGCTCAAAACGCGTCGCGAAGTGGATTTGCTACTTTTTATGCTTTTGTATGACATTATGTAATTATGATCAAGTAGGGCAAAGATGTCCCCCCAAAAAAACTCATACTTTAAGTTAAAATATGTAGATAAGAGGTCTCTGCCTTTGATAATGAAGTGTGTTGGCCAGAGGAGTGGGCAACAGCTGTGTTTGTACAATACACCAGCACACTGTCCACAGCACACACACCTGTTGCTAAGCAACAACAAGCACTGGGGTTTTGAACACCAAAATCCAGGAGCCCGACAGAACAAATCTAATGTTAGTTTCATGGAAGCACAATAGTGAACAATAAAATCATGATTGTAAAAATGACAACAACAAACATTTTAATTTAGTAAAGACAGAACACCGATTCTGTGTCTGCAACATCAGTGGCTGTGCAATGTGCTTAATGAAAGAAAGAGAGAGGTCCCAAAGGTTTCTCTTTGAGGGACATTATTTTGTGCAACATAACATGAGGTTTACTGTAATCTGGGGCATTACTGTCGACGCCAGGCGATAGCAGATGTTTTCGCCCACACAAACAAAACACATGTTTTTGTATTTAAAATTTTAATCCTTTGGATTCTGTCCTAACATCCCGCAAATGGGTACACAGTATCTCCATAGTCATGTGATCAAGGGGGATCTGTCCGATATTTGATATTCTATGATCCTATGGCTAACACTGGCTTCCAAAGTCTGCAGGATTGGTCCATTTTGAACAAAATGCCTCAAATCATGAACGCATGAACATGCATGAACATTCCTACTAGGCTGAGGACTGTTGGCCTGTTATAGTGCCACCAGCAGGTGGATTTCTGGAACAAAATGTCTCAAATCATGAATTTGAACGTCCAATTGCCGTCAAAGGCTTGAGAAAAAAACTACCCTTTTCACATTGGCCTATTATAGCGCCACCAGGAAGCCACAATAACCTAACTACCTGACCTGTGCTCTGAGGAGCACCTTTTCTAGTTTACTTTGAGGTTATTCTATCTATTACTTTTTGATCAAACAAGAAAATGTGTTTTTATTGTTATTTTTACTAGCACAAGTTGTACAAAGATTGTGAAAATAAGAGATCTACAAGCTGACAACATGTCGCAAAATAAATTGTAGCGTCAATGTGTTGATATATTATGTGGGGAGGGAGAAACTACTTCTCAATTAACGTATTCGCTTAAACTACATGGACAAGAATAAGTAGGTAAAGGTGTTTGCACACTGGTGCTTTGTGTTTTTTCGGCTGAAGTCTTTGACTTTTTTCTCAAATAAAAAGTATTTCTTTTTTAATAAAACCTTAACTTCTGTGTCAACATACCCAGGATTTAATCATGTTATCACGGAGGGGAGTAGAGGTGTGCTCACCTGGTCCATTACCGTTCAGGTGGGTGAAGTTGTCCAGCATGAAACTAAAGAAACTGGACAGCTGAGGAGAGAAGAGAAATAAAACTTTCACCATAGATAGATAGATAGATAGATAGATAGATAGATAGATAGATAGATAGATAGATAGATAGATAGATAGATAGATAGATAGACAGATAGATAGATAGATAGATAGATAGATAGATAGATAGATAGATAGATAGATAGATAGATAGATAGATAGATAGATTCTTTATTTTTGTGTCATGCACCCAAGGCGCCCAGCCCACATGGACTTATAGGACACACCATACAAATCATTGCTTCAATATTGCATTGTGTACAAGAAACAGGTTTGTTTCTATTGCACTATGCACTGTTTATGCATGGCTGCCTGGATAGCCTTTTTTTTCTTTCTTTTTTATATATATAAAATATATCTATATATATAGAATATATATATATATATATATATATATATATATATATATAAATCAAATTTAGAACCAATAAAAGCCTTAATAATCGAGAAGCAGTTTTTAGTCTGATAACCCTGTACTATATCTGCTACTTTTGATATTTTTGAATTTGACAGTTTTGGCCAACAGAGACGTTGTGGTACCTGCAGTTGGTCCTGTTCGCCTGCATATTCAATGGACTGGAAGATGTTCCAGGTGTACCGCCGCCTCATCTCCAGGCGAGCCATGTAGCGCCGGTACCATCTCTGGATTAAAATGGCCGCCTTCATGGCTAAGAAACAACACCCACGTTTATCTTTTCAGCTATTTGTATGAATTTGTTGCCTAATATTGCAAATGATATGTTGATGGTGAAAATGATTTGTTCTGGATCGATGCACAGTACATGAATACATATACACAGTAAAATCCTCAGTGTCAATTTAACTCAGAGAGTGCACAAGTGGAAACAAAGGGACCCTTATGGGTTTAGTCTTTGTAAGCCTAAAGTCTAAAGTCTAAAGTTGGGCAAAATTACAAATCACAAAGTGTTCAATTATGATTACTGATCAATTATTTTAAAAAGAATAGTAGATTTACAAGTTAACAATGCGTCGCTGGCTATTTTTGTATACCCCCATTCCTACTAAGTCTAATAGCTAGGTTGCATGGTTAATCAGACTAATAGATTTTTTGATTAGTTGATAAAAAATAAAGAATATATATATTAAAGAATGGCTTCTCGATTTTTCGATTAACCTAAGAAAGATGAAGTCGGTTAATGGCTCTAAATATTGAAGATACATTTCTGGTTAATTGCCCAGAGTTAAATGAACACTGAGGATATTACCATGCATGCACATGCGTGACACAGAACTAAATTTCAAGAGATGAGGGGTGCCTTACTTACTCAGAGCCGGGCTGAGAACCTTGGCAGTATCATCTGTGTGAAGAAACTACAGTTCAGCAGATGAAAGTCATAATTATTGAATAAAATCAAGCGCAACAGAGTGCGAAAGAGAGAGAGATAACAAGACACAGGGGACATGGAAAGGGACCCCGAGACAACAAATTAAAACAGGAGAGGAGAGCGAGATGCAGAACAAAGGAAACCGATCTGTCAAACATGTTGATGACATCACCCAATGTGGAGCTGGAGGAGATATAAGATATCTGCTGAAATATTACAACAGAAAATAATCCATCCATCCATTGTATACATTACAATGCAATACTTTACTGATATGCTGTTTAACCCATTCTGACCTGAGACCAGATTCTAACGCACAGAAGAATGGTGGTTCTTTAACGCATTTTGACCTGAGATCAGATTCTAAAAATGTCTTCTACATCCTGACAGTTTTCTGAAAAAGCTATGTTTCTATGTCAGTCGTTCTTCGATTTTTCAAAAATAGCAGACCTACAAGCTCGTAGCGTGCCACACACACCTCCCACAATGTAAGGTGTCTAATATGAATCTTAACAGTTCATACATGTATGCCTGTCTTGCCTGATGCATTGCACTGCATACTGAGCAGGGCTAACTGATGACAATAGAGGTTTGGGGTTCACTTATAATCTACACCAGTGCTTCTATTTTCACGTCAAGCACCCCATCTGAAAAGTAACCTCCATAGAATGTGTGTTTTTTTAAATCACACCTGTGTGAAGTGAAGGGTGCTCTTATCATCGTACAACACATGACGTAAATTATCCATTCATTGTCAATGGGAATTGACAAAATCGCGAAAATAGATGATTTGCTCGCTCTTATCATCGTACATCATCATGACGTAACATGTCGATTTGCTCAGACACATACAGTATGCCGTAAAGTCTCCATTCGTTGTCAATTGGAATTTGACAAAGTAGACGATTTGCTCACCTTCAGATGACGTAAATTCTCCATTCATTGTCAATGACATTTAATGCTTGTGTTAGGACAAACATCTCTATAGCTATATATAGGAGGGGCTATCGGCCCTCAAAAATAGCAGATGTCGCATGCATGTGTTGTGAGCACTAGATCTGCTATTTTCTAAAAGCTGATGTATAAAACAGGGTTAAAACTTAAAAGTGGTTAAACTGATTTTATTGCTATATTAACAAATTTAGCTGGATACCCTCTGGAACCCCCTCTCCAGGACCCCTGGGGGTCCCCGGACTCCTTTAAGAACCACTACTCTACACTTTATGGGAGTACCGGTAGTTCAATGTTCAAGCGGTCAGAATAAGTATCGAAGTGGTCAACTGGGGGACACAATTAACAAAGTTACCTGTCTCTTTCCTTTGAGCCAGGGGCTCTGTAGCAATGGAGGTGCCACAGCCCATGGTGACATCAGCCAAACGGCCCAGAGGTCATGCAGGTTCAGTAACAGTGGATCACAGCTCTCCAGTGTCACATAGACTATTTCAGCAATAAAATCTGCAAAAAAAAGAGAGAAAATAAATAAAATAACATCAAAAGCTACTGTAACATGATGTGACTCCCTGAATAGGTCTGTTTGGATGGACTCAGTCAATAGTCATTTTAAATCCCTAAATGTCTGTCCTTAATACAGATAGGCCTACAGTATGCAAAATGACCTGAAGTATAGCCATTCCATTGACTTAGCTATAAGTTTGTCACACTGTATTAACATTGTTCAGAAATTATATGTGGTGCTATCCAGCTAATTGCCTTCAGAATACAAAATAGTTCCCTTTGAAAAAGCGATTTAAGGCACAGACGTCAGCTATATGGCAAATGTGTTCTTCTGAAGATATTTGATATATTGGACGCTGACGCTGTCATTATTTGGGAGTGGATCGACATTCGACAACAATAACAACAACAACAACTTAACATTGTGTACTTCAAGTTCTAGGGGAGTTCCGAGTTTAAATTATGCCTTACCTGTGTGTGTGCGCACGATCCCGTAGGCCCTAAAATCAGAAATGTTGTTGCATCGCAAGAGCTATATGAATACGCTATCTTTCTGTGACTCGTCTCTAACCTAATCACAAAACAATGAGAGCAAACAATTACAGATGAGAATACTTCGGGGAACAAGAGCCCTTCTGCGTACTCAGCCTGTCCTGTATACTCTTGCGTAAGACGGTGGCGCGCTCTGACAACAGACCTACCTATACAAGCTACAAGCCCACAGCGCGGCGCTTATCAGACGGCGACACCATGTCGTAGGACTATAAATCAGGCTGTCCCAGCATAGGGCTTTCCTCAGCGCCGATGGATGATGCTATGCCTCATCTCGTCTCGTGAGTCGTGTTGGGAAAACAGCAGCGCACGACACACGACGAGAGCCTGTAGGGTAGGCTATACAGCGCAGCGCGTCATCATAATCATCAGTGATGGAAAGGTAAAGTAGCCTGGATACATTAACTATAATTATGTCACGTGCTGTACAATTATGAGCCAGGCTATTCTACCTACTTTCACTTTGAGTATGTCCATGTTTTTACGCTTTACCAGCCTACTCCACTTCAGTGAAACTGGCAAATAACCTACTATATACGTGTGTACTATAGGTCACTTATTAGCTCTGTCCATAGCCCTAATGCCCCAATTTCTGCCGTTGCAGGCACTAGAGCTATGGATCAGACTATCTAAGCTAAAGGCCTACTTTGTGTAGCCTATTGTGCATTTTTCTCCATAACAAGTGAAGTACTTGATTGCATATTTAGATTAATAGGCCTATAAAACGAACTATAGAACTACAGGGTATTTTGACGCCAATACTTTTGTACTTTTACTCAAGTAAAGATAGCATGCACTTTTACTTGCTTGATGAATGAAGGTATTAGAGCTATGGACCAGAGCTACTTTTAAACCACGTAGTAGGCCTATACCCTTTCCCACCATCACCAAGAACATTTGTGTTAAAGTAGCCCATCTACAAGCTCAACATCACATTGTGAGAGCTCTTAATGAATAAGTATCCATAGGGTCAACTGTTCATTTAGCTCCAGACACCCTTGAAATCCCCTCAAGGACACCCGGACACCTCTTAAAACCAAAATATTTCTACCAAGCTATGAATTTATAAACAACCATTGCCTAATTAGTTTCAGTTAATTGCATCAAATCTGCAGTGATTGCATTTTCCCAGCAGTTGACAGAGGATGTGTTTTTTTAATCCCTTGAGGTCAAGTCCTTTTTAATGTCCCTGTAGGCCTACTGTTAGCCCTGAAACATGACTGTCATGGTTCACATGACGCTTGTCATGTGAACCATGGCTAGCCTACTGTAGGCTACTTACGCTGCATGTACCTGCTGTATAGAGCAACACAATACCCTCCTAGTGCAGCCACTCCCAATCTGTGGGAGGTGGGCCCCCAGCAAAATACCACTGCATTTATATAGTGCCTTTATCCAAGGGTTAGATTGATACATTCACACACCGATGGCGGAGGAAACCATGCAAGGCAAAGCTTGTCGATCTGCTATGTTTGAATCTGATTCCTGTAAAGTAACAGTTTTGGACATAAGGTTTCCACCTGACAGACGGTACGACTTTATCCAACCTGGACACAGCTCTCAAAATGCATGCGGCCAACCCAGATTTTCTTCCCTCTGCCTCATGTCAGGACCCAGTATTCAGGGTCTGGCATGATATTAAGGGACTGGACCAGCTTGCTAAACTATATAACAGAGGCATAATTGATCATATTCGAAGGCAGTGGCAGATTGACTTGGAATGTCAGATAGAAGACAATACTTGGACAACAATTATAGGAAATACACTTACTATTTTGAGTTGCAATGATAGAGAAAGACAATTCAGAATTTTACACAGACTCCGCCATTAGACACCTCCACTACACCTGACACCTCAGCTACACATGTGTCAGTCTAAAAGGAACAGTACTCTTCTGAACTCAAATAGGTAATTTAAAAATAAATATTCAAGCCATATGTTTTGTTCTTGATACTATAATCGTTGTGTCATATTTTGCTATGCAGTCGCTACGGTGCATGTGCAACAATTATCAGATTGTAAGGGAAGAGAGATGGCTCACTCCTCTTTAGTTTAGTTACACTTAACAATGGAATAACTATGGTTAAGTGGGAAATCATCTATGATAAATTGCAAAAAACTCTAGTGATTAGTTGCCGATTCGATTAATCGATTACTAAATTAGTTGAAAACTAATTGAATAATCAATTCGATTACTCAATGAATCGTTGCAGCCCTGAGCCCTAGTACATATGCACATATGCTTTGGAAATGTACAAAGATACAGGTATTTTGGAATGAGGTGAAGAATGAGCTCTGGACACCTTGATTGGATATAATTTGAACTTGTCACATCTCCAGTGTGTACTAGCATCTAAGGTATCCAGTGCAAAGACCAGACACAACGCCAAATTGGTTGGAATAATACATAGCGAGAAAGACTATACTTAAGCTTTGGATTCATAGACGTTCCTACACTGGATGATTGGTGGTAATGACTGTGGTTCCTCTGGAGAAACTGACTTATCTCCTCCACAATAACATGGAAGGGTTCACGAAGGTATGGGAACCAGTCTTAGATACAGTGGACCCTTCTAGACTGCACTTCAATGTACCTTATTGAACGGTAGTGAATAACAAAGACTCTGGTGACCTGTAATGTACAATCATGTACTCGTTTTGTTTGTATTTGTCTGCGCATTGCACGGTCCGTATTGTGGTACTTGTTTTCCTATGTTGTGTTAAAAAAAGAAAAATGTGTGGTTCTATATACATTGAATTGCGATTGAACAGCTGTGAAATTTCAGAGCCTCAAAAAAAAGCCCACCAATCTGACCACAATGACCCATTTCATCCCATGGGGGGGAAATGAGCTTCACCCAGCTGAGTTCTGCCCACAGAGACGCACATGGGGGAGCAGTTAGTTTGCTCAGGGACACCTCGACACAACACATTGTGGCCGGCAGGAATCAAACCTGGGACCTTTCTTGTCCCAGCTACAGCATGGTCAAAAATATATACACAAATAAAAATATATATCTTTAATGATACTGTAACTTAAAATTGACATCAATATTACAATATAAAAACATGTTTAGCTTGGATTTCATCCTATGATTTCATTGTGTGCAGGTGTGTTTTTTCTTAGCCTCTATTGTCTCCCAGTCATATGGGATCTGCCTGTTGGTCTTTGACAGTCTCCAAGCTCACTAGTTGAAGCCAGAGACTGGGAGTCCTCTTTAAACGACCACATTGGCATCTCTTGGTCTTCTTCCACTTCTTCTAGGATGACTTGCAGTATCAGAACCACCCTGTGGGGAGAGACATTTCACTAGGTATTCAGGGTGGACTTTTTGGGGTGAGTTTATACTTTAACCTGGAACCCCATAAAGGAAGATATCATTTTCATGTGCTACACTAAACCCAGAGCATTCATTTAAAAGGGAGCACTTAACCCATTTTCAATAGAAACTACAGCCCCTCCCCTCTTTTGCTAGAATATTAGCATGCTTGCTGAACTATAAGTCATTGTTCTTGCATTAAAAAAATAAGTTTGAAATCAAATCACCAAACCTGCCTACTGATGACACTGGTAGGAAGGTTTATGAACTGTCCACAGCCCTACTCTGAGACACAGAACAGAAGTGCCATTTTATGAGCATTTAGTGAGACCAATTATAGGAAGATATTGGCTCGAGGGTGACGTGGTCCTTTAACCATTAAAGTACCGGTATAACATTTTTATGGATATGAAACAATGAAGCCTTTCATGTTCCAATTGCAACAACACCCTTAGGCTAGATACATCAAGTTTGGTGGAAGGAAAACAACATGTATGCACATTTGTAGCAGAATGAGAATGGGGTAACAGATTTGGAACAAATTGTTACTTTCAAATCTTTCTTGAAGAATTATTATGCTGTTGTCCTGACCTCTTTTTAATCTCTGTAGATGAAGGTGGAGTAAGCCATCGTTGCTTTGGTTCTTTCAATTTCCTTGATCTTGTTCTTCTTACAGGAGCCTTCATGGTGCTGCACTCATGTGCCTGTACACATGAAACAAATATAGAACCTAGTGGTGTTGTCTCTGAGTGACGTAGGTAAGGTAGGCTACCTGTACACAAGACGTAACAATACAGGACCTTGTGTAAATACAGGATTGAAACACAAACTGCTACACTGCCTGTGACTGGACATGTGGCCTTTTCTAATGCAACTGAATGAAGAGAGGGGTGAAGAAGTTCAATTGAAAACAGATTTGTGCAATTAGGCTTGATTGCAACCTGAGTTACATGGACCGTTACTGTTGGGCGCAGACGAAATGAAAGCCTGGTTATCGAGGCTACTGTTAGGCTGGTTCTCAAATGTTTTTCAGGGGCACTAGCTCCAATGCCTGTGTTTTGAAATTACGTCATATGGCAGCCAAGTCTATTGACTTTAAATGTTTGTTTTTAGAGCACTTTTAACAACAATCAAATGGCAACAAATTCTCTGGACTTTTAATTGTTGTTTAGGGCAGCAGTTAAACATTGATGACGCAAGACGTCAATGTTCACTTCACACAAAAGTGTGATTCTTTTGAGGGGCGTTAGCCCCTCCAATGTCCAGCTTTGAGGGTCTGTGTAAACACAAACATTGAAGACAAATGTGTGTAAACACAAACATTGAAGACAAAAGTGAGGACGCAAATTTGATTGGCCAGAATGAGATGATGTACAGTATGATGACGTATGATGATAAGATCGAGTGCCCCTCACTTCACACGGGAGTGATTTTAATTTTATTTCAAGGATTCCAATAACTGTGTACAAATGTAACCACATGTACTGGTACATTTAACTTGTTAGAATTACATTGCAGATTTGGTCAAGGACATGATTTTGACTTTATTTTCCTATTGCACAGTGGTAGGAATCTTGGCACAGGTGTGCATTTTGTGGCATCTTTGGTCCCGGGGGAGGGGTGGGTGGGATTGTTTGTTTGTTGTCGTTAACATGTTTGATTGTGCTATTTTGTCTTTAATAAAAAATATTTGAAAAAAAAAACTTTGTTAGAGTTACAGGACCCCCCCTCAAGGAACCAATTTCAGCATGGGCACACTTGAGCCAACAGGCGCGGTTGCCGCTGGGGCAAGCTTTTCAGGGAATCTGGCCGACGCTGCAACCTGCCGCGTGGGTGGAGCTTCTTTTCCATCCACCAGCTGTCTTTGGCCGCGCCTGTCGGCTCTAATGTGCACATGCTGTTTTAGGTACTGAACTTCATAGAGCAGGACCATCAGTGTTAATTTAGCTCCTTTTAAAAAGAAGACTTTTGAAAAGATTATGATGTGTAGGAAAAAGGTAGGTGTTTATGACTCAACCTAAGTTTATTTCATTAATATTCATCATAGAAAAGGAAATATATGTTTCAAATGTTATCATTTGAGAATAATGAGCTCAAGGTCCAATTTTCCCTTTAGCCATTTTATTCATTAAAAATCACACCCGTGTGTAAGTAAGTAAGTGAGTAATTAAGTATGTATGTTTTATTTTTAAAGCACCTTTTGAAACAAGGTTACAAAGTTCTGTACAGTGGACACAATATAAAAACAATGAGGTTAAATAATGCAAAAAATACAGTCAATACTCAAGGATTAAAACAAAACATAACAGACCTGTCGAAGAAAATCAAGTGACAACATGGGGAAAATGTTTACGAAACAAAAACGTTTTTAAACTGCTTTTTAAAACTGTCGACAGACTGCATTTCTTTAAAGCCAAAGGCAAAGGCATTCCACAGAGTAGGAGCAACCCTGTCACCTTTTGTCTTACGCTTGGTCACCGGGATTTTTAAGAGGCCGTGGCTTTATCCGAGGACATATGAGAGCTCTCACATTATCCTTAGGGGTTAAAAGATCAGGGATATAAAGTGGGGCCAGTCCATGAAGTGCTTTAAAAGTAGTTAAAAGGATTTTAAAATCTACTCTGGCCTTTATGGGTAACCAGTGCAGTGTAACAGTGCAGTCCGGGGTTATGTATGCTCTACGGTTGGTGTTGGTGAGGAGTGAAGTGAGGAGCACTCTTATCATACTGTACATCATCTCATTACGGCCAATCACAAATTGCGTCCGCGCCTTCGTAATCAATGTTTGTGTTACGCAATGTTTGTGTTTACACTATGACGGAAAATTGCCCATTCATTGTCAATGGGAATTTAATGTTTGTGTAGGACAAAGTTAGTGCACGTACACACACTAAAAGCTAGGAGAAAAACACATTCCAGAGGGGCATAGCAGGCATGGTACCAGACAGTAAGAATTGAGAAGGGCTGCAATATCAGTTGCAACAAACACAACCTGTTTTAGACTTAAGACCTACTGATGTTGCATTTTCTTATTTAATGAACTTTATTTGGAAAGTCTACACTTTATTGCCCTTGATAATGTACAAAGCAAACACCTTCTGGCCTGTTGTATGGGTCACAAGACCCAGTACACACACACACACACACACACACACACACACACGCACACACACGCACACGCACACACACACACACACACACACACACACACACACACACACACACACACACACACACACACACACACACACACACACACACACACTCATATTGCTCCACCCACTCCTTTATATTATATATTCATCTTCTGCACATAACTTATGTTCTCTGCGGACAAGATGAGAGCTTCATGAGGGTATTACCATTATATTCCTGTGGATCAGGGCCCAGGAATTCACACAATTTTCAATTTGTGACCCAAAATAAATAATTTGGTGTCTTCTTATGACCTGGCCTTACAAACAAATGTTATGAAGCCGCATTTAAAAAAAGACAGAAAATAACAAAACTGCAAGTCACTATTTGTTTTATTTTGTCATGTCATATACAGTACACACACACACACACACACACACACACACACACACACACACACACACACACACACACACACACATATATATATACTGTATAATATCTATTTTTAATCTTTTGGAGAAAATAAATGTAAACGTAAAAGTTAAAATAATGGGATAGTTCCTCGCAACCCATAAAATGGGCTTAAAATGGGTCCCAGACCCACAGTTTGGGAACCCACCCAGTGCTGTGGATTACTGTAATCCACTGTGTATATAATGCTGGCTGGGTTGCTCAGTCATTGTACAGACAGTCTAGTGTGGGGTGAAGCTGAGTGAAAGATGCCTCTCCATATGCCAGGGATCCTTCTAGCTGTACTGCTGGCTGCTAACGGTAGGCAGCCAATCTGCAACTATAGCCATTATCTTCTTAGCAATTATTTCCTCCATTACCTTTTCAATTAATTCGTTTTTCTCCGTTTTACAGTTTTTCGACCAAATTTTGATCCGATCTTTTTTTAATATATTCTTTTTAAAATACTTTTTATTAGTGTGATTAGCCACTTGATCTCTGTTTTGTAGTTCAAAAATGTTGAACATGGCAGTATACAAGCTCACAACACATCACTATTTGACACGTGAGCTTGTAGTTCTGTTATTTTCATTTTGAAAGGGAAAAAATGTAAGTGAAAGAAAAAAGTTAAATTTTAATTATTTTCTCCAAAATATATATATATTTTTTTTTATTAAAGTCGATTACCGATTATTGTTTATAAGTGATTATATAAAGTAGTTCAATTAACTGTTGGGTCTCTAGCATTACTGTTGGATTCTGTCTTTTCCAATGTCTTTATGCCGTTTTATTGAGTAATATACTTTTACAATTAGAATCTGGATATTATATCGTTGTTGCCGAGCATCACACAAAATGATAAAACATTGCAGTTCTACAATACAAATATAAGCTTGAAACACTGCGCGAAGCGACACATTTTGAGCTTGTCAATGTACTATTTTTGATATTTTTGAATTAGAATCCTGAAAGTATCAGTTTTGAACATAATGAGGTTTCCACCCGACAGACGATAGGCCTATAAATGACAGACAAAAGGTCTAAAGGTCAGACAAAACTCAGATATGCAATAAAAAACATTGCTGCTCTTGACATCATGTTTTTCATGTATGTATTAAATGTGTTCTCGTGTATTACATTATGTGCTGTATGGAGCTACAGTTTCATTTCTCTCTCTCTCTGTGATGTCCTTCTGTTTGTACAGTGCTGTTCAGCATTCAGGCTCAAGAGGTAGGTGGAGACCTACCATCAGGAGATGTTAGTGAATAGACTTATTAAAGCCGTTTGTGCTGTTTTGTGTTAAATGAAAGTTTCAGATTTTTTTTAAAACAGCTAACATTCTTATTATGTACTGCTGTGTGTGTGTGTGTGTGTGTGTGTGTGTGTGTGTGTGTGTGTGTGTGTGTGTGTGTGTGTGTGTGTGTGTGTGTGTGTGTGTGTGTGTGTGTGTGTGTGTGTGTGTGTGTGTGTGTGTGTGTGTGTGTGTGTGTGTGTGTGTGTGTGATTGATTGATTAATTGAAATATTTATTAACAGTTTGCAGAATTACAGTGCATTTCAAGCACAACTCAATACAAAGACTGTTAACTGTGAGTGGACGACTCAATAAGGCATTACACTTGTTTACAAGAGGGTCCACCTTGTTCAATTCATGAAAACATTTAGAGACGTACAAAATGTGTGTGTGTGTGTGTGTGTGTGTGTGTGTGTGTGGTTGTTTGTGTGTGTGTGTGTGTGTGTGTGTGTGTGTGTGTGTGTGTGTGTGTGTGTGTGTGTGTGTGTGTGTGTGCACGCGCGCACACATGCGCGTGTTTGCGTGTGCGTGTTTGTCTCAGTTGTCTGAGGTGTGGACTAGCAGGAGCTGCAAGTGTGACTGTGATGAAGGACAATCGCCCACTGAATTCCCGTCCATGGCGTCGGCAACGGGCTCCTCCATCGTGCGGGGCATAGATTGCATGCCAGGTAACAACATGGTTCTACTGCTCTCTTTAGACAAGCTGTCTACTCATTCACTGTCCCTCTAGTCACAGTCAAATCAGTGTTAATTTGCGACCAAAGGTTGCGCGCGGTTAACTATGGAATCGTGCATTTCCCGTCAGTTTGTTGGTTGGGCACATGACATCATCAGGAGATCCTGATGTCAGAAATATTGGCCAGCAACTCTACATCTGACCTCCATATATGGAGCTGACCTGTTCTGACATTCCAAATGTTGATCCTTCCCCATCCATCCTTCCTCTTCGATGTCTCCCTTTTGACTGATACCTGTCCATTCAAACTCTAGACGGGCCTGCCCCAAAGTTATTAGTGCAGCTGCTCCCGGCAGCCGGCGAAAACTAGAGTTCTCAAACAGGCCCGAAAATTAAGATCTGACCCCCATGCCAAAGCACCAGCGCTCGCCCAGCAGTCTGCTGTAACCCAGGCGGATATGTTGATCTGACCCCCCATTCCAAAGCGCCAGTGCTCGCCCAGCACCGCCTGGGTGCGTGCACGCACGCATGCACCCAGGCGGATGCGTGCACACGACCTTGCTTCTCGCCCTCAGGCGACTTACTGGTTTCCGTGTGTGTATGCGTGCGTGCGTGCGTGTGCAATTGGACCACAGATGTGACGCCACAGGACATTACATGCTCCTTTGAGTCTCCTCTAAGCCCAATGTAGTGCTGCTCCAATGATCAGCTCTAATGCCTCACTTTTTCTATCACAGACCCATTTTTATGGGTAGCTAGTAAATATCCCTTTTTTGATAAAAAACGAATTAAAGGTTGGTATCAAATGTTAAACATTTTTCAAAATAATTAAACAGTGAAATTAATAAATTATCTGATCTACAGGTGATAGGGCTTAATTTTTTTTTGTAACGACGGACTATCCACCTTTCCATGTAGTGTGCTCCAAGCCTATAGGGTTTTCTCATCGTGTGTGTGTGTGTGTGTGTGTGTGTCAGTTTAGGTCAGGCTAATGGCAGATAATCATTCTTAGAATTGATTATTTGTGCATGCATGCATGCGTGCGTGCGTGCGTGCGTGCCTGCGCGCGTGCGTGCCTGTGTGCGTGCGTGCGCTGTCAGTCTAGCAGCGTGGCAGATAATCGTATTCTTAGAACATGATGCTGAGATTACAGGGCTCAGGATAGAGGGAGCATCCCCCTCACACTAACACAACCAAAAAAAAGCTGCAAACAGGATGTGATGGAGCAAGTGACAGTCCCTGTGTGGCTCAGTGCAACCTGCCAGCTCTAATACACCTTACTATAGTCCTGCTGGCTTTCCCAGCATGTGGGATGCCCGTGAGGAAGTGGGCCCTCAACAAATTGGCCAAACACTTTGATAAACATTAATATAAAAAATATTATTTGTGTTACCGAACAATTAGGAACTTAAAGTATACTACGTTGATTCAAGCTAGAACACGATAGATTGACTGATCTGCTCTGAAAATGCACGCGGCGCACTCATCTTACCACTTAACACTAACACGGCAAACGACTGTCAAGACTTAAGTGCAGAATATTTATTTTTTATTTCTGTTATGCACACACGTGCTGTAGCTTCTGACTGGACCAGAGCGTGATGCTTAACACGTTGTAATGCTGAGATTAGTCAGGATATGACCTTGCATCAGATAAGCTCTAGGCAAGCACATATAGTAAACAAAAGAGCAGCAGGAAATGCATGCTCCAGATGGTCTCGTTACACTGTTTCCAAATGGTGGTTCGGGACCCATTTCTGGGTTGCGGACACATTGCTTGTGACTCGTGAGTAAATATGTATATATTTTTCCCAAAAAGAAATAATGATTTCAAATGAAAAAAAGTAAAACAGAGCATGTTTTCAAAATAATTTCAGAAATGGTATTAGATCTACTAGGCTACAATTGTAAAGTGGCTACTGGCCAATCACAGCGCGTCCTTGCAAGGTTTCGAATGACGCGGCTACAACGTATGGCATTGCTAATTTGTTACGCGCTGTGACCTTATAGATTGGCTTTTTAATTCATGATGTACTTTTACACTATGTAAGTTGGTGTTTGAGAAACCAAATATTTGCTGTCGGGCATATGCCTCTTATCTCCATATTTATTTTGTGTTTTTTGGTAAATGAATGCCCTACCTGATCATACGTTTGATACCTTTGTTTGAATTTGAATTCAGAAAATCTGAAAAGTAACAGTTTTGGAAATATGAGGTTTCCAAAAATATATTTTATCTACTCTTGTAGACAGACACCATTCTGGACACTATTCGTTTTCAAGTGGGTCATTTTGCTCAGACTCGTTCAAGTAACTCAGAAGTACATTTATTATTACTTATATTTTTTATTTATTATGATTTATTTATTATGATTTAATTATATTGGTAAAAGGAAATTTTGTGTTTATATTATTATTATTATTATTACTATTGGCTGGGGAAGCAGACAGCTTACGTGGCTGGGAAGTGAGAGAGTAAATGGTTGGCTGACAGGTTGGCAGAGCAGTTGGCTAATGCTGTGTGGTGACAGAACCTGACCATCTGTCTGCTTGATGCCATAATGGACACCACTGATCTCTGACTGTGGAGAATTAAACTGCATGCTTTTAGGGTTGGATATGGGTCACACTGAATGGTGTGGGTGCTTCTGTGCGAGTGCGTGTGTGTGCATGCGTGCTTGTGCCTGTGTGCGTGCGTGCGTGCATGGAGGCATACAGGAGTAAGAAAGGGGAAAATGGAAAGAGAGAATTTAGAGAGTACTGTTTGTAATGTACTGTTGTTACTTGACATTACAGAGAATTATATTATGCTGTAGTATTTTTCTGTCCTAATTTAAATTAACCTCTCTGATTTGCCTCCAGAGTGTCCGTATCACAGAACACTGGGCTTTGAGTCCGGTTCTGTGAGTCCAAGTCAGGTGACCTGTTCCAACCTGGACCAATACACTGGCTGGTTCTCCTCTTGGGTCCCTAGTAAAGCCAGACTCAACAGCCAGGGATTTGGGTAAGTATGACCCCACAACTCTTCCATTTGTACACTCTCATCTCATTTCTTTGTACAGACCTTTAAGGGTTTGTAACATTTGGTTCCTAACTATCAAATATTTGCATCTGTCCTACAAGGGAAAGGGGATATTACTTTCCAACAAAAACAAAACAAAAAAAAACTGTTTTTCCAATTTATGCAATATAACTTTGATCTTGATTGTGATCTTGACATTTAAACTTTTTTGACCAAAGTATTTGTTGTTTTATTGTTTTGTATATTTTAAGTATTAAACACTTAAGCGTTATATATACTTCTAAATGGCAAACATATCTAAAGGATTTTTTACATCAATTGCACTGTGAAACAGGTGTCAAAGTCACACACCATATGTTGTCATTGCAATTTAATGTGGTGGTTAACTTAACGTGAATGCTTGCTAAGCCAGTGTCTGAAGTCAACCGTTGTTGCTTGTGTCCAGGTGTGCATGGCTGTCAAAGTTCCAGGACAACAGCCAGTGGGTGCAGATCGACCTGCTGGAGGTGCTGATTGTGTCAGGTATCATGACGCAGGGCCGCTGTGATGCAGATGAATGGATCACCAAGTACAGTGTTCAGTACCGCACAGATGAACGCCTCAACTGGGTCTACTATAAGGACCAGACTGGAAACAACAGGGTCAGTGTGTACGGGAGAAAAAAACTAAAGCACACACTCAAGAAACTTTTTCAGAATGACATTTGTCACATACTGTATGTTTTAGTTTGTGTTGATTTTTCAGAAGGGTAGAATAATAATGTCTTTATATGTATATTGTTTATGCTTCCTTACTTAATTGCCGCTAGTTATCATAGTCTATAGATTTTTAGAGACTGTAGGATTAAATTAATCGTCTATAGCCTGCCAGAACCGTAGGCTACGTTTTCCAGGGTTTTTTAGGGATCGAATCGTTAGCTGCCGCTCGTTAGCATAACAGTCAAAGTGGGACAGTGGCCACGGCCATTTTGAAGATCCACTTGCACTATATGTGCTGCTTTCAATGGCCTGTATCTCCAAATCTGCACAATGAATGTCGTTTCTGGTGAAAACGACCGAGAGAACAACAACCGGTCAAGACACCACATACATACAGCATTTTGTCATTGTAACATCCGGTTACAGATATTTGGCTCTTGAAACCTTGGCAATGTACGATAGATAGATTAATTCATCCTGGAGGGCAGACGGTTAAGTCACAGTGGATATTGTGCCCAGTGTTAATCTTGACAGCAAATTCTGATTTAGTCTCAGGAATCTTATCACACTGACACTTGGTGAAAGTCCCCTTTCATTTTGAAGAAACAGAGAAAGGTATAGTTACCCAAAAATGTGTCCCGACCTGTCCCCTGTCTGCGAACCACTGACCTAAAATATGTCCTATCCCTGTTCTCTTTTTCTCTACCCATGCAGGTCTTTTATGGCAACTCAGACCGCACTTCGTCTGTGCAGAACCTCTTGCGCCCGCCCATTGTGGCGAAGTACATCCGCATCCTTCCACTGGGGTGGCACACACGCATCGCCCTGCGCATGGAGCTCCTACTCTGCATGAGCAAATGCGCCACCTGAATACTCTGTCCATCCCAAACCTACAACTGAATCTATCCCCCTGCCGGCCCTGTCCATCCCAAACCTACACCTGAGCCTTCATTGCAAGCCGTGAACCAGAAGATTGTGTTTTAAGTAGGGCTTGGCAATTGAGTACTTAGACCATCTACACTTCGTAAAATGGACCTGAGTTTCACTTATTGGTGCACTTCCCCCCCCGATCTGCATAAAATGTGCCGAAAATAGAAGATCTACAAGGTCACTAGCTGACAGCTGTGAGCTTGTAGATATGCTATTTAGGTGAATGTTCCCCCCCAGAATAGGGATGCTGGGGTACAGTGGTTGACTGAAAATATATTGAAACCCATATTTAGAACCAATAACTGAATTAAACTTGCTCTAATCTAAAAATAAAAAAATCTAATCGACTAAATTGATTAGTCTAAAGTTTAGACTCTAAACGTAAGCCTGTATTATACTTCATTGTACAATGGTGGCATACACAAATAGCCGATCTACAAGCTCACAACTGTATTTTATTTTTATTTTAATCGTCGACGTTCATTAACTGTAATCGACACAAAAGTCATGTCATATCACCCAGCCCTAGTTTGGAGTGTAAATAAAGCCAGACTGTAACACTGTCGAGTCTGTCGTGTGTTTTTACTCACCGTATCCATTGGTGAGGACAATGGAAATAAGTCCTAGAATGTATTGTGTAGATGTTATGCAATCTGAACAAACTAACCAAGCAAGCAACCAGTCTCTCTCTCACTCACTCACTCACCCACCCACCAAGTAACTAGCTCTAGCAGATTGGACATTCTACTATATTCCTGTTAGAGGTTAAATGACCATGGGAGCAGTTCAAAAATGTACAGTTGGCTTTTATTATTATACTCTGTCATTTTAAGGTAGAATGGTCAGTTCTTCTGATACACTATTTACACTCTGTCAGTGGCCTGGGGAACATCTGAGTGAAAAACTAAGGTGACCTTCACACCAGAAAGCTTTACTGCGGTTAAAACGAATCCTGCTGCACATTGTCGGAAAGTGTGCTTCGTTTGGCAGGTGTGAAGCATCATTCGAATTCAAATGCAAAGAACCGCATTCTACTCCGACCAAAAACGGGGGTTTCACTTCGTTTCCAATCGCACTGGATTACGATTCTGTGCATGTGTGAATGCAATCCGCAGCAAATAAAAGAAACGAAGCAAATGATGTGGCGGGTGAGGAGCTAAACACAGTTGGAGACGGAGAAGGCATATTTTACGCAGCGCAAAGATGTCCCGTTACCGTTGATAGACGTGGTCGAATGAGAAGACCGAAGCCCATGGTCGAAATGAGGACGAGTACATTAATCAATTGCTTAAGGAAACATAAAAACACTGCAGTGTTGTCTGTATGTCTATGCGTGCCGTAAACATGGAGTGCTGTTACTGTGTGGGGACTTAGGCCAGGGACTTTTTCTGTCTGCCTCTATGCCCAAAGGAACAGTGCGTGGAGAGAGAGAGGTCCAGTCCCCGACGGCACGAAACATGCACGTTATGAGTATAATTTTAACACCATAGATTTCACTGTGTAGGCTATAGTTTATGAATTGAATTTGAACACATAGATCAAATTCCCTGCTTCGTTTCCTTGCTGCGCTTGACACAGCCAGTGTGAAGGCAAACCGCAGCAAATTAAATATGCAAGAATCCCAACTTCTCCGCCCATTCGCATCTACCGAAGTATTAGGTGAGAATGTGACCTTAGACACAAAACAAATGAAGCTTGAGGAAACACATTCATGTCTTTGAATGCAGACCAAACATCTCCATTTCATTCACTGCGTACGTGTGGCACACTATAAAGCAGTCAATTCTGAAATATTAATTTATCTGTGAAATTGACAAATAAATAAGTAAATTTCAATTTTAGGTTTAACTTACCACTCAGTAAGTTTTGCAGTGAAACCTACTTCTCCATCTGTAGCACTGGGTCAGACACACTCAAAGTGGGGTCCACGTGGGACCCTCAGGGTTCCATGAGGGGGTTCCAAATGGACCCTTTTTACAGGTATGTTACTCTGAGTGTACAAATGGAAAAGGTATGAGAACCACTGATCCACTGTAAGGCCTCATGTCAGTGGGAAAGTGATCTCAATAACACTTTTATGTCCAAATAATGATATGCAGATCCTGTAGTTCTTTTAGCTGACCAATAGGTTGTGTTCAAGAACAAATAAAAATGAAAAGGTATTGCACAGCCATATCTCAATTACCGTTAAGTATGTAGACAATTTTCTTAATTATCCACACCAGTCAAAACTAGCCACCATTTTGAAACAATTCAGTTAACCATTGATTGGCTAATGGTATCCATAAACCATAATTAGTGTCGGCATTATTGCTTTCAAACTGTCATCTATATCTGTCTTTTGTCTGTATTATGTATATAATCAATTAGATCAGTTAATCAGATTAACCTCTACTATGTTGTACTATGAAGCCCTCTACACAAACAATCCTTTGGCACAAAACCCTGACATTGACAGTGTTATTCTGGAGACATATGGATGAATCTATGTTCTGTATAACAGAATGAGAGTTATTCTGGAGACATATGGATGAATCTATGTTGTGTACAACAGAATGAGAGGCTATCAGATGGGCTATGCGTCTTGGTGTATAAGGACTGACTTTCAGATGAGCAATTAACAAATAGTTTCAGGTTTGTGGAAATAATGCTTTTCAATAGGTCTCATGTCGTAATAAAACAAAAACCAAAAAAAGACCATATGTAACCGTAAGCTGTTATAGGAACATTAAATTGCGATGAACAAGAGACAACTCAGTCAGATAATCCTTGTGACACACTGATTTAGCAACACCTAAATATCTATACATTTCTTTTTGTGTCGAAACTAAAGCTCTTGCAATTACACAATAATTCTATTATACCTTTTTTATATTCCCATATATCCTACATACTGTGTCATTTATAGCTTTTATCCTTGAATTTAAAACAAATACATATTTAATAAATAATATCGATATAAATTATTTTTGTTATTATCAAATATCAGTACTTGAAAAAACACGAGTCATTATTGGACACTCGTGAGCCAGACATGGCAGCCAAGAGGCCAGACGGCCAGTGTCTGCCTGCGCAGATGGAGGGCTGTTTCCTGGAAGCAGGAGATAGTACCTTATCTCAGGTCCTTATTGTGCTCTGTCTTATGGCTCCTCTATCCTCACTCCTACAAGGTTATGTAAAGGAGGAAAGGGCATATGCAGTATACAGCAGTGTGGTTTTCAACCAGTGGTCCTTGAGGGGGTTCCAGGTGGTCCCCAGCTAAATGAGTTGGTAACCAAATGAACCCTTGCTTTACCTCTTGGGAGTGTAAAATCAAACCAAATGGACCTGTAAGGATCCATTTGGTTTCATTTTACACTCTCAAGAGTTCAATTATTGTTAAACATCTGCATCACTTAATTTACAAGAAGTCAATTAGAGAAATAATTGTTATTTGCCTGTTATCTCTCCTATGGTACATCAATACAGTATGGTATTGGGGACAAAATTCCAACGAGTGAGGCTGAATCTCAACAAAAAGTCTGTGGCTCAAATGGCGAATAAATAATGGACCTTGATATGAAAAGGGTTGAAAACAACTGGTATACAGTATCATTGCTGTCGGGCAGCCAGAAACGTCTTATCTTCATATTCTGTTTGTGTGTTTTTTTGTTGTTGTAAATTAGCGCCCTATTTGATCATACTACAGGGTCACACAAAAGCATCAAAAGTATAAAAGATCTGCTCCTTTTGATAGTCCACAACGGTCCAAGAGTAACAGTTTTGGACGACTTTCCACGCGACAGAGATGATAATTATGAAGGTAGATACGCTGCCAAATTCCAGAGCAGGTAGATTTGATTTGAGCACACAAACTGAACCTGTAAAACCAGTAATCCACTCGCGCGTAATCAGAATTTGATGTGTAGATGGACAGTTGCACGACAGTCCTTTCCTCCTTTACATAACCTTGTAGGAGTGAGGATAGAGGAGCTAGGACGGAGGAGACTAAGGACACCAGACACAGCCCTAATGTACTAAGCACAGTAACGTATGTATTACATCAAACTGGAAATGCCTCGATCTGTTATTGTCTGTGCCCTTGCTGATCGTTAAAAGATACTGGTCTGTGTCTTGCCCGTAAATGATTTCAGAGACGTCAGCGGCAACAGAAACCTACAATACATTTCTGGACATATCACGTTCACAGCTAGTACATGTCCCTATAAGTCTCTACTGTAAACATGTACCGTCCACTGTGTATTACGTCTGCATCGAAAACACTGTTTCTCAGTGTCTGGTCCGGGGACCACAGGGGGTACAATTGGACCCTTGCCGTTTTGTACCTCTGAGTGTTCATTTTGTAAGCTCTCAGAGTTGAATAAACACTGAGGATATTACAGTGTATATTGGGTTCCCAGAGATAAAATCCCCAAAACATATCAAACTGAAACAAGTGTGAGAACCACTAATCTAAAAGATGTCTCCAGGGATTGGGGGCTGGGGCGGATTAGAGGTGGTGTGGTTCAGTGTTTTACAGCGCAGTCTCCTTCAGGTCATTGAGGTTTGGCATCCGGGAACGGGAGGCGCGGGTGAAGGTCGGTCCGTTCTGTCCTGGTTTGATGCCCAGCTGTTCGGGGGTGTACTGCCCGCCCTCCACCCGCTGTAAGGCAGACACATGCCAGCTGGACTCGATCTGTCCTGGGAGCGGTGGGTAGCTGGCCTTACGACTCTTGACCTGGGCAGAGTTGCTCACCCCGCTGTGCCCCCTACCTTCGGCATGCACCCTTCCGTCGGAATACCCCCCTTTTGAGGAGGATGGCGGTGGGGCGTTCGGGACTGGGGGCTGGAAGCGCAAATCTGGGGGAGGAGGCGGGGGAGGCTGGGGTTGGCTGGACGAAGACGGGGAGAGATGGAGCAGTCGGCGAAGAGACTTCAGAGGCTGACTCTGGCAGGAGAGAGATATACACATCAAATGGCGATGAGAGAAAAGAGATACAACTAGTCCTAATATAGCTACTTCATCACATGATAAAGTAGACTGTAAATAAATATATGTTTGGCAAGCAACACTGAAAAATTAGCAAATCAAGACTGCATTTACAAATACAAGTTTTGTAGCACACACACCTGAGAGTGTGAGTCGACTGGCTTCTCCGGTGGCCAGTCACTGATTCTCTCTCTCTCCCTACCCCTGTCTCTCTCCCTCTCTCTCTCCCGTTCCCTCTCTCTCTCCCGCTCCCTCTCTCGGTCCCGGTCCCGGCTCTGTTCTCGGTCTCTGTCTCGGGACCGTTCACGGTTTTTTCGACGGCTGCTGTGATGAGAGGAGGATTTGGACGCCCTTTGCAGGGACATGTGGTCTTGCCCATTGCTAGGAATCTGCCATTCACACAAAGAATGAGCAAGATGTTGTTAGCCAATGTGAGGTATTGATAGATTATTCATATCTGACCTTGATTTTCTATGTGGTGCCTCTCGAACAGTGGTTCTCAAAGTCATCAACTGATCTAAATCAGTTTAGCCACTTTAACCCACACATATTTATTATTACCCACACACCCAAACATTACCCATTCAGAGGGGTAATTGTTACCCACACACTATTGTGAGCTTGTAGATTTGCCATTTTCAAAACAAATCCTGGAAAGAAAATATTGAAAAAAAATGTAATGAAAATATTATTGAAACATTTTAAAAACACAAATCTTGTATTGGGATCCCTGGCACAAAATACTTTCAGATGGGAGTCCGTGGCCAAATACATGAATTTGGGGGGTCCTGGACATGAAACAGTTTGAGAGGCACTGATTATTATACAATACAAACATTATTACAATACAAACACCAACAGGCAGTGTCAGAACCGGGCACATCTTATATTAGGTCCGGGTGAGGTTCTCCATGCACTCCTCGGGCAGCACTGCACAAACAAGCTGGGAATGGCCATTAGTGATGATATCACACCAAATCTTCTGTCATAAATCCATGACAACAAATTCCCTAGATGTTTTAGCTTTTCACATATTTACACACATGCAGGAAATAAACATAAAACAGCTACATTTGTAGGTATGCGAGTGTGCGTAGTCTGCTTACTCACATACATTAAGTTTCTACAGGTACAGTATGTGTTTATGTACAGTACATTCTTTTATGTACGATGTGTGTGTGATTTATAGTCTCTGTGTGTTTTTATCAAAGCATTGTATTGTATAGAGGGTATACGCATGTAGAAAGTGACAAATCGAGTGGCAAAGTGAGTTTAACGTTGTTTAACGTCGTTGAATGTAATCAGATCAGCCAGAAAGTCGTTTTTTTGCCACTCAGTATAGGCGTTCCCGCATACTTTCCGGGTATGATGATGTCACACGCATATATTGTATTGTATTGTATTGTATTGTATTTGTGTCAAAGTTTTGAATAAAAGAAAAAAGAAAACGAATGATTTGGTAATGACGATGAGTATAAACACATGAAAGGAAGCATTTGCCTCACACAGAGCATACATTGTGTCTTACAGTGCAGTATGAATGCAATGTGATTGCATTGGACATACAGCGTAGCAAGACAATATGGATGCGCATACAACGTGGACGTGCTGCTTCGGACCGTGTTAGATGCATTCATTGAAATCCTTTCAGTTCAGATGGTTTCATCCTGGGCCATGCCATGAAAGCCCATACATAAGTCGATTCCAAACCGCTTGAGAGGATTTCAACCCAGGTAATTATGGCGAGTGTGTTTTTGTATGCATGTAGGTATAGGTATAACATGCAGCGGCAGGGTGCAGGTTAGATTACTGGAGAGGCAGGGTAGGGTGTGGTAGGCTGGTGCTGTTGTACCATGGGCGAGGCCACTACAGGTAGGACTTTGACAGCTGAGTTGTGCTTTAAGCTATTCTTAGAGCTAAAGAGAGGGAAAAGGCTTTTCCTGATGCCCGGACTCCTTCCGTCCTCCATGTCTGTCTGTAGAACACAAGATGCATAGCCAACACTCTCAACACAAGTTTTAAAGGTAGGGGCAACAGATAAGGGACAACTTCTCATAATTATTTACATGCTAGTCTATATCTAAACAACAACATCAGTTTATTGTGCATATAATTATACTTAATTAATGACTTAAATTGCGAAGTTTTGAAAAGGTGACCCTACAGGTAGCCGGTACACAGTGTAATGCCAGTTCTTCAAGTTTAAGTACAATATTGGCCAATAAAGGAACATTGCAAATGTCTCACATTCAAAACTAGATGCTCTGGAAGCATCTCTACTGTATAGATGTAACTAAGTATCCTTGTATTTATGTAGTTTAGGTGAGTTGAGTTTACCATGTTGAAATTCTTCCACTCATCACACAACTGCTCAACTGAAAGTTGGGGGTGGGGCAGATTTATTCGTTCAAACACCAATATGCATTGTTTATGAGAATAACAAACAGTTTTTTTCCACATTATTTGAATAATAGACATTATAAAATGGCATTTAAAATGACCCGTCGCCCTGCCTCTTTCTTACCATCTGAGTCTTCTTCTTCTTCTTCTTCTTGATGCCTCTGAAGAAGCCCTGTTTCTCCTTCTCCTTGGGGGGCTCTGGAGGACTCATGACCATGGCCTCCGCCGCGTTCCTGCACATTCAATGAGCACAGCATATCGTTGTTGTTGGACAGAAACCTCTTTTAACTTTTTGTGTAGTTCTGACGCAAATGAACGCCCTATGCTACTCGATCACACTGCTACTAAAAGTAGCAGATCTACAACTTTGAAACGCTGGGTGAAGCGGCACGTTTTTAAGCTACTTTTGAATTTGAATCCTGAAAATTAATCGATAATCAAATAGAATTATCAATTCATCATCTATCCCTATCATTACAGGGCGGAAAAAGTTTAATCCGTTGTTTTTGCGTCAACATATAAAATAACCCTTAAGTGGTTAATCAATTAATTTATATATAATGGCTTTATTTTTATTAGGCAGAAACTGAGACCTCACCAGTCAAAGGCAGTCTGACGCTTGGAGATGTTTCCCATGACGCCTGGGTCTCCTGGGACAACTGGTAAAACTGGCATGACTGGCCCTCTACCCTGACCAACGCCATCGTGGAAAGAAGAGGAGTTATCTGGTCTGGGGGAAGGGACTGGAAGAAAGCAGAAGGAAAGATGGAATCAAATCAAATAGTATTATGGGCCATTGACACCAAGCAAGGACAATATTGATATAAAATATGTCATCAACTATAGCACTGGTCAAGGACCCCCAAAATGATAGCATGCCCTCAAAAATATTTGTGCCAGGGCCCTCCAGAAACAAAGATTTGAGTTAAGAATGTTTGCTTCACTAGTAAGAGACCACACCTTCGCTCAAGTTTATCAGTTTATTGAAACAGAATGAGATGAATGCGGAATGGAGTGAGGAACCCAAGGTGGCGTAGTCTCTGGAGCTGACGGACATCTTTGCTCTACTCGGGATGAGTGGTTGGTCGTCCCTGCTCCGTCACTGACCCCCCTCGATTCCTAGACAATTGAGGTGGAAGGAGGAGGTTGGGGTGGAGGAGAATGGCAAATTTGAAGAATAGTGAAAATAGCCGATCTACAAGTGCAGTACTCTCAATCCATGTTTGGTCTGTCGTGGAGCAGAACAAACAACTTGGTTGAGAGATCGCAGGTGTGATCGCACTGTGGTGATTGCACCAGGGATTGGCCAGGTGATAATGAAGGGCAGGTGAGTTTGATAAGGAGGGAGGAGTGGTTGATAAGGAGGTAGGAGTGGTTAAGGTGAGCGGAAGGAGGTCTCTTCTCCCGAAACTGCCCGAAACTTCCCTGAAAAATTACATATTTGCACACATTTTCACAATTTTGTGAAAATAGCAGATATACAAGCTCATAGTGCGGCATGAACTGACACACTCACTGACCCCTTACTGAACCCTCAGGAAAGTTATGTTATTAACCCATTTAGACAAGAGGCCGATTCAAAAAAAAAAGTCTTCTAAATAGACAATATTCTGGAAAAACCCTACAGTATGTTTCTATGTCAGTCATTCTCAAAAATGTCATGTCAAGGACTCCTAAAAAGTATAACATAATGCTTAAACACCAAAAGGGGTTCTCGTCCTGAATGGGTTAAAAGAGATGAGATGATTATGAATGAATAGCTAACGCTAGCTGGCATTACCGCAGGTAGGCTCACCTCCTTATAATTACGAATTAGTCTAGACTAAGATTATCCTTAATTAGCCTATATCCCGTCTTTCAGCACCTCAGAGGCGGAGATCTCTCTCTCCGCTCTCTCTGTGGGCTCTGACAAAGCTGTGTGTGTGACTGTGTGTGTTTGATGCAATGCTTAGGCTACATAACTTTGTCGATCTTCAATGTGGACACTGACTTCATTATCGTTATAGTTATCAGTAGTGTGACTGTGGATGGTGCTTCACTCTGCAGCATGTGTTGGTACAACACTTCCTCTATAACATTGGTTTTCAAACGTATTAGTGTCAAGGAAAGGACCCCCAAATTGATATGTATTTGGCTGCGGACCCCCATCTGAAAAGGGTTTTGTTCCATGGACCCCCAGAAGAGAAGATTTGTGTTCAAATAAATCATAAACTTTTTCAAAAATAGCAGATGTACAAGCTCGTACATCTGCATATACAGTACAGTACATGGATAACCTTTTTTTGGTGGTGGCTCAGGGGTAGAGTGGCCGAATGGTAACCGGTTGCCAGTTCGAACCCGGGCTCCCCCAGAGTTAGTGTCAAATTGTCCTTAAGCAAGTCTCTGAACCCCTAATTGCTCCTGATGTGCTGGTTGGTGCCTTGCAAGGTTTCCTCCGCAATCGGTGTATGAATGTGTTTGTGAATTGGTGCATTGATGCACAATCTATGTAAAGCGCCTTGGATAAAGGCGCTATGTAAATGCACCATTTACCATTTATATGAATGCACCATTTACCATTTGTATAATACAGAGATAATTACGTTTAAGTAATGAATCGTTATTATTAAAGTCAGTGACCATCAGCACACACACACAAACACACACACACACACACACACACACACACACACACACACGAGAGTATCTCTGTGCTAATTGTGTGCAAATCTTTGTATGCTAATTTATTTGTGTCATCACTTCCAAATTCACTTGTTTAATATTTATCCTGACTGATACTGACTAAATGTGGTATCCTGACCTGAAAATGCATTTTATGTTTATTAAAGAGCTGGAGACACACCCTATAGCAATGATCAGAATATAGAGCTATTTAACACATAAAGCAAATCACTTAACCTACCTTTAAATATTACAAAGTGTTACCATTAGACTTCATATTTACCTCTGTAAAAGCTGCCAACTCTTCGAGGCATCGACTCACTGAAGATCATGCGGTTTTCCTTGGAGGACCCTCCATCATCAACATGGGGTCCTGGGTCATGGTACATAGCCACCTGGAAAGCATGCACGCACACGCGCGCGCGCGCACGCGCACGCACGCGCACGCGCACACACACACACACACACACACACACACACACACACACACACACACACACACACACACACACACACACACACACACACACACACACACACACACACACACACACACACACACACACACACACACACACACACACACACACACACACACACACACACACACACACACACACACACACACACACACACACACACACACACACACACACACACACACACACACACACACACACACACACACACACACACACACACATTTAAAAAGTTACAAGAAAATATTAAATTATGACAGGCAATGAAGAGGGAAAGTGCAGATCACCGCCATCTGCTGGTTCTGTTAAAAAAAACTCAGTTTTCTCTATGGACACATACCCCCTTTCTCGTTGATTATGCATAAAAATTCTGCTAGAACTTGAACTTCCATAAACACATAATACTAAGACATAATTGTAAAATATTTTTAAAGCATGATATGACTGCTTAGATAATTACATTTAAACTTCAGCCAGCACTGTTGTATTGTCTCACCACTCAAAGAACAAAAAACTAAACGGTCCAATATGATGCAGCGCTTCTTGTTTTGATTAGATCCAAAGTATAATTTGAAACACTGTCATGGTGTCCAATATAAATGCAAATAGGGGCAACATACAGTAATATAACACTTGTGTGCATTGTAAAACCTGTAATGCGTATTAGAGGAAATTCATTGTTCATGCATGTTTTGTACAACAACAAATGTAGTGTGAAGAAGTATGAATGGGGCTTTGGGAACAGAGAAAGCTATGACGCAGAGATAACAGTAATGAATTTAGTGAGCATGGTGATGGTGGGACATGGGGAGTCATGGGCTCGGACCTCATTTTTAGAGCGCTGTGCATGATAAGCGGCAGTGTTGTCCCTCGTGGAGTCTTTGATGGGGGCGCATGGGTGGCTGATGTCTTTAGGGGATTGCTCGCTCTGTTGAGAAGACGAACAGGTGCTGGTCAAAGCAGACTGAAACAGGAGCGTTGAGCAGTGGCATTGACAATGTAAGACAGTGATAGATAGGCCCCCGTTAGGGCTGGGCGATCTGGGCGACTTCAAATCCATATTGCGATTATTTCAAACTTTTGTCTTAATTACGATTAATCAACTCTTAAAAAAAACCAAAACATAAATACATAGTGAAAAGAGCATATCTGCAATCTCACGTGTCGTGTGATGTGTTGTGAGCTTGTAAATCGGCTATTTTCACAATTTTTGTTCGCCACCTTGTACAACGAAATAGTCAAGTGGTTAATCAGATTAATTGATTTGTTGTTTTTTCTATATGTTTGGGTGAATTGCCCAGCCCAAGTCGTGCACATGCATTAATGAATACAGATAAGCACACCAAGCACACCAAAAAAGGCACGCTCGCAAAAATTCCGACTGCATGAATAAATTAACTATGCTATGCACGTATTGATCAGCCATCGCTAACCCTCGCCATGTTGTCTGTGCAGTCCTCTCTGGAAGAGCTCCTGGAGTGTCCCGTGGTGAGGGTGGTCCGGTGCTGTAGCTGGGGGGAGAGGAGCTGGAGGCTGCTGGTGCGGGTCGGCGGCACCCCCTGTCCTGGGGCGGGCAGGGCCGTCGTCGTCCCGCTCTCGCCGCCGTGGGTCCGGTGGCGCTCCCGCCGCACGTACATGGAGTGGCGGTGGGGCCGCTGCTGGGAGGAGAAGGGGGAGGTGTAGCCCAGCCCATAGTGGTAGGACTCATGAGGCGACGGCAGGGTGTGAGTGAGCCCTCCTCCTCCAGGGTCTAACAGCTCTGGAGCTTTGGCCTCCTCTGCAGACAGACGAGGGGGAGACATGGAGAGAAAGCAGTGGTGTGAACTAATTAAGCTAGGTACATTTAATAAAGGACTGTACTTAAGGCAAGATGGCAGGTGAAATCATGATTTTTCTTTTTTCTTTTGCTTCCTAAACATGTTTTCTTTCAAACTAAAGCAAAATAAACATTAAAAATACAGATTTAGATGTTTATTTTGATAGTTTATTTTAGCCAATGACAGCTCGTTTTTCTGGGTGAAAATCCACCATCTCTATTTTCATGATTGGTTGTTGGTACAAAGGAAGTGACCTATTTGGATCAGACCACAGTCAGCTCGAGGTCCAGACCTTTCCAATGATATATGCCATTATATGTTGTTGCCAAGGTTTGGATGAGATATTTTGTCTCAAAATAGTGGCTTCAAATAAAACGTTTTGGAATTTTACAATACAAATCTTTAAAGGACAACTTTTGTTTTTTTCAACCAAGGTTCATGTTTTAGTTTGTTATTAGATAAAGTAAAAGATGAGTGTTAATCTTTTTTCATTTGCTTCTTTCTTTCGTTTTAGGGAATTTAGCTGTTTTTGACAGGGGGCGGGGGCATTCGAGCATGGGTCTAAATATGTATTTTTTAACACAATGTTATGGTGATTTATTTTTTTATGGTTTACTATAGTCCTAATAAACGTCAGGAAATTACATCTGGCCACTGAAGATCACAGGATCTATACTGAATGTGAAGGTAGCCTACTGGGGGAAGGCTTATACTGTGTGTATAGGCTCAATATGTAAGTTTGTCACATTCAATAGATCCTGTGATCTTTTGTGGCCAGATGTAATTTCCTGGCGTTTATTAGGACTATAGTAAACCATAAAAAAATAAATCACCATAAAATTGTGTTAAAAAATAATGCATATTTAGCCCCATGCTCGAATGCCCCCGCCCCCCTGTCAAAAACTGCTCAAATCCCTCAAACGAAAGAAAGCAGCAAATGAAAGAAAATTAACACTCACCTTTTAGTTTCTCTAATAAGAACCTAAAACATGAACCTTGGTTGAAAAAAACTAAAGTTGTTCTTTAAAGGCTGTTTTCTCGAAATGAGTTTTCCTCATACCTGGGACAAAGAATCTCCACTTCAGTTGAACTCACATACACCAAACGTTCCAGTCTTATTCATAACTATATTCCGCAGACATTTACTGAGGGATTTATTGATATATCATTCACAGTCTGATTTACATCACATTTTATACCTAAAAACATGCAGAAAATTGGGTTTTTTATGCCTGTTGACACTATTTTCTGATTTGTGGAATGATAATTAGAGATATCAAAAATCCCATCTGTAATTTTCTTTGTCTCTAATGTGTCAACAAAATGAAATGATAATTTTGAACCTGGCTTTATCCGATCTTCAGATTTATCGTCCCGAAATGTATGCAAATTAGCGCATATAATGCCGAATATGGTATTTAAACATATAATTTCAGAAAACTTGTAATACAAAAAATCTTAGTTTTAATATAAGTAATCAACTGGAGAAGTTTCATTGTGATAGCTATTATTTAACTTTTTTTCCCTATTCACCTGGGGTGTCTCACCTTAAGTACAGGTATCTGTACTTTACTTGAGTATGTCCAATTTACAATACTTTTACTTCTACTCCACTACATCTACTTTTTACTTAAAGTACATTGTGATGCCAATACTTTTTACTCAAATATATTTTTGATTAACTTTAAATCCTAGGCTCGACGCCAAGGACAGGATGTTTGTTGGTCAAAATGTTAAATACTCTCCGCGTCATCAGTGCCCATACCCGAAGGCGGGGTTGGCGAAAGGGCCTTTCTGTGTGGAGTTTGCATGTTCTCCCTGTGTCCCCTAGGGTAGGTACCCTCACAAAAACATGCAGTAATCCTGGTCTCTAAACTGCCTCCCCCTGGCCAGCCGGGGCGCCTGATGGAGGGGAAAGGAACTGGTTGGAATAACGTGTTCCTTCCACACGCTACGTCCAACCAGGGAAACTCCCCCCTGTCAGGTGTAAAGGAGCAACTTGGACACTCAGGCATGAAGGAAGCATGAGTTCAAGTCCGTTGCTCTCCCCTTGTCCCCCATATATGGGGACTAGGTTGGCGGAGGGTGTGTAGAGCCCAGGATCACATTAGATGATTGACACAGGGGTGAAAAATGGGTTACAAAGAAGAAAAGTTACACTTGTATATCTCTGCTGTGTGGAAGAAACCACCTAACTCCAAAATGTTCATTTTTCACGAAATGAAAAACAAAACACAAAAAACATCAAGCTCAAGTGGTATAGGAGGTTTTTGTCGAAGTGCTTTTTAATACTCTTTTTACCAACACAAAAACGTAAAGGGTGTTCAATTACACTGATTCATAAATAAAGAAATAAACCCTCAAAAATGGAATTAGGTTGTTTTCTTCTGGACAGCAACGATGTATGTAACAATATTATCTAATTGAATCCCTTAAAAGTAACTGACCCCAAATTCATACCTGGTGCCAGAGTCTTGTGCCTTGATTTGTGTCGAGAAGAAGAGTCGAGGGTGCTGCTCTCCATTCGGACATTGCCACCGCTGCGAGAGGCTGGACTGTGCCCAGAGCGTTCACTATGTCGTGCAGAGGGGCTGCCAGGCGGCGGCGGCAGCGGGGTGGCGTTGAGGTCTAAACAGCTGGCTGGGAAGAAGCGGGCCCCGGCCCCGACCCCCGGCGCCACACCGGAGCCCGGGTCGTCCGGGTGCAGCCGCACATCACTGAGGTTCCCCACAGACTTGGTGTCATTCAGTGCGTTGTGGCTTTTGGACAGGCTGAGATAGGAGGCGGAGCTCTTAGAGGAGGACGACATGGAGCCGTGGGCAGAGTCCGCCATGCTGTGGGTGTGTCGGCCGTGCTGCTTCTCTGTCCCGGACTGCAGCGTGTTAGTCTTGCCTTCCAGAAAGGGGTAGCGGCTGGCCTGCGGCTGAGAGCGAGAGGAACTGGGCTTATTGTGGCCATACTTGGCAACGGGAGCCTGCTCTGGCAGCTTGGAAGATGGCGGCCCCAGGTTGAAATCAAACTCTGTCTTGCCTTTGACGTCTTTGGGAGTGGGACTGAGGAGGTGCGGCAGGTTGTTATTGACCAGGTCTTTGCTGCATGAGATCGAGCGATTGAGAGTCTGAGACATGTACTGGTTCTTGGTGTGGAGTGTGGGACTCAAGTTGGAGGGAGGAGTTGGTTTGTTGCCATTTAGGAAGTTCTCGTTACCTAGATGATGGAGGTCCCCGTGGCGAGGGAGGCTGGAACACTCTTTACTGTTGGAACGACGGTGACTCGAGCTCTTACCATGACTCCTGCAGAGGAAGGTAGAATAAATACACATTGTTTTTTCTTCGTTCTCTTCGCTTCGGTAGAGTGGAGCAGTGAGTGCATAGTGAATACCACTCACAAAAGCCTTGTGAGTGGGTGGGATTGGAGTGGGATTCTCCCACATCAACTCTGCTCACATACACATGAAAACTAGGCCCAGCTTCCAGATTTAGTCCGAGCTATGCACTGACCATAGAAATAGAAAAGTATTAATCTCGCGTCACCAGGCTTTCCTGTGTGGAGGAAAATCTGGTATTCATTCTAAAACTGAGCCGTGTGATCCGGTATAGAAAAAAGAATTAAAACAAAAAACATCGTATTCCGTGTTTTCCGGTTGACGTTGCATTGTTTTCATTCCCCACATAATGCGAATCAACTAGTTCGGTCTAGCTAGTCGCGAATAAAAGATGGACATACTGGCCCAGACAGTTAGCTCAACCATCCGGGCACCTAGGCTGCTGCGCCAACCTGACGGCATGCCGCAGGTTCGACTCCCGATCCCGACGACCTTCGCCGCGTGTCTTCCCCCCCATCTCTCTCCCCATTTCCTGTCAGATTACTTTCAACCTATCAATAATAGACAGAAAAGGACCAAAAAAAAGAAGAAAAAAAGACATAAGACGTACCAAACAATTTTATACCAAAAGAAACTAAACGATTATACCAAACTAAACACATTTTAAACCAGGAGAAACATTTTGGAGGTGTACGCCGCCAGAGGTTCCAGTCGTGTGTTCCGGGCCGATTGATGACGTAAAGTTATTTCCACTCCAGACCGGATCAGAAACCCGAAAATGGTATTGATCCCAGAGTAGAAAAGAATGGACATTTCCATTCATAGGTAACTATGTGTTTTCGTTTGCTGGCAGGGTTTTATGCCAGTCGTATATCATCACTGGTATTACATTCAAGAAATAGAAAAAATAACCTATATTGCAATGGATACAATGTCGTTATTATTTAGTCATAAAGAAATGTATACATTTATAAAACACACAGACACGTGCACTTTCAAAATCGTTCCAAAATAGTAGATCTACAAGCTCACAATCAATGTGTAACTTCAGGACACATTGTCATCTTGTAGATCTGCTATTTTTGCATACAACTCTTGTACGCCGAAATAGGGCATTGTTTTACGGGGGTGGGCACAAAAAGTTGAAATATGGACATACAGGATTTGTGCGTGACAGCGATGGGACATGCAAAGCCTGAACAGTCATCTGACCTAGTAGGAACCGTGTTTTCTCCATGGTGGTGAGTCTTCCGCTTGGAGGAGCGTGGAGGATTGGGAGAGCCAGGGGGAGGCTTGTCTCTCTCCACCTGCCTCAGGGGCTGGAAGGCAGGGTGGTTCAGACTCTGCTCCGTCAGGTAGCGCTCGGTGGGGGTCAGCAGCAGCAGGTTCTGATAGGAGGAAGCACGCAAGTGGTGAGGAAAGGACCATTCTTTATACTTTGTGCACCGGTGATTCTATTTATGTAATTTCACGTGTTTAGTTTTTTTCAAATGTTTTCAAAAATAGTGGATGATGAGCTTGTAGATTGGCTAATGTTGAATAGCCAAAGCATAGACTAGGGTTATAGAGGGTATGCACGTGAGATCATCATACCCGGAGGTTATGCGAGAACGCCTACTGAGTGGCAAAAAACTCCAAACAGAAGAGTCCTATCTGTTTGCATCAAATGACGTTAAATTACATTAAACTCACTTTGCCACTAGATTTGCCACTCACTTTATACATGCACATACCGTCTATAGAGGTAAAACCGATGCTATGCGAGAGTGCAGTCTAGCTAGCCGACATCAACTCGGACTCTGCTACACATCACTCAAATAAATGTCGGCAGAGTTGGAGATTTGTGGAGATGTGATAAAGATGGATGATAAAAGCATATTGTTACACTATGTCTTACCTTCATCAGATCCAACATCAGACCACTGAGAATGCCCAGATACCTCCTCTCCAGTGTCTGAGGATGAGTCACTGAGGGAAACTTCACACACACACACACACACACACACACACACACACACACACACACAGGCCCACACCCACACACACACACACACACACACACACACACACACACACACACACACAGACACACACACACACACACACACACGCACAGTCACATTTGATGTTGATGAGAAGGAATATGCATCTTTGGCTTTTCAATACACGATGCATGTTATCTATACCAGCAAGATGTAGCAAATTATAATAACAGAAATGTATTACTGGAGATCAAACTAAACACACACACACACACACACACACACACACACACACACACACACACACACACACACACACTGGGTGCCACAGTGAACACCAACCTATCTCATGAGTCATAGCAATCCACTCAGTCATGGTACTGGTACAGTGCCATCGGGGGGGGGGGGGGGGGAGAAAGAGAGAGAGAGAGAGAGAGAGACACCGACAGACAGACAGACAGACAGACAGACAGACAGTTCCTTACCCTGATTCCATGGAAGCGAGGGTTGTTGTAGAAGAGTTTCATCTGCTCTGCAGGGAGAGATCCTAGTACCTTCTGAATGGTGAAGAGCTGAGGAGGACAACATCCTCTATGATGTGTTCATAGAACTTATCCTCACACAGAGCACTGTGCAAGAGTTCAGGTTAAATGCTAGTGTGTGTACTGTAGGTCACCCAAAAGAGAGATTCAATGCCCATGACCCAAACTAGTGAATAGCAGAGCTACAGGCGGCAACATTGTTAGCTTGTAGATCAACTATTTTCACAACTTCTTAATTATTATCATCATAATTGATGGAATTTGTTTGTTTGTTTTAAAATGTGTAACATCTTAATAATTATATATTTTGTTTTTAAATGAAAAAAATTGATTTATACTCGAGTGACCCACAAATGGGTCCCGATCCACGGTTTGGGAAACAGTGATCTAACAAAAACATACAGTAACTCACATAACGGCGCAATAAGTGTTTTTTTATCGAAATAAGATAATAATCTGGGATAAGAGAGATAATTTTGATTCGCCAACCTGGTCCATCTCACTTTCACCAGGAAACAAGGGCTGCCCGTCACTCAGCTCCCCCAGGATGCAACCCACAGACCACATATCCACCGCCTTGCCATAGGGAGCACTAGGAGAGGGACAGACAGAGGGACAGACAGAGGGACAGAGGGACAGACAGACAGACAGACAGACAGACAGACAGACAGACAGACAAGGAGGGGAGCAGGGGGAGGAGTGTTTCAACAAATCTCTGATCAGAAAAGGATAATTTTGTCATTTACCCCATTATGACCTGAGGAACTGATTCTACAATGTCTTCTAAATCCTTTCAGTTTTCTGAAAAACCTGTTTCTATGTCAGTGCTTCTCAAACCTTTTCATGTCAAGGAGCCTCAAAATGATATATATTTAGCTGCCGACACCCATCTCAAAATAGTACACGCGCGGCACTAAGTTCCATGCTATGAGCTTCTATAGCTGCTATTTTTTTATAGCCAAAGTATAAAATAATGGTTAAAGTGGTTAAAAGCTAAAGTGACACAAAAGTGGTAATGGATGACTGGGTGCTGATGACAATGATGGCTGTAATGGGCTTACATACAGATAACATCTCACGTTTATGTCATATCACACGTAAAGTCCAAGAGGAGATAATAGTGGGGGGAGATGAACAGGGATGTTAGTGGTGGTGGTGGTGATGATGGCTGACTGGCTGTCACCGACGAACATGGCGATTTCAAGGCATTCAGGAGCAGAGGAGTGTGGCTGAGAGACGAGGAGAGAGCTGACAGAGCAGAGGCAGAAAAGATCAGTGAAGTTGGAGTGAGAGAGTATTTGAGTGGGTGGCATTCAAACGCTGTCTCAATAAATGTTCCTGGGTATTCACTAAATCAGGCCAATGCCTGGTGTCCAAACCAGAATGGACATTCAAGTCACAGCACTGACGCAGAGTCTTTTACTTATCGTTTCAAACCTTGGAAGCATGACACATTATTCAGGACAGCATGTACAGCACAGACTGCCGGTGATGCATTTGCATTTATTCAAATACCTGATTCATTATGCTAACTCGGTTGTAAAAGGAAAGGAAAGGTACTATGTTTACCCAGGGTAACTGGACTAAGCATCAGATACTTGTTTACAGCCAGGCCCTGCTCATAGAACATTTCATGGCAGTGGTTCAATGCCTTGTTCAAGGGCACTTCAGCAGTGGTAATTTTTAACGTGTCGGACCGCTGATTCGAACTGGCGAACTGTAGCTGATTGCCAGAAGTGTGAGAGACTGAAAATGAGCAGTGAGATGAGAGATAGGAAAAACGACACATGGAACTTGACCTCACAATGACGATTGATCACTTGTTGGGAGATGCCCTCACAAGTATAGAAATATAAGCACGCACACACACTCATAGGTCGATTTTGAAAGTGGTAAAACCCATGTGGTAATACATAAATTGGCCTCGCTCTGTGCCCAAACGTATTATGAAAGCCGTATCGGCCCGTGTTGAACGCACACACATATGGCATACGAAATTCCTGAATATTTTAGCATTGTGGGAGTGTCCATATGTTAATTATTTACGCTTTGTGCAATTTGCCATTAAGCCCCTTGACCTAAAAACACTCAGCGCATAACGATAAGACGTGGGTCTGACCACCTCTTAAATGCAAAAAGCACTGTTTGATTTTACACTTGAGCGGCTCTGGGAGGCTGCTGGAGTGTTGCCATGTCTGTTTATTATAAGCGGCTTCTGTTCATTCATTAAAACTATGAACTCTGACTGCAGGGGGATATATAATGATCATTATAACAATGTGCAAGAAAATATTTAAAAAGATGGAAGAACTTTATATTTGTGGACAATCAAAATATGTTTTTTATTTTAATGTGGTGTCATAAAAATGTATCTGGATATGGCAGACTCACTATCTAGAAAATAATAACATGGCACTTCATTTAAAATAGGTTACAGACCCCTGTTATATGCGATTCTTTTGGGATATCACACCCGATTCAAGTCTTCTTTAATAAAATGCTACGAGCGAAGACCATATACCATCGGGACCACAGGCACAGCATGCAGCACGCATTCAACTCATGTGACTTATTTTGAGGCATAAAGGTGACAGCATGCAGTGCAATAGGAATAATTAACCCAAATGTGACAAAGTCATGTCATGTCTTCTGGTGCCAGCCTGAAGAAATGTAATACCACGATCCCCAAAGTGCGCATTCCGTATGTGACATCAGCTGACTGGTAAAGAGAATAGTACGGACATGTTGATTGGGTACGTCTCAAACACTCCTTAAACACTCCCATGACTAATTCAAGGCCGTTTTGCACAATCCACGGGGTGTCGAAAGTGGTTCTTAGCATGCCCAGAATTGCTATATGACATTCCACACGCCCCCACCTCTTAAAACTGTAATATTATATGTAATATTATTGGAACTGCTTAATCGAGCTCTTAGTCTTTACTCTGGTCGAATTGCGCAGCACCGCATACCATTTTGCGTAGTCACATGCATGACGTGTCATGCGTTGGTGTGGTGCAGGCATCAAAGCACCTGCATGTGTAACGTGCGGATGAGAACACACACACACACACACACACACACACACACACACACACACACACACACACACACACACACACACACACACACACACACACACACTCACACACTCACACTCACACTCACCCCAGCAGTAGCTCAGGTGAGCGGTACCACCTTGTAGCCACATACTCAGTGTAGTTGGCATCGGTGCCCTCTGACAGGTTGCGAGCAAAACCTGAGTCAGGGCAATGAGAAATAACACAATCATTAATCAAGTCTTACTACACACCAAAAACTAATGGTGCCACTGCCAAAACTGGTTCTTCAGAGTGATGCCATAGATTAGAAGAAGAAACATTTTTGCGTGCATGCATGAACTGGTAAAGTGTAAATACCAATAACATATATTGTGAAATAATGAGCAATTTTTTTGTATAATTTAACAAAGGACCTTAATATAAACAAACATCACAAAATTATTAGTTGTCCATCTGTGTATATCTTCTGTCACTCTGTATGCAAACTGATCCACCAGAGGGTGCTGAAGTGGCTGAACTATGCACACTTTAGGTTGCCAAAATGTAAGCATTGTGGAAAACATGACCTTTCCCCAAGGTTTTAAATGGATGCTCTGAATGGTTGACAGTACTGTATGCATAGTTAATAAGGTGTCCCACAGTCTGTCAGACAATAGACAGCCCTCAACTTGCCAAACTAGCTAAGGACACAGAATCCATGCTCTGGAGCTTTGAATTGGTATTTTGGAGCTTAACGTCAAGGACGCAAAGCCAATTGAATGTTTTCTGAAGGTATTCCAAAACTAAATGTAGAATGAATGAAAAAAAAGAAAAAATAAAGAAAGACAAATTCATGTGTTGTCATAAAAAAACTGATCTCGATCCAGGCAAACACCAATAGAGACCTCAAAGATGATGAGTTTTTACTGTACCATACATATATAATAGGTCTAGCTGAATAAATAAAAGAATAGGAGCTCAAGATGATGACGTTGTGATCTTACCAAAGTCACAGAGTTTTAGAATGTCCTCAGAGCTGATAAGGAGGTTCTCAGGTTTGATGTCTGTGGAGAGACAAAGCTAATGAATAATACACATTTCCAACAACCTTTTACCTATCACTATTCACTACCACATTATATGCCACATTATTCTAATTAGAGATAATTATGCAACATAGGCTGCATACCATTTACAATTGTATATATATAACATCTTCCTTAGTCATAGCTTGACAAATGTGTATAATATGGGGGAGGCTGTTCTATAATGGTTAGTGCCAGTTTATGATTAACTGGAAAAAGATGGTTGGGAGCGGGAGCGAGACAACCTGTCCCCTTCCTCGAGCTTCTTTCAAGCTTTATTCTTAAATTATTTTTCAAATATTTTGAAATAAAGAAATATATATATACTCATAATCCATAATAACGCATCTGTGATCCAAAAATGGGTCACAATCCTCTATTTGGGAAACACTGCACTAGATGGCATTGTGCAAGGCAATTCAGTGGACAGCCATGGAAAACTAGGTATGAATATCTGTGTCTGTCACATATAGATTTCCAGGATAAGAATGATTCTTCACCTCTGTGTACAATCTCGTTCTTGTGACACCAATGGATGGCCTTGATGAGCTGGTAGATGTAACTGCGTACTTTATCAGGTGGGGCGCCATTGGGAAGTTCCTCTAACAGCTCCAGCATGTTCTGCGAGGCATCAACACAAGGATAACTTGATGGACATGACGAACACGTATTACAGTATGATGACCTGCCCTGTGTTGTTATCTCCGTCAGGAGATGCATGCATTCGTCAAATCGTCTGTGTATGTGTGTGTGTGTGTGTGTGTGTGTGTGTGTGTGTGTGTGTGTCCGTCCACAATCTTACACTACTAGGCTGATCAGAATCATATTTCCTGTGCATTCTGACAGCAGGCCAAGGACCTCAATCCTTGCTTATTTTTGTAATTCTTGCATTTTTGGCGGTGCACACCGCTCCTTTACATGGCTACTGTATGTGTGTCCCTGTGTCTGTCCGTGCCCGTTTGTCCGTTTAGAGTAGGACCTTTGACCCTGCTGTTTACACTATTGACCACTGTGGCTGATCACTCACGCGCACACACACACACACACACACACACACACACGCACACACACACACACACACACACACTAAAATGTAGTAATGCTGACCCTTTCAACGTATTCAAAGACGAGGTAGAGTTTCCCCCTTCTACGAAAAGCTTCCTTCAGTTCAACGATGTTGTCCTGCTTTAGTGTGCGGAGCATTTTCAACTCCCGTAGTGTGGTCTCCTTAACTTCCTCATTTTCTGGGGGGGGGAAGAAAACATGATGGGGTATATGCACAGCAGCCATTTTGGAAAGAACTCACCCTACTTCCCCTTCCCCTTCCCTACTTCCTACACACTGGAACCAAATAGACCTTTACGGGTCCATTCGTACACTCTCAGAGTTACACATCCATATACGGGGCCATTTGGAACCCACTCAAGGACACTTTAGGAACTACTGGTGTAGCAGTGTTTCCAGTGAGCCAACATGCTTAATAGCACATAGCAGCACCCTGAATGGAACAGAGCCTTAATTAGTATCATCGGGAGGAAAGGGGCCCTAATCTGACGACTCGATGACCTCTTCTCCACCCTAGCCCGTAGAACATTACCTAGCCTTGATGACCATGGAGTCTTATGCAAAGGTTAAAATGTAATTTAGACAGATGCCAGATTTCTATATAGTATATCCTACTGTTTAGAGTAGACTGATGCAGGGTTCCTATAATCCTAGATTACTGAGGCACTACACTGCCTCTATCATGCATTTGATGTATGTGTTTATGTTTACCTTGCTTTCTGTAAGTCGCTCTGAATAAAGAGAATCTACCAAATGCCTAAATTCTAAATAGTAAGGCAAATTTTGACATACTTACAAACAGCCTCATTACAAAAAAAACAAAAAAAAACATTATATTTTATTTGTGTGTGTGTGTGTGTGTGTGTGTGTGTGTGTGTGTGTGTGTGTTTATCATGCTCAAGCTAGTGGCATCTAAGACGTATGTGTAAGTAACCCTTTTTTCTCGTAAAATCTAAATGAAGAAATCTGGCTTTACGCACCTTCACTGTCTTTGAACTTCTTAATGGCCACCAGCTCATTGGTTTCCTGTGAGACAAAGTGAGGAGTTTTATACATTAATCACAAAAAAAGAGAAAAATAGGTACTGAATGAGAGCCAGAGTGAAAGAAAGCCAGAAAGTGACAGAAGGTCGGCATGGATGTCAAAGTTACTATTAATAGAATAGGAGGTGAAAGTCAGAGCGAGTGAGATATATTTTCTGCCCACTTGAATCCAGGCCTGAGCACATCACTGCAATCAGCATCAACTATTTTTTGTGAATTTCTGTTCAAATTACTTGCAATGCCAAGTCACGCAATATACCAGTGAGGGAAAACACACAAAACAAAATAAACAGAAGTGAAAATTTCGCTTTCGATTTAAAGAAATGCATTTATCGCTATTCTTTTCCCAGATTGCGGTTTTGTAATTGTACATCCAGTTCACGTCACTGGTCCCGGTGGGCCTTCAAAATAAAGGTTTTCACTGGATAAACACTGGCAGTGGCTAAGAATTAATTAATTCATACCTGGCAGTTAATGTGTGGACCAGAGGCCGATTCTACAAATGCCTTCTAAATCAGTAGTTCTCACACTTTCAAGATTTTTCAAAAAATAGCAGATGTACAAGCTTGCAGCTGTGAGCCTGTACATCTGCTATTTTTTATTTGAATAGCCAACATATAAACCAATTTTAATAGGTTAAACACAATGTAGGTTATGGATTCAGTCAAGACTTCCCTGATAAAGGCTTAACCGCCGAAATGTTGGATTAATTTGTCTAAACCTGCTCCGTCCTAATTAAGTATTGGCAATTTGGCACTCTGGCTATTGGCGTGTGCGGCCACTTTCTTGTCTTTTCAAGATTCCCTCTTCAGTCAAGACTGTAACATAAATTTGACTGACCCATTATGTGAATTTGATCATGCTGTGAATACATGTGTGCGCTAGAGACAAACATCAACCCTCTTGGTGGTGCAAAGCAACTGCTTTAACCTGAAGGCATGTCATCATATGAGAAACTTTCAAATTGTGAAAATAGTAGATCTGCAGATGTACAAGTCACTATATGTTTTGACATGGCCAACATGCTCATTGGGAGCATTTAGGCTCAAGACAGTTCAATGCTAAGCCAGAAGGAGTTGGGGATCAAACCCCAAGCGACCACTCTACCTGCTGACCGTGCTGAGACACTGCCGCCGAAATGTAACCCAAAACTGGACTTCTATGGTTACAAGCTTGCATTACGAGGATCACATCATGTTTACCCCCCGATTGCCGCAGACACACAAGAGTTTTACATGAAACACAGACAGACATAACTCTCAACTTTAATGTACTGGATAGACACTTATCCAGGCAAAATCACCAGCTCAACTCCCTCATGGCTCACCATAGAACAGGACATCCATAAAACGTCCCTGCCTGCCCTTTTGTTTTCAACGACAAAACCCCTGGCCTCCATCTCGAATATTTTTTTGGTTAAACAATCTCTGAGTATCTGGTATCGAATAAGGAAAGCATTTAAACTACCTGAAATATCTGCTTATAATAAAAAATCCCTAAAACGAAAGAAAGCAGCAAATGAAAAAAAGTTACTCACCTTTTACTTTCTCTAATAACAACCTAAAACATGAACCTTGGTTGAAAAAAACTAAAGTTGTCCTTTAAGGTAATCCACAGGCTACATTATTCCTGCACTCATTTTATCCCTCTGTTTCTCCACTATGCTCAAAATGTAACACGACAGAGGGAGTTTAGGACATCTTTTTTGGTCGTGCCCCAAACTAACTAAATGTTGGAGTGACATCTTTAAGTTTTTCTCAGACGTATATGACTGTATTATAACCCCAGACCCCTACTGTGCTATTCTGGGTGGATTTCAAGATCTGTCATTTCTATCTCATTACCAACATAAAGCTATACAATATGGCATGGTTATCGCAAAAAGGAATATTCTGATCCATTGGAAAGGAGTGGAAGTACCCTCTTTTAATGCATGGCTAGCAGAATTGACTAACCTGTTGCAAATGGAAATGTGGAATGTGACAACAGTGTTTTCCTCACCTATATCATTAACAGGCTGAAGTATGTATGCACATGAGTATTTTATTTTATAAAACTCTTAACTGTGATTTGAGTATTATTATTATTATTTTTAGTTTTTTCCTTTTTCTTTCCTTTTCAGTAGAATGGGGGGGGGGGGGGTCGGGGGGGAGGGTTTATATACAGATGTGAAGTGAATGTTTGTACAGTATGTCTTTACAGTGGGTGTTTGGGGAGGAATGGAGTGGGGCTGAAGGGAGTTGTGAGAACAGAGAACATATTACTCCCGGTTTTAGCTTCACTGCATTGGCTTCCGGTTGTTTTTAGGATTGATTTTAAATTGATTTTACTTGTTTATAAAGCTCTCAATGGTCTCGCACCTTCCTACCTACATGACTGCCTGCCTAAATATGTCCCAAACCGCCCCCCTCAGGTCTTCCACTGCTGGCCTGCTCGCTGTGCCTAACAAATGTCAACTAAAAAACACGGTGGCGTCAGTGCTTTCTGCTTCCACGGGCAGACGGCGTGGAACAAACTTCCACTGTACTTTCAACAGGCAGCCTCTGTAGACATTTTTAAAGCACAGCTCAAGACCTACTTCTACACTCTTGCTTTTAGTTGATCTTTTAAATTCCTTGTTATTCATGTCCTCACTGTATTGCATTACTGCTATTATTTTAATGTTTCATGCCTTGCTTTTCTTTTCTGATTTTCTCCATTGCTCTGTAATGCACTTTGAGCTGCATTTCATGTCATGAAAGAAGGTGCTATACAAATAAAGTTGTATTATTATTATGTCTCTTCCTTTAAAAGTGTCTAGCAACAAGATGGCAGTAACACTTATTTCAGGGGAAAAAGAGGGCAAGTTGTTGACAGATGTGTTGGTGTTGCAATCATTTGAATGACTTGCATCTTCATGCCGGACCACACAAGCCTTCACTGTAGCTCAATATAAAGGGATTACAACATGCAGGCCTGTCTCACTCTGGTGTCTTTGTTTTCTCTTGTTCCTCTGCAGAGCCATTGTCCTTTTGTTGACAGACAGAGGGCTCAGAGCTCACTGTCCTTCAACAAGGACCACACTGAGAGCCGACTGGTCAGGAGGCCGAGCTCTGACATAAGCAGGGTGCATATCTTTGGTCTGATGTACAGTCTGACACCCTACCCCAAACCCTAACCGAACCCTAACCGCACACGTCTTAACACTCCGATTGCCCGGGGTTATTTAATCCATGAAATCATATCAGCGATTTACAGTAGCGGAGCACTTTTACCGAAGGACCGGATGTTATCCCAGATGTGGCTGTAGCAGCAAAATGTAGCCAAAACACTCTAGAGCCGATCGACAACAACGGGAGGTATGATTAAATCTACCGTGACTAGCGATGGGACCGCGGTGGGCCGTCTAAGACATGATCTTTTCTTAGAATAGGACGGGATGATTTCTCTGAGATATAAATGTATAAATAAACACTGGTGATTTTACAGTGTTCCATATCTCATATGTAACCTCCAGTGACTTCCATTGATTTGCCTTTGCAACCAACAAAGCCATCATACTGTATACATTCATTTAAAATGTTCCACTGATGTAAACACAGCTTTAGATCACCAGATTAAAATGGATACAGCTTCACATTTTTTCAATACGCAATTTGCAAAGCAAGCCATGACAATAGGTAAATCTTTCAAGTTGCTATAAAACCAGAACTGTAATTCTGTCGATATACATTAAAGAGTTACTGTTATCTGTTGAGCCCCAGCAACCTATTCATCAATCTACGGTTATACTGTAGCTCTCATTGGGTAGGATGTTGGGCACCAACTGCCACCTGTGGAATATGCCCTCCCGTTTTCTTGGGCCTTTTTTCTTTCTATATATTTTGATTTGACGTAGTTTGAAATTTGGCCCTTTAGCCTAGTATCAATCAATTGTTTGACTGCCTTTGCTGTTTTTATGCTATGTTTTTAAACCCTGTAGCAAAATGGCCGGTGTCGAGTCGGTCGGACCCACGGTTGTCCAGAACTGCCACAAAAAGGCCTCTGCCCGGGCTACACCAGGCGACACCACTCCATATTTGGGCATGCCTGACACAGAACTCCAAAAGCTGGCCTGTTCTCTGACATCACAATCTCCATATATGGGCATAAAAGGGACACAGACAGATGGGTTGAACGGGTACTCTGCATTTCCGGTTGTCCAGAACCAGCACAAAAGCCTCATTTGGCATGCTTGACAAATAACTCCATATATGGACATAAAAGGGACACATACATAAAAACTGGGTGGGGAATGCATTTCCGGTTGTCCAGAGCCAGCACAAAAGCCTCTGCCCGGGCTCTGGACCTGATCACCCCTATATCTCCATATATGGATCTGGCCTGTTCTGACATCACAACACTGGCACCGCTCTAGTTACTTGCGCAAGCAGAGCGTGCGGTAAATGGCTGGGTATGTCGGTGGTGTCCAACGGCCAATCAGGGACCAAGAATGTATGTATGTCGGTGTTGTCCATCCGCCAATCAGGGACCAAGAATAGTACTCCACCGGCCAATGAGGGACCACTGTTCTTGATGATGTAACTAAAGTACGTTTCAAAATTGGTATAAGGTCATTAGGGGGTATGTATCGGCTGGGTATGTATGTATGTTGGTGTCACAATATATCATAATATATAGTTTTTTGGCCACGGTGATGCCAGTGGTGAGTGCATTTCTACTTCTTATTAAATTCAAAGTCATAATGCTCAAAACCCTAGGCCTTAGAGCATTATGATTTACATTAGAAACAGGAATCTGCTAGTTGTGTCAATCTAGATCATTGCTATGATCAATACTAAAATTCAATTAGATATTTTGTGTTGAGTGAAAACAAGAGTTTTATTATAGGGCCTAAACTACTAAGTATTGAGTTTAAGTGGTTCACACAAGCACAAATTAAATAAAAATACACAGCAATAGCAGTACAGCACAGTAGTATAATTGAGATTCAAATTGAGATTTATTACCATTTGTTGTAAAATATGGTAGTAATGAAAACACAATCTGGAGCCTATTATATCCTATTCTAATCAAGCGTGTAGCCTAGTAGATTCTAGGCCAATATGAGGAGAGGAATCCTTGTCTTATGTTATTCATATCCCAGCAGGTCTCTTTTCCACTACTGTCAGAGTGACCCATTTAGCAACAATACTCCCTCCCCTCCCTCTATGTCACAAAAATGTGTATGTGTGCAAAGCCATCCACACATACACATGCGCAGCTCTGCTTTCTGTCTGCCACCCTTTTCTTTCCTGCCCTGGTTTCAACAGAGAAAAGTACAATTTGATGCTCTCTTACAGCAAAGCTAGACAGCTTTTGTCACCGTGTTCTCTGGCTATTCACAGGGAAATATGTTGGGGTGCATACTTAGTTTAGACTAGTCATTGGTTAGACATAAGGTTGGTGAGGGGTGCCTTAAGGGGGTGCATACTTAGTTTAGACTAGTCATTGGTTAGACATTAAAGTTAGGTTTAGGTGTGCTTCCCCGTGGGAGGTTAGGGTTAGGGTGAGGGTTTGAGATAGGTTGTAGGACTAATGACTAACCACTGACTAGTCTAAACGAAGTACGGACACAACATGACGTGAGGTCTGTCACACTTCCATTAAGTCACTTGAAAATAAAGAAATGTAAGTAAAGTATACTGATGGTGCCTGCAAAATTGTATAAAGACAATGAGATACTGTGAGATATAGGTTTCAGCCATGCTAACATGACTGAAAATGGATTTGAAAACACTGACTTTAACAATACTATATTATATAATGCATATTGCATAATACTACTAGGGATGTCCTGAATCCCTTTTTTCGTTCCCACAATTTATGTGTTAGCCGATACCGAATACTGATACCAGAGAATAATATTTATAATAAAATAAGAAAAATAAATCTTATTTTGAAGTCCACCAACCGGGAAAAAGTGCTTTGACCATTCAGCAGTGTTGCATTCTTCACACGTTGTAGGGAACCGTGCAGAACATGCGACAAAAGTCTGCGGGTGTTTTCTTTTATATATATATTGTAGTAGAGTTAATGAGCTTTTTGAGCCACTAGACTGCACGTTAAAGTGTCTGTGTGCACGTGTGTGCGCGCGTGTGTGCTGTGTTGAGAGAGAATGGGAGACGTATAGCCGCAATTTGCAACACTAGATTTTTTAAATAATGGGACGAATCTAGAGTTGCAATACCCTCCATTGACAGCCCATTCATCCAAACTGCTTTTGCGACCTGCTTGTATTAAACGACGTTAAACTCACCAACATTGCAGCTGTAGGGAAAGCTTGACTTATCCTCTTTCAAACTGCAAACCGTCTGTTTCATAAAATCCACCGTAGACATGTTATGAGCTACTTTCTGTAGCTCATAACATGTCTATTTTTGTGTTGGACTTTGGAAGCACTATTTATTATTATTATTATTATTAACGGGTCGTGCTGCTGCCTCCTAACTCTGCCAGATTGCGGCAGTATTGAGTTCACAAGTTCCCTCCTCCTGCCTGTATCTGGGCTCTCTCAAGCGGAAACCATGAACCGGAAGCAGCGGGACAAAAATCTCCATAATCATTTCGAGTTGTAGTCTTGTTAGGTTGTGATTACATTTGTGCTAGCGGCCGCATACAACCAGAATTGTTACTCTCGTCTCTGCCCGAGAGAGACCATACTCTCCCTTCTGGCAGAATGCAAATGTTGTCCAGCAGGGGGTGTGGTTCCACCAGGCTAGCTGCCTCCTACATTATGTGAACATTCGAAACAAGTGGTACGATGCAGGAATTGCACAGAATTTCTTGACAGAAAGTAGCTCGATCATAACATGTCTACGGTAGATTTTAATGAAACAAACGCTTTGCAGTTTGAAAGAGGATAATTCAAGCTTTCCCTACTAAGGTGAGTGGTGAGTTTAACGTTGTTTAATACAAGCAGATCGCAAAAGCAATTTGGATCAATGGGATGTCAATGGATGGCAACTCTAGATTCATCCCATTATAAAACAATCTAGTGTTGCAAATTGCGGCTAGGGGAGACAGAATACAGCGGAGGAGATGTTTGTTTAGACAGATATCTCGTGTTGTGTTTATAGCTATCTAGCTATATATATATATATATATACAGTATCTCGTGTTGTGTTTATAGCAGACTCCTCACTCAAACGTGCACTTGCAGTTTGGGCAACTCGAAAGCAAACTCCACATGCCCAAACATTTTATTTACCTGCCATAGTGTCAACCCCTTACACCTGTGTCGGATCGGTGGTTAGACTGGCATATTCGCTGATACCGATATGGCCCGATATGACCAAATAAGGGCATAACGGGCAGTGTTCTGATACCGATACAGTATCGGGACAACTCTATACTACTATCTTGATCATGTCGATTCTAGACTGAAGTTCTCATCCATAGTTCTTAGAGTATAAGGATGAAAGAATTTAGGTGGTGTGGCTCTCCAACTTAAAATGACAGCCGCAATTCATAGAAAGTGCAGAATATATGTGGTTCTCTCATCAATGTAATTGTATAAGAGAAATTCCTACAGTATGTTAAATTAATTTTCAAGACAAAAAGCAATTACAACTAGTATGGTAGTTAATTCTGTGTGGTTGTGTGTTAAATTATTAACATTGGTTCACAAACAGACTGTACTTCCAGTCCTTCCAAGTCCTTCCAAGCATACAATCATTATTTTATAACAGACTGAAATTTTAATGGCATAACATGTCTTTCTTTAGCTAGAGGCGCGGTGAGCTTGCTTATGTTGCATGTTTTTTAGGTTATGAGGACAATATCCTAATGCATTTTCATGTTAACACTCACTTATGTTAACTGCTTGTCCAAAAGATTGTCCAAGATTCCAACTGAGAAATGCTAGAACATCTATAGACCTAGTTTATAATAATATTGAATAGACGATTTTGAATAGACAATTTTATCATGACTTAACTCTGAAACCCATATTTCTGTAAATGTTCTTGTATGCTACTAGAAGAGAGAACATGTGGGAAATGTTTTTGAAAGCTTGGCTGGCGTTATGTTTACAGATTTTCGATAAACATTATAGATTGTTTTGAATACTTGGCCCAATGCCATCTGGTTGCCTTGGTTGCCATCTCTCTCTCTCTCTCTCTCGCTCTCTCTCTCTGTTTATGTTGTACACGTTCTGCAATGTGACTATGGTGCTCAATAAACACAGCATTTAACATAAATACATTCAACCCTATAGACTTGGTGGTACTTACACCTACACCTGCGCCTGTACATTGTATATTGTATTGTTATTTTTAATGTGTCTTCAATGCTCTTAAAGTTTTGTGTAAAGCACATTGAATTTCCCTGTTGTTGAAATGTGATATACATTAAACTTGCCTTGCTTTGTCTATGCTGCTTGGCTAATACAAAACCACTATTGTGTTGTTTCCTTTGGTCTGAGACCACTCATCATCTTTAACAAAGGGCTTTTCCACGATTGTGTGGTCATTTGGATGACTCATCTTCCATTAAATGTAAACAAATTCCCTTTCAGTTGAGTTATATGACTCACTCAACTAACAATAGTTCTTCTGATTGAATGAAAATACAAAAGCAGGCACAATGTTTAGCTACAGTAACAGAACTCCAGTCAGGCATACACTGATGGATAAGGGGTCAGGACAACTAGGCTTTTTCGTGGAGAGTTCAGAATAAAATGTGGACTTAAACTGTAATTCGTCTGTAGTACTCTGTGTTTGTTCCTAATGTTATGCAAGCTCATGTCATATCCAGTCCTAAGCCATTTATTGGTGAAACAAAAAATATAAAACAAAAAATAGCAATGACTTTAATCAGAGCATAAATGGCATACACATCTAACACATCGAACTGCTTTTCAAGGGCCCAAAAATAAAATGTAAAAGCTGATGATATGTTTGACGATGTTTTCTTTCTTGCATCCTGAAAGGACCGTGACTGACTGATGCTGTTCCTTAATTAAGAGGTCTGTTATGCAAGCCAGCTTGATTAAACCATGTAAATAAAACCACGGCCCCTGGATCTTAAAAATAAATTATATTCAAAATCCCATAGAAAATCCCCAATTTCTTTTAAATCAAATAATTTAAGAACAAAAATACGAAGAAAAAATATTACTCACATGGTTACTGACGGTGAAAAACTACTAGTTTATCCAAAGTGTAAGAAAATAAAAGGATGCCTACAAATTGAATACAATTGTCATGACCTAACAACTACATCTTACACAAATAAAAACCTGCACACCTGCCATCTGGCATACAGTGCACATAATCAGCGAGTCAGCGACACATCGTGTTGCTTTGGCTTTTTTGTAGGCATTGGCTTCCCTGATTGACCCACCTTCAGATGGCCAAACTCTGCCTTACGTTTGTGCTGCTGCACCAATATAAGTGGTAGCATGAATATTACAACTCCATTACCACTCCCCAAATATGGAGATACAGGGATCTCCATATTTAGTTGAATGGTTGCATGGTAGTGGGTACCGCACTGAGTTAGGACAACGGGTAAAATTAGTACTCTGACAGCAACTCAACAAGTACAAATACAACGGGTATTGCATGAACAGGTGGGCCATGCATTCCCGTTTCCCAATTTGGATAGTTCATGTCCCAGGGTGTGTGGGTTTGATGCGAGTGCTGAATCACCATCGCGTTTGAGTAAGGACGCGGCCGACGCGCTGTGATTGGCCAGTGCACTGGCCAATACAAGCTGCCATACATATATATTATATCAAAAATCTATCTAATATTTAGATTGCTGATATATAAGAAAAAATTATATATATATATAAAAACATGATATATTTGATATATTTTCAGTTAATTGCCCAGTCCTAACTAGTACAAATATTCTAGCACTTACAGACAGTAATTTCCACAAACTACATCAGAGCAATTTCATTAATATTAGAAAGACCACAAATTTGAAATAATCAATCTGTGCTATGAATAAATGATACCTTACCTTATGTCTGCACTTAAGAACCACTCCATATGCTCCTGGGAAAAGAAGAGAAAAGGTGGAAAGGGGTCAGGTCTTTGGACAAAAAAGTTAAATTTTGAGGTATAGTTGGGCCTATATCTATTTATATATCTTACTATATTATAAGGAAACCTCTGTCATAAACCTGTGTTCTGCCGGGTTCCCCTTAGTGGCTTGAGCAATTGATCTGCACACAGGCATTGAGGATTAACATATATACACACAACTGCTGTTTTTCATTTCCCCAAAATATACGCTGTTTATTAGCGTTTATGTGTTAATGCCGGAGAGTCGGAATTCGGTCTATGGGATCTGTCGTCATCATGGTTACAGCCCTGCAAACTATGGGATCATCTCTAGCTACTATAACTGACTAAAACAGCCACACAGACTTTAATTTACAGCCCATGTCCACACTCCCTTTGGAGATCATCTTCATAGCACTAGCAACGCAGATTAACACATGCACTGTTCGAATATTACATATACACATTATATATATTGTATTACAATACAAAAAGTTGAAGTAAATGCCAATATGGTGCCTGACCACACACTGTCTGACATGTGTCATCGGCACAGTGAAACTGTTACTTTCTGGTGGCTTTAAAACTTGTGTTATTATGACTGTCCTGTTTGTGTGCATCTACATTTCCAATAATGCACACTGACAAGAGCTCACAATTAGCGTGAATTATAATCAACAGAAAGAAACACACTGTCTCCTTGCATTAGTATTAGGAGATGGTTGCATGTCATTTCCGCTAGCTGGAGTCAGGCATTGGGTTGAGTGGAACTGTTGAAAACACAACAATAGCAGTGAGGGAACCATATTTAAAACACTTCACTATTATTTAAGCAGAGCAATTTTCTGACCCGGCCTCAATGTCTCATTATTGAAGTTGTGTTCAACGCAGGTTCAGGAGTAGAGACCACCCTCTGCTTATCTCAACACTCCCGTTCTCTATCACCTTATCAATTACACCTGCATTCCAAGTCTCACAGCCAATCACTTAACATTCACCACAGTATAAATACACCTGTCATCGCATCACTTACCTGTTTGACTCTGCTTTTCCCCCTCCTCCCAAACAAACTCTTCATCCCCAGCTTTGCCCCGCTAACACTCTCTCTCTCCTTCTCCTATAGAGCCCCAAGGGGGGCAGTGTCGGTGCAGAGGTGACTGACCGCTCCCGAGCAGAGCTCAGGCTCCTCATCAATACACATACTCATCTCACTTGTGCAATAAATACTGTTAAACTTGAGCAGAAGGTGTGGTCTCTTATTAGTGAACTCCGATATAAAGGAGGAACGATGTGATGCTAGATAAGCTGTAGAACTTGCTTGACCTTTTGGCAGACACCTGCGGACACCATTCCAATCACTCCCCCATAAATATGTTTCTCGTAACCCAAGAATGCGTCCTGACCCACTGTTTGGGAATCACTGCAGTATAGTACATGCAGTAGACATTAAACCATTTTGGGCGAGAACCCCTTTTGGTGTTAGCATTACGTTATGCTTTAGCAATTTAAAAATAGCAGATCTACAAGTGGCGCGCTACGAACTTGTAGGTCTGCTATTTTTGAAAAATCGAAGAACGACTGACATAGAAACATAGCTTTTTCAGAAAACTGTCAGGATGTAGAAGACATTTTTAGAATCTGATCTCAGGTCAGAATGGGCTAATGCAGTGTGTAGCTATTTACCCACCTTCTCCCACGATGCCAAGAACTTCAAACTTATTCATCACATCACCGGGGGGTCTTCCAGCAGGTGAAAGGAGCTGCTTTGACCAGGCGACGGGCAGGGCTTGGAAACAGTCCTGATTGGACGAATACTAAACAACGCCCACACATGTGAAGTCCGGGAGACATCTGGTAAGGGTGTGAATACTCCCCATCGTCGTTCCTCTGCTACTTCATCTCTGTGTTTTCCACGTTATCAGTCTTTCTGCCAGCCTTCCCTCCTCCTGGTTCTCGTCTTCCTTTTTTCTCTCCCCGAAGCTCTGACTCAGTTTCCCTCTCTCGGTTGTTTCCGCCTGAACATGAGCTCTTCTCTCTCCCGAACCTCAATTCTCTGTCATTACCCTTTGGTTCTCATTTCCGTCTCACAAATATCCTCTCAGGTAGATCCTCCACACAATTACACCTGAAAAGCAAAGAACAGAGAGATGCAAGCATGCATGTTAAAAAAAAAAGAATGTGTTCAGGAGAGATATTACCTGAATGTCCCACTTCCCATCATGTGCGGCACAGGCCAGTGGTTCCCAACCTTTTTATTACCCCCAGTTTGGTACTGATATCAGGCCACGGACCCCCATAACGCTAATTCCCAAACTGCACCAATGCCACTCCTTGTAACTGCCATTGGGGTTAATGGTTTCATGCAACTACTCGGAACCGTTTGGTTGCAAGCCTGGCGAATTATTGGTGCGGTTTGGGCCTAAGAATGGATCCTTATCCATTTGATTCCATGTGTACACTCTTGGAGGTACAGACCTCTAAGGGTCCATTTGGTTCCTAACTCTCAATAATTTAGCTGGGGGCCCTCTGGAACCCCCTCAAGTACCCCTGGGGCTCCCTGGAACACACTTTTGAGAACCACTGGCATAGGCTGAGTGGTGCTGCTGACACAGATGGCAGCTACAGTAACTAGGTCATGTCAGTTTTAAAGTTTGTCAACATTTGCTTCCCGACACATTTAAATCATTCAGGACAAGTCATGCAGGCTTCCACACTCTTACGTCTATCTATTCCATCCAGTCCCATTCCAACACCCACACACATTCACCCTGCAGCCACACACTAACCCTGACATGGACAAACAATGCTCTAAAATTGCACACGGATGACATTATTTTACTATTGTTGCACTATCCTTCATTTAAATGCCATTGTAGACTGTTTTAAAACAGACAGCTTATTTTAAGTTATAATTCTAATTACAGTGTACTCTCACGGCATTTGTTTTGTATTCTGTTTTTACATTGTATTTCGTCATACCTTCTGTCGAATCTTGTTTTATTGTTACATGGCAATTAACATGATTTATTACTAATGCCTAATACATGTTCTCTGCATCCTTAACTGTACTGTGCAATACTGTACTATATGTATTGTACAGCCATGACTTAATTAATTCAAAAATATATACTGTCCCTCTCAAATACAAAAAACAATTAAATTAAAAACAGTAAATGCATGAAAACCATGAAGCTAATTTCACAGATGATCTCGTAATTGAATACATAGCCTAAGTGTAAACCATCCCACTCTCTGTCGTATATGAGTTTTCAACTGAATATTTCAATATTTCTTTGCTCTAGCCTCTTCCTTCATACATTCTGATATTCTAAATCTAGTACATTTCACACATGTACAGCCACAGTGAACAGCATCATTTCAAATGGTGTTTATAGAACCAGTTTCCCTTTTTCAAATCGTGTTCTGATGACCTTCCCTTTGGGAGACTATTTCTTAAACGGTGATGAAGACTTTGTTTTGGTTTTCACTCAGGTTAATATTTCTTCAGCCAGGAGAACTTTCCAGTCGATTTGGTTAACGTCCCTGCAGGGCCCAACCTGTTCTGTGGGCCAGGGCCCACTGGTGGGCTGTGAGGATATTGCAAGTTCCCCCAAATAATTGGCAAAACACTATGCTTTGAATTATAATATAATAACATTAGTATTAAAAAAAAACTATAGTTAAATTTGCCTTGGTATTTTTGAGGGGCACTAGGCCCTCCTATGTGCAGCTTTAAATTGAAGACAAAAGTGTGTAAACACAAACATTGAAGACAAAAGTGACGACGCAAATTGTGACATTGGCCGAAGTGATTGGGTGGGAGATGTGCCATTGGTTGAGATTCTTGAGAATGAGATGATGTATGATGACGTATGATGATAAGAGCACCCCTCACTTCACAGTGGGGGGGGGTTTTCCTTCTTCTTCTAAAACCTTGAAAATGTAGTTTTCATTGCGATACCGACATAGGAACTTCAAGTATACTATGTTAGTTCTATTGATTCAAGCCATAACACAATTGATGATTGATCATCATTAAAATAAACATGTTCTTAAATTGCACGCAACCCACCCATCTGACCAGTCAGTTGGGTGGGCCACATGGATGCTTTCCAAGTGGACCTTGATCCAGAAAAGGTTGTGAAGCATCAACCATAAAGTGTGATGTGATACCTCTTGGAACTTTGACTGGTGGCCTTCTGTTGGCATTGTTTCTTTATCGTTTATGTAGTGTCTGTGTGATCTGTTTGTTTGCATATGTTTTATGTATATCCTGATGACTCCTGTGCACAAAACAAATTTCCGAAAGGACAAATAAAGTATCTATCTATCTATGTATCTATCTACCTACCATGCACTGCTTTAGACTAGTAGAAGTAATCTGTTTTACCAGTGCAGATAAGATAAAGAAACTATGCATTTCAATACATTATAGACCTTGACTAGACCCAGACTCTGCTCCACCTTAACGATCCCTTTAGGGAATGTTTAGCCAATGTTTCTATTAAATCTGACAGGAACCAGGTCAGTGAATTTCCCCCTTGTAGAGTGGCCTTGAACATCACTGACCTTTTCTAAGTAACTACTGAGGTACATTATTCAAGAGCCTACCGGTATATACCATTCTACCATCTGCTCTAAAACATGAATGTCATTCTTCTATGAATCTATTAATTCTGTCTGTCTGTCAATCTGTGGCAGACTCGTACCTGAAGTGCCTGAACGAAGCATCTCAAACTTGGCCTGTGTGTTTCTCATATGACCCCGAGGTCACCATGCAGTGGTGGTAACCAACGTCTTCTGGGACGCACAATTCTCAGTGTGTTCGGGAGATTGCATGCATCAGCTTCCCTGATTGGCCAACCCAGACTGTTGGCTTCATGGATTAGGCGAGCATCAAGTCACTTTTGTGCCGCTCACCAGTCCCTGATTGGCTAAACCGACCCGTCAGCTTAACTGATTGGCAGAGCTTCACTTAATGTTTGTGCCGCACAGCCAATATAAATGGAACAGAAATTGGGCAGAAGCCATAAAATGGCTAAAATAATGATAAAATAATGGCAGTAAACTGAATAATGTTGGGATGGAGGGGAGAAGGAAGGCATCTTTATCAGATTCAAAGTGAACGAGAACAGAAGGTAGGCCTACAGTATGGGAAGTAGGAAAGAGGAGGTCATCATAACATGATGATCATGTATTCCCCGCTTGCATCGTTCCCGAAACCTGACATGCCCCAAGTAGGCCGAGGCGCCGGTCTAGATGATCATGTAATATTGTTGTCATTCGGGATGCTAGTAACATTACATATTTTAAACCAAATCTGTCACAGGCCACGGCACATGTCACCCAATAGTCTAGAATGTAATGTGTATGCAATATCCTGGGATACTTTCTAGGTAGCCCTGGCCCAGTGCGTTAGCGAGTTCTCACTAACGCCCTACCAGGAAAGTCTGCTGCTGACGGATGAAAATTCCACTGCCGTGCGAGGTGTCCAACTTTACCAAAAATAAACTAAACCACTTCAGTACTCACCGAAACAAATTAAAGCCTGATTTGTGTTGGTGAAAGTCTATTTTACAGGCTGGGAAGCCTTTGCAGGACCCCAGCTTATCTGTATAATATACTTTTTGGGCATAAAAATAAATAAAAAAGTATATATATATATATATATATATATATAGAGCGCCGCCTCTACAGATCTGGTCAACATAAATGACCCTTTGACCACCACTGCTGCGGACATATAGGTAATCATAGTTTATGGAAAGATGGTTGAAAGATCTGTATAGAGGCTGTTTAAATATTGACAAAATGGACAAATTAACCCCTGGTAACAAATGTCAATTTGGATTTGGATTCACAAAATTACCAGTATTCGATCATCTGAGTGACTTTTTTCCTGCCTGCTTTGACTTTCACCATAGCCTTCTATGCTATCTAGCCTTAGTATAGCCTATAATCGATCAACGCCTGTTCGTCTGTGTGTGTGTGTGTGTGTGTGTGTGTGTGTGTGTGTGTGTGTGTGTGTGTGTGTGTGTGTGTGCGCGCGCGTGCGAGCGAGCGAGTAGAGTAGAGTAGGAGACGGAGAGATGGAGATTGAGTGAGACAGGTAGAGAGAGAGAGAGAGAGAGAGAGAGAGAGAGAGAGAGAGAGAGAGAGAGAGGATAGCCTAATGCTGTTCTCTGCACTGAAACTGCGTCTCACATCCTTGCTCTGCGGAGCGCACCACCATTCCAACACTGTCCACGCGCTTCTCAGCCTACACAGTGTCAAAACCAGTCAGTGCATCGACCACGTTCACGACAGTGTTGCTGTTGCACAACAATATCCACAAATAGCGTTTGAATATGATCACCCATTATATATAATAAAAAGGTGACACTGCAGCCCAGCCTCCCTTTTAAATGCCGCTGTGGTATATGTCGTCTAACGTGAGAAACCTGTCCAAGAAGCCCAGTGCATCATCATCATGTCCATGAAAATTATGGTGTGGAGAAGACTGTAACGATAAAACCTCGTGTGGCGTAATAGCTGGGCACAGGCTGATCAAAAACACAACATATCGTACTCACGTAAATAGGCCTACAGGACAGATCAAATCCACGGGCATAGCGATGGCGAGCCGAGGTGTCCATAGAACATCAACAGTTCTTCAGAACGGCTCCGTGTTCATCACCTCACTCAAGCATCAGCTGGTTATAGCAGCAAAATCGTCATTCCTTTTGAGCAACATTCGTCTTAGCCAATAGCATCAGGAACGTTTCTCTGTAGCCAATTATCGTACAGTGAACCAACCCTGTGGTCCAGAAGGCGGGCCCATGTGCTCTCCTGCTTGAACAGCCCATGCATGGTCTATATGTCAGGGGTCTTCAACGTTTTTCAGGCAAAGGACCCCAAGCTGAATGAGAGATTAATATAATTGTGCAGTGCCGTTTAAATCTTCATAGATGGTTTCATACTTGTTTGACTGCACTACTGTATCACCAGTGTTTTCTTGTTACACTTTTCTTTGTTGGTTTCATAATGTGTATTTTAAGATAGGGATGATAATTATAATATGTACAATTTAAGTTGAGTTTGAATTGTGTAAATTCCATTGATGTGTTAATAATTTTATTTTAGTTCAACAAAAAACATTTTGTTTATTGTGCGTGCTATATGACACAATAATGGACATGTGACAATTAAGTGGATGGAGATGGAAGAAAACTAACTAATTTTTGAAAGCCACTCAAACCTGCAGAAATAGCAAAATGCATGCCATGTGATGGATGAAAATGAAATGCACTCAATTAATGCAATGTGAGGAGTTCTGAGCTTGTAGTTCTGCTATTTTCATAATATTTATCTGTGGAACCGAGTCAAACAAAATGTAGGCGGTAATTCAACATTTCCAATTAGTGCTTGTGGGGGGGGGGGGGGGGCGTCTCAATTCCCCAGTACAAGTGATTATTTTGGGGGGTCGTGCCTCTACACCTGCCTATAGGGGCCAATCACACGTAGCCTACCACACGTACACAGTCTAATCGTCAGAGTTATTTCAACTCACACAACATGTCAATTGTAGCCTACTCTCTAGGCTAGTAGGTCTATTGTGTTGATAATAATTGTGATTCTGTTTAGAGGATTTATGTTTCTTGTTAATAAACTTTTATTTATCTGAGGAATTTGTTGTTCTAAGCAAAATAAGCAAAAGAAAATCTCTCATTTATCAGTTGCTGCTGGTAACATTTGTATGTAGGGCTATAGCTTAAAATCTGAATAAAAATTCTCATCAGTCAGTCAATCAGTCAGACAGACAGACCCAATCATCAGTCTCAATCACAGTCGTTTGTTTATTTAGTCATTTATTTCGTCATGTTTTTAACTAAGGTCAAAACAGGCACCAGGAAAAGTTAACCTCCTAGGGACCTCGAAGACCATTGCATCTTCATCATTTCTCTTCATCATTCCTGAACAGTGAACACACACACACACACTCTCTGTGTGTGTGTGTGTGTGTGTGTGTGTGTGTGTGTGTGTACGTCTGCACACACGAGGTATAAAAAAGGAAATTGCCATTACTATTATTACTCCACTGTTTTATTTGAGCCTGAATTGCCTGATACTTCTCTGTTCACTGATAAGGCTTTTTTTTTCTCCCTTTCCTTTTGACTAATTCAAACACCCCAACTCTCGTGTTTTCGTTTCCATATGCCACGTAGTTTATTATGGCGGACGAATATAAAACATTTAAAACCTGCTAGGCTGCCAATTAAATAATTCTTACTGCTTTTTACCTTCAGTCGAAAAATATGAATTACAGCCCTGCGTGTTGGACATGCGCGGAGGTGCACCGAATATGGCGGCTTGCATCTGATGAAAAGTGAGGAGTCGCTCATCAAAATACCTTGTCGAAACGGTGGGTATGGCTCATGCTTCGTAATTAGTTCCTTGTAGCATACGTGATTGGATTCGTTCGCGTTTATTTGCGAAGATGTCCACAGAAAACGCTACAGATAGTTATTAATTTCGACTTGTATAGGGGGGAAAGAGCATGTGTATTTGTTGCAGACGTTGAGCGTTGCTGCGTACTGTGTAGGAAGGTAGGAACACACTGGGCACATTTTGTGGGACTCTGTGGTCTGGACAGGCAGCTAGGAGGTGATAATCGCTCGGCGTGTTGTGAATGAAAAGATCCACCGAAAACACGTTTGGCATTAATGTGTGTCGTGTTGCTGCTTCTTGATACACAATGTATAGTCCTGTGTAGTGCTCCAATACCAATATGTCCCCGCCCACAATTTGTCAACTAAAATGAAAATGCGTCACACTTTCTCCAAATTCATTTTAAAGACAACATTTCTTCTACTTATTATCCGTGAAAATAATTTTCCCTATAGCCTATATCGCGCAATCCGTGGCACACGCACATGTCAAAAATGTATATTGTTTGTCTGGACTCGGCACCCAGCCACGACAGAACTGCAGTCTACTGTGTCATTAGACATATTATTATTATTAGTTATAATTCATTCATTGATCAAATATATCATGTGCTGCTGTATTGAAATTAAGCGATTTTAGGTAACGCCCACTCCCCACTGCCAAGCAGTGCAGCGGCTTGACCGTGATGGCTTCACACAGCAGGAATCTGATCTTTACCAACAATCACGCGCAAACACACACACACACACACACACACACACACACACACACACACACACTGTACTGTAAGTGGGCGTTGTCAGTGTAGCTTATAAATTATATTGCAAAACTCACACATCTTATGTTGTAATAATATAGCCTAGATATATAGAGCCTATCGTAATTATTTTAATTGGGCAATTAAATCATTAACAAATATTCATGAGGATGTTCACTTCAGTCAAAGTCCACCCAATGACTGACTATTTTCGGTAAAAACACAAAAAGATAAATCAAATAACTTTCTGACAACTCCTGTCATCACAACAGTAGTAGTGTCTTGGGTCAGTTTTCACATATTTTCTGTATAGCGCTGGTGAGTAGTAGTAGGCCTACGCTAATCAGAGATCAGTGCTTTGGGAGAAATGGAGGTTGTAAAATTGAAGTGCTTCCTGGTGTGTTTGGGGTGGGGGAGTTGTCTGACCCTTTTGAACGAAGCAGACAGGCCAGCTCAAAGTAAACTCAGTCTGAAGATGGGTTGGTAGTGGAGTTGGAATGATGGAATCCTTTTCATGTCTAGCTAGCAGACTTCCCCGCGTGCACACCTCTTAATGGCTTTTTATGGCAGCTTGGAATCTTTATGGCCTCTAACTCAAAGGGATTCACAGCTAAGGACTGAGGGGGGGAAGGCAAAGGACAGATAGTATACACTGTACTGGACGCTTAACTTGTTGAGACAACAAAAGTAGACTAGACCTCTTCTTATTTGGAGGGATTGTTTGTATCTTCTCTTCCCATTTCCAGAGATTTCATTTGGAATTCATCATTCATCTTGGAATACTTTTATTGCTTTTTCAGACTTTTGGATTTGATACCATATTACCATGAAATGACTACAGGAAGAGTAGGCTATTCTCTTATTTTTAGCCTGAATTGGATCATTCGACCAGATTTGCTCAGCAGGCTTTGGTAACGACTGTATTGTAATTACATCAGACTATTATAGAAAGTTGTTTTTTCTGACAACTGAAACTGCAAAATATTCTATATTTCCATTCCATCTGCAAACTTGCTAAACAAGTTGATATTAGTCTTGTTCCAAAAGTATGGTAGTAATAAATAATAGTTTATTTCAAAATATACGTTAAAGGTCCAACATTTTCATCTGCAGAATATGATCTCCAGTGTAAAAGAAGTGAGGCATTAAACAATAGGTGAACTTTTTCAATTACACAGAAGTAATGTTTAAAAAAGGTCAGAAATCCAAAAGGTACTTTTTGTTTTTATTATGGATACACATTCATGTTCATAATAAACACCTTTTGAAATGAAATGTGATCCAAGGTTTTACAATTAAAATCTGAACACATAACTACGTTTTGCATACTTTGTTGTAACTGGCTACAATGTTAATCTGTATGGATTTACATTTTCCTGTGCACTAAAGGTATTACTCCATCATTATCAAGTGATGTTGCAATGCACAGTATATAGTGACATCTGGAGTCTAAACCCCCTTATGTCTTTATGTTACACTTTCAGTGTTACATTAATGACTTTCAACCTGACATCCCTATGTTGGGCAAAACAAATGTCAACATTTGAAACTTAGTGGAAATTTGGAAAGTAGGATTTAAGGTGGTTAACAATTTGGATATTCCTGTATAATGTGAATCCTATATTTCTGAATCTATTTCTGATCTGCCACACACAAAAAGTCCAGAGTGTTCTAAAAAAAGCAAAGATACAAAGTAAAAAAGACTGTTTAATTTAACACCTTACATCGCTTTTCTATGCACACGAACACACAAAAAGGCTTAAAACATGTCGCAGACTACTACTAATTTTCTATTTCTGAGTTTAGCAATGTTAAGCTTATGAGGATGAACTGTGCCTTCCTGTACTCTGTCTCCAGGATACGCTTAAGGAATCAACAAGGTCCTGTCCGATTTTGCCCCAGCTGGAGTAGTGCGGTTCCCCATAGTCATCATGGGTAGAACACCACACAGAGGTAGGCACAACAATCTGCTTCAACAATACTAACATAACTGTGCTTTGTTTAAATAAAGTATATATATATATTGAATATCCTCTTATTATTCTCCTACATATATTTTCTTTCAAATTATTTCAATTACTCCATTGGTTTGTGTCACTTGCGTAAATATTTGATCACAGCAACAGCAGCCACTAGTAATATGATAAATATCCATGTAACTCTTGAGAGTGTGCAAATGTAATGTAACAGAAAGGAATACCAGCACTCACTTTTTATCCATTTAGGATTATTTGTCTATTAAAAGGTTTGCAAATGTGTGCAAATGTAACCAATGTAACCAAATGGATCCAAAAGGGTCTGATGACTGGTTGAATCATCTCTCATTTCAGACCAAAAAGAAGAGAGGAAGGAGAGAAGAAGCAGTGTGACGGCAGGATCTGCTCTGGATAAATCCAATGGTTGGTTCTGACCGTGCACATGTTTGTTCCTGTTCTACATACATCCCATTTATTATAAAGTTCAACCCTACATGTCTGTTTTTACACTCTTAAAGGTATAAGACCTTACACACTGACTTTAATATATTTGGGGGGGGGAACTGATATATACGCAGATATTACGCAGCGATAAATCAACACAATTGTTGATTTTTCGTTTATTTGTCACACCCGACATGTGTAAAGGATTTTAGGGTTACATGAACGCAGAGTAGTTTGTTGTGTACAAAAATTGACAAAATGACCAAGCGAGTGTCTCAGAGTCACTGTTGCGCAAACGGCTTGTAGCCTGTTGCTTTGTCACGTCTAGTGCGAACACAGTAGGAGTCTGAGACTACATACCAGTAGCATTGCATTGATCTGTTCCACCATGTTATATCTAATTGAGCTACATGTCAATTATCTACAATCTATTCCACCCACACCTATGGCAAGTCATATGGTTATGGTTAAATAGTGGTTCGAATATTTCAATTTTCTTTGTTCTGTATCAAGGTTTTTAGATTGTTGTAGCTAAAAGCTTTCAGTAAACAAAGGTCCATCTTTCCCTGTTTGATAGAACCATTCAGTTGGGAAGAATACTTAAAGGAGACCTCCTCCCTCGCCGCCTCCCCCAACTGCTTCAGACAGGTAGCTGTTCATTACAGCACATTCTATATTTATACTTATACAGTATACTTTAAATGCGGGGCACCAAGCAAGGACCCTAACAATTCTACTCCTTTGTGAAAGTGGTTAAAATTGATGTGCGTGCATGGCAATGAATGAAGTCCTCCCTGTTTGGTCCCCTGCAGTCCAGGACCCCCCCAATAACTGACTTCAAGGCCGGTATGAAGCTGGAAGCACGCGATCCCCGCAACAACAACTCTGTGTGCATCGCCACGGTGATGGGCATGATGGGTACCCGCCTGCGCTTGCGTTTGGATGGTAGTGATAACACCAATGACTTCTGGCGATTAGTGGACTCATCAGATATCCAACCAATTGGAACCTGTGAGAGGAACGGAGACATGCTACAGCCACCGTTGGGTTAGTTAGCAGTTAACCAGCCACGCCCTTCACTATATACAGTAGTTTGTTGTTTGCCGAATAGTGCAATGTGATGTGAGCTTGTCAATATACAATTTTAGTTATTTTATTTGACAAGTGAGATACTTTCAAGTAGATAAATGGTGGAACACACTATACTTGCAAGTGGCTATGGCCGAATTTAGCCCAAGGAGTATTTTCGTGCAAAACTCATGCTTGTAATGGATTCAGCATCATGAAAACCCCCTAGTTAGACATGAAAGTTTGCCTTATATTGGTTGATAATGGTACCCCAACTTTCAGCAGCTGTCACAAAGTTTCCCAAGAAAGTTGGGTTGGAACAAATTTTTCTGTGATAGTAGACACCTTTGTGAACACATCTGTGAAGAAAGCTAGTGGTAAGCATTTTTTTTGCCGATTTGCCTCATCTTAAGCTAACTTTACCTAACTAATACCCGAGGCGGGGTTGGTGAAGGGGCCTTTCTGTGTGGTGTTTGCATGTTCTCCCCATGTCCCCTAGGGTAGGTACCCTCACAAAAACATGCAGGAATCCTGGTCTTGAGTCTAAACTACATCCCCCTGAAATGGGTTGCAAAAATATAATGTGTGTATGGTATGTTTTGAAAAAGACTCAAGCTCAGCCGTGTCATATAAACGGTATATTATATGATGTCTGAAGTTTGTTCTTTTGATCATGTCAGGTTTCAGGATGAATGCGTCGTCTTGGCCCATGTTCCTCTTGAGGACGTTGAGCGGAGCAGAAATGGCCCCCGCTTCAGCCTTCAAGAAGGTATTAACCTGCTGGATGTAGAGGTTTCATGCATTCATTGTTACTTCATGAACCACTGTTACTGTGGTTCATGGCCATGGGCCATGATTACGTTTTAAGCTAAGAACATATTATCCACATAAAATGTAACCAAATGGACCATTTGTTTATATTTCTACACTCTGATTGTTAAATGGACACTGAGGAATTTACTGTTTACTCTTGCGCGCATGTGTGTGTGTGTGTGTGTGTGTGCATATATAGGAACCAGAAAGTCCTGTTAAGAACCATTTCCAACCCGGTATGAAGTTGGAGGCCGTAGACAGGAAGAACCCCTACCTGATCTGTCCGGCCACAGTGGGAGAGGTCAGGGGTCAGGAGATCTTTGTCATGTTTGACGGCTGGCGGGGAGCCTTTGACTACTGGTGCCCCTTCGATTCAAGAGACATCTTCCCTGTCGGCTGGTGTTCCCTGACAAAACACAGCTTACAGCCACCTGGTAACTTTTGTAAGTACTGCCAGAATGTTTTCATTATGTTTTTATATATGCCTTTATATATTTTATTTATAAACAAAAAGGGTGATTTTTAAAAGGTCAATACTAAGTATTTGGTCAGTACGTTGAAAGATTTCTTGAATGTGTAACTTGGTATGTATGTCCTTTCATAGACAGGTTCCCATGCTTTGCCTGCCTGCTTTAAATAATATTTATTATTATTTATTTATTATTATTATTTTTATATTATTATTATTATTATTTGTTTGTTTATGGTTATGTCTGTCTGAGTCATAGTGACATGCCTTTTTATGGGCGTATTGGGTTTGTTCATGGTTATGTCAGAGTGATATGGGGCGGCGGCGGCTCAGGGGTAGAGTGCCTGGATGGGAACCGCAAGGTTGCCAGTTCGAACCCGGGCTCCCCCAGAGTTACTGTCGAAGTGTCCTTGAGCAAGACACTGAACCCCTAATTGCTCCCGATGTGCTAGTTGGTGCCTTGCATGGTTTCCGCTGCCATCGGTGTGTGAATGGGTGAATGTAATGCACAATCTATGTAAAGCGCCTTGGATAAAGGCGCTATATAAATGCACCATTTACCATTTATATGCTGATATGGGCATAGTGGATTTGTTTATGGTTATGTCTGATACTCTGAATCAGAGAGACATAGCCGTGGTCCACCAGCCGGCCCACCATCCCATTAGCCAATTCTAATATAGGATTGGTAATAGTGAACATATATTTCTTGCCTTACCTGAGGATTTAAGGCTTATGCTGCAGTTCCTGCATATCAGAGATGTAGCTGGGAGCTATGCCTTGCAAGGCTTTAAAAGTCATCAGTAAAGTCAACTCTGAAACTCACCGGCAGCCAGCGAAGGGAAGCTAGGAGTGGTGTAATGTGTCTCAACAGGAATTAACATAACAGATGTCGTTCTGCCAATATCGGGCACAGGCCACAGCTGATGTAGCTGCCAGGTCTTCTGGACTGCACCGGCGGGCATCGGTACATTCCAGTAGGTGGGACATTGTCTGTACTGATCCACAGCTCCACGTGTCTTCTGTTGTGTATAGCTACAGACTTTCATCAGTGCTTTCAGCTGGTTCCTTTCTTCACAAACACTGAATTGTTTGTTTAGAGCTCAAATCCTCAGAAAATGCCCAACCAAACTTTCTCTCAAAGTTCTTCGGTCAAACTGCGTATTGGTTTGAGTTAATTTTTGCCTAGAAAAGGCTTGAAAAGAGTGTGTTTGACAAACAACCACACCAAACACTCTTCTAACTGCCCAAAATGGAACCCCCTCGCCACCTCACTTCCTGTACCTTTATAGCTTCCTGGAACTATTGCTCACATGCTTTTTCTCCACAGCTCCCCTTATGATCAAACCTTGTCAACAGAAAATGAATGACCATGGTACAGTACACAAAAGTACACAAAACACAATATATTATCCGTACACTACATTTTGGGGTTAAATATTCAACCATATTTTTAACCAATATATTCCCCAATATGTTTCATTTTCTTTCAATACTCATACAAGGACAGGAAATACATTATTTCACACATTTATGTGGCAGTGAGTGTCACCATTCATCTTTCTAGATGTTGGTCCTTGCTTCTTATTTGGTTGTCTGAAGGGGCAACACTGTCTGCATAGAACTGGCTCTGGATGGGAGCCTGCGTGGGGGTGCTAGTTACGTGGCCATGCAAGGGCTGTCTACTGTTTATCGCCTCTGCCTCTGTATCTCCAGCGATACCTAGTCGTCTGCTGATCGGGGTAGAGATGCCGGCTAGTGAATAGAAACACGGGACAGGTGACGCATCCCGTGGTGATGCGGCAGGTGTCATGTAAGGCTTCGTCGACCGGTTTTATGTGATGTGATCGGCTCCAGCTTGAGCAGGCATACTCTGTAGACTTGTGGAGAAACACAGGGCCATGGCAATTGCATGGATTGGTGGTGGATGGATCGGCGCCCCACTTCGAGATCTTATACAGGATGTTATTGCGGCCGGGTGTTAATTTTGGCTTTGGTGTTCTCCAGGTGCTTCTTAAATGAGAGTGCCCTGTCCAGTGTAACTTTAGGGACAGGAATAGTATCTGGAGCGGTAGGAGCCCTGATATTAATGTCAAAGACAAAGAGGACATTTATATCTTATTGAAGACTAATTTAGTGCTGTCAAATGTAGGAGATTATTAGTGTACTGGTGCAATCAAACTATAAGAAAACATTCAAGGGTACTGCATGGTATAAATAATTAACAGTGGTAACAGAATGTTGGTGGTAAAAGAACCAATAAAGGATGCTACATTCTTTGTACCACTAGAGGGCAGCACAAGCATAGATCCTGATACCTGGCTCTGTTGTAGTAGGCCAGTGCTTTGCATCAAGGGGAATGCAAATTAAGCATGTTTTAAATAATGTAAAAATCATTCTATTGAGTCCACAATGCTTCTCTGAAGATGTACAGTAGTACTCAACAGTTGGTTGAGTAGAATTCAGTTTCTCACTTCTGAACCTTTCTTTCGTAAATATCTGCTAATCTTAGTCATTTTTAAAGCTCTCTTGGTTCCGTTAGTTCCTGTACAGTGTAGCCTACTGTACACATAACAGTTTTGAAATGCATTATTATAGTCCTGTATTTGCAATAATATCTCAGAATTGATATTTCTTTCAAAAAAGAACAACAAGAAACGAGCAGCCTGGTCTATGAAAACAAGCCCAAAAGATGTGCCTGGTCTAAGTTTTACCACTTTTCAGCTATTTCAAAATAGCAGATTTACAAGCTCACAATGCACCATGTAGATCAAGAATTATTGTGGAAAAGAAAAGTATTTTGCATATTTTAACAACACAAATCTTGGCACAAATCCCTGGCACAAAATACAGTATGTTCAGATTGGGTTCCAAATACAAATGCATATCGGGGGGGCGGGGCCCAAATAAGCAATTACATTTTAGAAACTAAAAAACTGTAACCCTCAACTACCAATATTAAAAAGTGACCTTCGAAAAAACAAGCCTAAAGTCACTAAGCAGACATGGCAACACAAACACTGGTAAACAGGAAACCCCTTGATATGGGGCTCCCCACCATACATCCGATCTAAGGAAATAACACGTGGAACAATCAACATAAGATTCTTTGTGATGAAGACATTTGTGATTCTTGGCTATATATTCAGAATCAATTCAATCAATTTGTGTTTCACTGTTATAATGATCTTCTTGGAGTTTACATTCGTACAGAAAATAATTGTACAAAGAGAGAGTTGGGTGGGCAGACAGAGGGACACAAAATCCTCGAAATCAAAAATAATTGTCTAAAGACATGCTCTCCTCTGCTGTCAGAATTAATTCAATACAACCTAATGCAACCTCTCAGTTGAGTGTTCTTTGTTTATTCTACAAACGTTATCTGTTGCATATATGTAACATCCTGTGTGTATTTTATAACAAATGTATGACAAGTTTATAATGAGTAAATATTCAATATCAGTTTTAAATCTGTTTCTTGGTCAGATTAATAATGTATCCATAATAATTAACTATTAATCAAAAGTTTTTCATCCAAATTCAAGTCATTCAGAGAATGACTTGATCCCAATCTGTTCATTTTAAGGTATTACAACTGTTCTCTATCTTTATATCGTCGCTGTTGGGCGGAAACCCCATATCTCTCCGTATTTCAACTTTTTATGTTTGCTGTAAATGTTTCCTCGTATGACAGTGTCACACCAAAGTAGCGAAAATAACAGATCTAAATATTGTATACGTAGACATCATGCCAATGGTCATTCATTAGGCATACTCACTGCGTCACTTCTCAGTGTGGCTGTCCATTCTGAGATACCGGATGTGATGCCACTGCTAGTGGCAGCCATAATTAATATGTATATATCTACTCTAGCTTTGTACTACCGTTACACACTGCTGTGTCTGTATCCACTGACCAGGAAGCACATGGCTCTAAACAAAACTAAACAAAGCATGGAAACAAGCTTGATTGATGGGAGAGGGAGACTGTGTGTGTGTGTGTGTGTGTGTGTGTGTGTGTGTGTGTGTGTGTGTGTGTGTGTGTGTGTGTGTGTGTGTGTGTGTGTGTGTGTGTGTGTGTGTGTGTGTGTGTGTGTGTGTGTGTGTGTGTGTGTGTGTGTGTGTGTGTGTGTGTGTGTGTGCAAAAAAGCGCCAAATCCAGTATGCCTGCTTAGGGGTACCACATCATTATCACACATCTGTTTCTAGTCCTGATTTGTGCCAGGCCCTTGCATATGCAACACACATACCCTTTTTGTGCGTGTGGTTACACAACATCACAGAATGGATCCCCAGCCTGTGGGCTAGGCCGGGCCTGCTGGTTGGCCGTGAGGATATTCCTAGTGGACCCCCAAATAATTGGCAAGACATGCAAAAAAATGTATATTCATGGTATTTTAAATTTATTATGATATATCGGTTCCTTCATCCAAGCCAAACGCAATCTCAGTTGATTGATTGAATACTTAAACATCACAAAGTACAGTCAGACATGTGAGGGACTTCCGTTGTGGTCCTATGTATTCATATTCAATTCATCAACATAATATAAATAATAATTTAAAAAAATCATGATTTTTTAAATTTTCATGATGGACCCATCCTCATCCCTCCCTCCCTCCACTTCTTTCCTTTTCCTTTTCAGAGCTATATGGAAATGGCGTTCTAATTCTAAACACCTTATACCCAAATTTGTCTCACTGTTTTCTATTCCGTCAACAACCCATATTAAGTCCTCATATGAAGCTGATATTGGTGTGGAACTGACAGATGAGATCTGGAGCAAGGGTTTGAAGAGGATCCACTTGGGCTCAGTCGATGCCAGGCTGCAGCTAGTTTTGCACAGATTACATTACTCTAAAGTTAAAATGAATACAATGTATCCAACTGTTTCCTGATAGATGCAACACCTCCAAGGGCACATTGGGTCATACTTTCTGGTCTTGTCCAAAGATTGATTGTTTTACGCTGGCATTTTTGCTTGGTATAGCAGAGGATACTGTTTTCAGATCGAACCTGATGCACTAACCATCTTGTTTGGTTACTTCGATGCTTCTCTCGTTCTGCTGTACTCTGTCCAACAGACTCTTATGCTAGGTACACTTGTAGCAAAGAGAATGATTTTAACAGAGTTTCACTAGATGCTTAATGAGTTGGAGAGGCTGCGTTGCAACAAACAAGACATTTGAGTACACCTGGGGTCCTATCACGATTCACGAGTCATCTTGACTCTGCTGTGTGAATGCTCTGCTTTGTACAGGCCTAATTGTTAATGTGTCCAGCTTTTGAATTATGGTAGGCTGGTGGTAGCCTACCTCATTAATCGGTTAATGACTCATGTTTATTATACATTATAGTCTGGTGTTGGTTTGTTTTCTTGTCATCGTCTTGCTATGTTATGGTTCACTCATCTGGTCAGATGCAGAGTGGGCCACAAACACTTTTTCAAGTGGGCCCTGATCCAGAAAAGGCTGGGAAGCACTGTTTGTGTAGAGTAGTAGTAGAGTAGAGGTATGTGAGTAGATCTGTGGGTGACGGGGGTTTGAGGATGATGTGATAATGAGCTGATAATTAGCTGCACATCACAATGGAGAGACAGTCACAGGGAGGAAGACTTCCTCTATTGTTGTTGTGATACTTCACATTTCAAATTTCTTAAGGAATTGTATTTATTTCTTCATATCCCTCTGTCATCATGCAAAATGATTTTCCTCATCAAGTAATTACTTATATAAGCTAAATATAAATAAACAATTAAATGTTATACAATTACAGTATATCCTAGAATACATCATCATGACATTACCACAACGGAAAATGTATTTCCAGGTTTTGCTGAGAGCGTCACATTTGAGCAGCAGCAGTACTATTCCTTAACCTTATTTCTGGAGGAACAGACATGTACAAATATTTAAAAAATATTATTTTGTTCTAAATATTGGTAAATGGCCTGCATTTATATAGTGCTTTACGCAAACATTATTACAATGTACTTCACATTCACACATTTACACGCCAATGGCAGAGGAAACCATTCAAGGCACCATCAGGAGCAGTTAGGGGTTCAGTGTCTTGCTCAAGGACACTTCAACACTTTGCCAGGAGGACCCGGGAATCAAACCTGGAACCTTGGAACGGCATAATGTTCTGGACACTTTATTTTATTTTGGGGAGATATCCAAGACTTTATACCTGGAAAAATCACTCCACACATTTTGTTTAAAAACATTCTCATCTGGTCTATATATCCTAACTCCTTCCAGAGTGAGATGTCTTTGTAGGCCTACAATTCAGATTACAGTGAGGTGCTTTTGACATGCTTCCGCTAGGCGTGTCTGACGTCTCTATTGCATATTGTTTCTCAGGCAGGGGAAAGCTGCTGGCCTGCTATCCGACTGTGCCAGTGTTTCCTGACACGGGGCCCTGCCATCTTTCACCTCCCCCTGTGGGAGTGTCTGAATCGGCTAGGGTTACACACAGCACGACCTCTTGGGCAGTGTGCGTGTGTGTGTGTGTGTGTGTGTGTGTGTGCACGCTTCATTTCTGTGTGAACACACACACACACACACACACACACACACACACACACACACACACACACACACACACACACACACACACACACACGTATGTTTATGTTTGTGTGTGTGCTCTGCTCTCCTGTGTGCTCTCTAGTGCATGTGCCTAAACTAGCTTGCATGCTAGCAGGAGTGTCTTCCCCTCACCCCATGAGTAGTGTGTCTTGTCCATTTTAACCATTTACCTCCCCAACCCCCCTTAGCACCCCCTCCCCAAGCCCTGCCGTTCACCCCGGCCCCCCTTTCACCTCCCCCGTCCCGGCGTCACTGAGAAGCAGGTGACTGATGTGGGCTGTCGATAGGGCCTACTGATAACATGAATAAAAGGCCCCAGTACACCCCCCCTTCTCTTCTCTGTCTCTGATTTCAATTCTATTGGGGCTTTATTGGCATGGCGGGAAACATACGTTTACCTTGCCAAAGCAAGTGTGAAATAAAAGAAAAACCTCTGTCTGTCTGTCTGTCTGTCTGTCTGTCTGTCTGTCTGTCTGTCTGTCTGTCTGTCTGTCTGTCTGTCTGTCTGTCTGTCTGTCTGTCTGTCTGTCCCCTCCCCCTCCTCCTCCTCCTCCCCAGCCCTATGCTAATGTGGCTCATTCACACAGGGAGGGAAGCTCCACACACAGGCCGCCTTCAGCTAGCAGCAGCCAGCGTGGGCTTTGTTGTGGAGTGGACTACTACTGCCGGCTGGGAGAGAGGGAAAAAGCAGTGTAGAAACCTAATAAAGGAGATAGAGATACAGAATATAGGCAATAAGTAGCAAATTACAAGTGAGTGTGTGGCAGAGAGAGTTAAAAAAACACACATTAGAAGAGGGGTGGGGGGGAACATTGAGGCAAAAACAAGACGAGAGTTGCTTGAAAAGGAGAACCAGGAAACAACTGCAGTGAGTGAGTGACTGTTATTGTTTTTGGCTCACCATTACTACTAGGCTACTACTACTACTACCACTACTCTACTATTACTACGATTACTACTCTACTATTAATACTGCTGCTACTACTACTACTACTCATCTACTATTTCTACTACTGCTGCTGCTGCTGCTGCAGCCAAAAGCACTGCTAACGCAAGTTGTTGCTTTTACAGTTAGGTTGTCTTAGTGAGTCTCATGTCTTTGCCTTTTTGGTCTTACGAATCTTTGCTGGTGTGCTCTCTTTAATCTTGTATAGCATAACTATGCATTTTTTATTTCATTTGTAGCTATTGTGGGACACTGGCACAAAAGGCATTTTAAATGCACTCACTTTGTTGTTAAACTCTGGTGTTAAATTGTGTTCATCTATGTCAAAGTTGCATGACAAGATCAGAGAAAAGAGTGTCTGTGAATTGTGATACATACTAATTCAAGTTAAGTTTAAAGTTCCACTCAATTCAGGAGTAATGTGGACTGAAATGCAGTGCTTGATTGAGGGGTCATTCATTCAAATCCAAATATTTTCCTTTCAAAATGTTTAAGCATAAAATAAACACATAGATACATTGTTACTAGCTAGTGCTATCACTAGAACAGAAATGTGTAGTCAGCCTTTGACTTTGCATGCCTGCTGGTAAAAGTAGCAACTTCCGAGCTACTAGCTAAGTGTAAATGATTAAAGCTGGTCTCTTTGTTTTGGACACTGTAGAAGAGCAGTTGATCCAGTCATTTTTAAGTCACATTTTTAAAAGCACTGGAAATGCATCATTGTGTATAATTATCTTTGATAAATGGCTGTATTAAAGTTGAGTAGTAATACAAATATTTATATAGCAAGTGAGCATTGACCACCACATGTTTGTAATCATGTTCTCTTTCAATGTTAAGCTGCAGGGTTTAGTCAGAAATGGCACATTGACAATGGATATATCAGATCTTTCCTTTATCGTGACGTTAACACACTTTAAATACGGAAGTACTTTTAAAAGTGGAACCGGAAAAAAAATGCAATAGCCTTTAGTTGACCACGTCTTGAAGAAATCAATGTGCTTTCAGTCAGTAGTATGTTGAAAATGCTCTAATATACAGCTGGGCAATTAACCAAATCTAAAAAAAAACGTTTAGAACCTCTAATCAACTTAATCCTGCTCATGTAGGTTAATCGAATAATAGAGATGCAGGGTTTTTTTATATCATCAAATGGACTAGTGCTAATCCTTTTCATAGTACCACTTGTGTATTATACTTTGTTGTAAAATGGTGCCGTGCAAAACATAGTGACAATATAGCCGATCGGTCATATCGCCCAGCAACTCTACAAGTAAATCTCGCTCTGGGCAGCTACACAGTACAGACACCTGGAACTACTGGTTGCTTTGAGTCATTTGTTTGAACCCCAACACATGTATGAATATCGGGGTGTTTTGTAGTGTAGACTGTAGTGTACTGTAGACTCCCAGGGGACCTTGATGGGGCTCCAGGAGGTCCATAGCAAAAAATTATCCATAGTTAGGAACCAAATTGACAGTTTTCTGGACTGTAACTCTGAGAGTGTGCAAATGGAATCAAATTGACCCATACAGGTCTATTTGCACACTCATAGTTAAATGAGTCCTTGGCCTAATGCATCTCCCAAAACGGGGGTCCATGAATTTATAAAGGCATGAGACATGTGCGGGTGGGTTGGTGGGGTGAGAGAGTGCAATTAGAAGAGACCGAGGCAACTCAGACAGGCCCTTCCCCCCAAGCCCCGGGGACACACTTCCCAGTAGCGCCTTCTTCCTCGTGTATGCAACGTCGCGCACGCACGCACACTCACGTGCGCACACATTATCGTCCCCGAGGCCCTGGCTTACGCAGGTCAGTTGGTCGAGCTGGAATTACATTGTCATGATCAACACCATATGCCTCTCTTGTTTTGGTAACACAGTATATGAGCTGGACATGCCTCATTTAGGATTTGTTTGAGTTCTCCGTACCATTTATTACATAGACATACAGCAGCCTATGTTTCATGATGTTTACCTTAAATCTTTTTCTGGGTGAGTTGTAGTGTGGCTGGCTGCAGTGTACTAAATAAATATATGAACCAGTTCTTGCTTATACTGTACATGCAGGTATTAAGAAATGTGCAGATTCAGTACCCTGTATATACACTTATACTGTATGTTGGTCTGCTTACAGTTGAGTGAGAAAACACTAGTGTTGCACATATTAAGCTAATCATCTGGGGACCTCCCAAAATCATTTGGGGACCCACATGTTGAGAACCACTGTCCTAAACTACGGGTAGTCCAAATATCTAAAACACATATACATATTATATATTAATTTAGGGCTCTAGTCTGTCAGTCTAGTATGTCTGACTGACCCTTCAAATCGTTTTACAACATTCACACATCGCCGACGGAGGAAACCATACAATTCAATTCAAAGGGCTTTATTGGCATGAGAATACATACAAACCATACAAGGCACCAACCTGCTCACCAGGAGCAGTTAGGGGGTTAAGGACACGTACATCCCCCAACCAGGAAGAGCTGGGGATCGAACAGGGAGAACATCCAAATCCAGGCTGTAACTTCTGAGCCTCTGCCACCCGGTCTACATACAGCATATTATATAATATTATTCCACTATAAGGAATGCATTGCTTGATGGATTACTTTGCAACCAGTCATGAAAGTTCATATTAATTTTAAATTTATAGTACTAGTACTTATGTGTTCCATCTCAAACTAGCATAATGTCTCACAGCTTGAAGGTGGTATGGTATTCTATTGCTGTTTTTCCAGTGAAAGTGTGAACTTGTCTTCGCTGAGGGAGCGATCCTTCACCATTTGAAACAATACACTCCCCTATTCCTAGTCTCTCTTTCACTCAATGAAGCCGTTTTAAGGGTGCTTACATGTCTGGCCCTTAGGAGAGCAGTGTACGCCCGCCATAGTCCTTCCCTATCGACTCAGTCAAGGAGGTTCTAATGAAAGCCCAGGCCCCATGAGAGAGCTTCCACATGCACTCTCACAGGCCCCAGCTCTCAGCAAAGGAATAGGCTGTATTGAAATGGGAGATGTTATCTCTTTCCCTCTTTCTCTCTCCCTCTGCCACTCATTCGCACTCTCTACCTCTCTCTCTCTCTCTCTCTCTCTCTCTCTCTCAGAGTGTGATTATGTGATCAAATCACAGAGTCACGATCAGAATAATTAAACAGAAGCTGTCTTTTGTGTCATTTTCGAACAAAAGCCAGATCTTCCTTTCTTGCTTTTAACACCTGTTTTTTTGTTTTTTTTAATCACTATGTATACCTGCTAGGCATTCGCCTTTAGGGAGTTTTTTTAGATTATATAATCAATAGTAGGCTACAATCCCATATGTATTGTGTAGTGTATTGTATTGTGAGCAGAAGGGGAAGTGAAACATGTGGAGGGGTTTACCTAGTAGTTCTGCAGGGGCTAGTGACTTTTGACCCCACAATGGTATGGGGAGGGGCTAAAGGAAAAAAAAGGACCTGCCAATCTTTGAGAGGACACTTGCAAACAGGAAAGCTATCTTCTGTGCAGGGCTGCTCACTTTTCCTTGTCTTTGTCCTGAAAACAGAAATGCAGTGAGATCTTACTTTCAACCTGGCCTCCCTATTTTGGGCTTTGTCATTATAGGCAGAATTCTTCAAAAAATAGCAGAAATAGCCACAATATAAATTAGGGTTTTAAATGTATGTTTTGTCATAATATCTTTGTAAATCTAAATATGCAAAACTTGTAACTAATCTGTCAAATAACTGTGTTGGAGTAAAAGTCCAATATTTGCCTCTGAGATGTAGTGGAGTAAATGTTATTGGAAAACAGAAATCGTACTCAAGTAAAGTAAATGTACCTAAACGTTTCACTACTTTACTTGAGTAAGTGTAGGTGGTTACTTTCCACAACACTGGGCAATCATCTGACTCCCTCTGTCCTCCTGTGTGTTTCAGTCACCCTGCCCGGAGCGCTCCTGGCCCCTGTTTCTTCTTCCACAGCCTCACTCCCCACACGCCGCTCTTCCTCAGCCTCCTCTTCCTCAACCATGCAGACCTCCTACCGGCTGCCTAACCCGCTGCCCCCGCTCCCCGTCCGCAAGGTATTTGTCATGTTGGTGTGATTAACTTTTAGTATAATACTAGGTACTGTTACAATTGCTATGGCTTGAGGAGCCATTCAATGCAGTTCATTTGGTCAGGTGGCTCCATCTGCTATTACTTTCAATGGGGTCACGGTGACGTCACGTTATCTTTCTAGGTATTATACCGTAAGTGTCACACATCGAAAATAGCAGACCAACAACCACATCAATTACTATTGACATTGGTGTAGGAACAGTACTTTGTGGACCTTAGTCACAAAGTTGTATTTCACTTCTTGTGCCTGTATGAGTAGTGACAAATAAAAGCTCATTGACTCTCGGTTCCAGGGCGTGCGAGGCCGGCGCCCCAAATCCCAGACCATCGCCTTGCTAAAGGCGGCTGCCGAGGCAGCGGCGGCTGCGGCGGCGGTGAATGGAGCGCCGCAGAGTCCTGCGCGAACCAGTCCTGCAGGCCTCCAACTGGCCCCAAGACCACACAAGAAGAGAGGGCCCAAACCTGGTAGCAAGGTGATAAGATTTATTTATTGATTGATTGAATACTTTATTGACAATTTTGTCAAAAAAGTAGTTTTAAGAGTTATAAATACACCAAATGGATGACACAAAAAGCCGGATGCTTGTATCCATTGTGGTCCACGAAATATTCAACACTGGACGAATGAACAGTGCAACAAAAACAACTACAAAACAATATAGGAAAATCTTAAATATATGTTTTTAGTTTTTAGTCTTGCAATGCATTAGCCACTGTACTAAAGTGCCTTAATTGGTGTCTTCCTTTTTTGCATCAATTCCAGTTGTAACAAAGAGCAGCTTGTTGTAGAGTTTTACTCCAGCCAAACAAATGCGCTCCTAACTCTTTTTACTACAGGGTAAGACTTGTGTTGATCCCATGAGGGGACATTCAGTCGCAAAAGGCAGCAGTTCTGATACAGTTACAGAATATGAATACAAATATACAAGTAACAGTATATCGCTGCTGTCGGACAGAAATGTATTGGACAATTAATAGAAGTAATCATTTAAGTTAAACTCTGACAAAAATGAACAAACACTCTGGATTTAACCGTGTCTTCTTCTACTAAAAGCCTCTGTTGACTGCAGGACGGTTAATGAGATGAGGTGTGTTTGTTTTGTATGCCAGAGGAAGCCCCGGTTGGTGCAGTCCTTGGGGACGTCGTTGGTGGCAGCATCGCCCCCAGAGACCAGACTGAGCTCCAGCCATACCACAACAGATAACAGCCACAGCAATGCTTCTAATGTAGTCTGTACAGGTATATTAAACACCACAACACTTCTAATGTAGTCTGAACAGGTATATTAAACACCACAACACTTCTAATGTAGTCTGTACAGCTACATTAAACCACTGTTTCTCAAACAGTGGGTTGGGACCGATTTCTGTAAACACCACACTGCTTCTAATATAGTCTGTACAGCTACATTTCATACCAGATAACAGCCATAGAATTATATTATATTTTATACTAGGATGGGGCCATGTCTGATAAAATGAATATCAAACCAGATAAAGTGCCCCTCAGGGCACAGGGCTCCACTAGGGCAGGTCAGGTTGTGGCCTCCTGGTGGTGCTATAATAGGTCAATGTGAAAACGGTGCCATTTCTTCTTACGCTTTGGATGGCAATTGGATGATTTGAGGCATTTTGTTCCAAAAATGTGTTTTACAAAAATCCACCTGTTGGTGGCGCTATAACAATCCAATGTGAAAAGGGTGGGATATATTCCTCAGCCTAGTAGGAAAGTCAGTGAAAGATTTCACGTAAATTGCATGCTTGCATTCATGATTTGAGGCTTTTTGTTAAAAACGGGCCAATTCTGCAAACTTTGAAAGCCGATGTTAGCCAATTAGGATGAAATATGAAATATCAGACAGATCCGTCTTGAACACATGACTATAGAGATGCTGTGTAACGATTTGCGGGATTTTTGGACAAAATATGGAGGAGTAATATAAAAAAATGTGTTTTACAAAAGTAAAACACGTGGTGGCGCTATAACAGGCCGTTTGGGGCAGAGGTTCATCGTTGGCACACACACACACACACACACACACACACACACACACACACACACACACACACACACACACACACACACACACACACACACACACACACACACACACACACACACACACACACACAAATATTGAATCAAACAACATAAAAACTGTCTGGGGTGCACACAAAAGCCAGAGTATAGGTTAAAATGATCCCAGAAGTGTTTTCAACTGAAATATCCCTTTTAATTAACATTATTGTAGGTAGTATTGTTGCTGTGCCATTGTTGTGATGTGCCGCTGTTCGGCTAGTGTTTTGTGTTCATTCAATCTGACGTCGTCCTCCTCCTCCCACAGTCTGTGTGTACGTAAACAAGCACGGTGACTACGGCCCCCACCTGGACCATAAGCTGGTGCAGCAGCTTCTCGACCACTTTGGCCCCGCCCCGGTCAACGCAGTGCTCCAGCAGGCCGTCCAGGCCTGTGTGGACTGCACCTACCAGCCCTCTGTGCTGTTGTCCTTCCTACAGAGCCAGGCTCACTCTGGAGGAGAGGTGATCAGAGGTGAGTGAGCGCAGCTGAGCGCACAGCACAGCCCTGCAGAGGAGGGGGGTGGGGGGGGGTCATGAGGCCATGTTTGGAGGTATTCCAAAATTGTAAGCATGTTGCACAAAATCATAGTTTGCTTTCATCCACTTTCAACCTGGGAATGTCATCATTATATTGTGAAAACTGGCCCTATAAATAGCTGATCTACAAGCTCACAACGCGGTGAGAACTGCATGTAGGCCTAGGGGTGGTTTAACTTTTGTCAGATGTAAGAGGTTGGGGACCACTGTATTATGGAATGTTATTGTAGTAATTTCCTACTGTATTGAAAAGATGAAAAGAGAAGAAAACTAGAAACGGGCACAGGTCTCCACCAGGATAATAGCATTCATGGTGGCGCTATAACAGGCCGTTGGTAACGGACACACAGACAAAACATACTCTCTCCCCATGCCTTCGGCCTGGTGGAGACAATTAAAAGTGAAAGAAAATGCTGGATATGTGTAAGAGAAATAAAAAAGGTATTTTTGTCATTTGTTGGGAAAATCTATTTGAGATTAAAAAAAAACTGTTACATGCCTAGATAGAGGTTAGGTAAGCTAGGTAACATAAGACAGAAATCAGAGAGACTAGATGACTACAAACAAACACTGCATCCATCCATCCATTCCTCTGTCTGAAGACAGTGCTGTATGTATTCTAATGTATTCTTAATGCCAAATGTGTAGCCTGGATAAGCAATCAACCAGGTGAAATTGGTTTAGGTACACACCAACGGGGCAGGCCACTTGGCCGTGTGTGTGTGTGTGTGTGTGTGTGTGTGTGTGTGCGCGCGCGCTCAGGGCATAAGAATAAAAGACTGCCCAGTGCCTGTGGCAGCAGCTTATTGGAGCAGTGTGTCGGTAATGAGAAGTGACATGTGCATCTAACCTGGTTGAGGATGCTGGGATTGGGTCTCCCTGGGGTGTCTGCCATGAGGGGAAGGCTGGGACTGGGTGGGGGCCCGGGGGGTGGCGGGGGGAGATGATGTGGGATAGATTTAAGTGGGATGAGGTGGATTTACGAAGGCTTGGGTGGGGGTGGGGTGCACAGAGGAGACAACAGTAGGGAGGGTGCTGCTAACCCTAAAAGGCCATCTGCCGCTAATTGTTTGGTAATGTATGTCAGCGGCTCTCAAAGTGGGGGCCAGCGAAATGTGGCAATATCGCATAAAAACAGTTCAACCACTTTAAACCTGTATACATTGGTTGTTAAAAAAAAACTTAAAAAAATTGGACACAATGGGCATTACACTGTATATGTATATTGAACACAAATCCTGAATGGGGAGGGGGGGACTACATTTTTTGAGATGAGTCCAAAAATCTAGAATCATGTATGAGGACTTTTTAGGATTCAAATTCAATAACAGTAACGGATCTATACAAGCTCAGAACGTTTCCAGCTTGTGGAGCTGTTACTTTTGATGCTTTTGTGTGACGCTGTAGTATGATCAAGTAGGGCATTAATTTAAGGAAGACACAAAAAGAACTCTCTCTATCTCCTCTCTCTATTGGCCAGTGATCAAACCCCCTCTAACTCCCCAGCCTCCTCCTTGAATGTATGATTCTGTGGGTTGTATGATGTTATGTATTTGATGTATTTGATGTATTAACATGTGTTATTCTTGCTTACTGTATACGTCGCTCTGGGTTAAAGGGACACTTCACCCTTTTTGCAAAAGAATATATGTTAATGACGTTTAGAAGCTTTAGAACACTTTCCTTGGGGTAATTTATGTGTGTAATATGTGGTTTTAGATATTTTAGATTGTAGCAGTGAGCCCAGTGTCTCTGATTGGGCTCACTTCCTTCCTGGACTACAATTCCCATAATACTTTGGTGCACTGCTCCTCCTTGTGGATAGGGGAGGGCTGTCTTACTGAGACAACATGTAGTCCAAGTAAGATTAGAGAAGGAAGTGACACAGTCACGTGACTGCGCCATGACACTTTCATGGGAGCCAAATCTCGCACCGGAAGTTGCATGAATACAAAGCAGTAAAAGGAGCAAGCTTGACCAGCTCATAACAAACATTATTTATGATACCATTGAGACCCGTGTCATATAATCGGTTCAGGCATAAAAGAAGACATAGACACAGTTTGTTTTCTAATCACTTGCTTGTCCATGTGCACAGTACATCATTTTATTTGAGGATTTAAACAGCAGCAGGTATCGTTTCTGTTTCGGAGGTATTGCGAGATTTGGCTGCCAAACAGGAAACGGTGGACAGTCTCGCGATACTTGGCACGTTCAGAAACGTATTTTTTGCTCTTTAGGTACCTCAATAAAATTACACAGTGTACATATCGAAAAGCAACACAGCAGAAAATAATGATGTATTATTTGCCAGAAGCGATTACTTTACAAAATATCTCAGTCATTCAGAAATATTGTCTGTGTAGCTCATGTTCATGAGCTGGTCACTGAGCTCTCATTGACTCCAGTGCATTCTGCCGAACTTCCGGGTGCAGTTTGGCTCCCATGGTGCGACGAATCTGCCGTCTGGAATTGCGTGATAGCGAAAATTAAGTTGGAGACTTTACCTCCATTTCATATACCTTGATGTAGTCCAGGAAGTAAGTGAGCCCAGTGTTCATGACATCAGAGACACTGGGCTCACTGCTACAATCTAATATCACATATTACACACATAAAGACCCCCAGGAAAGTGTTCTAAAGCTTCTAAACGTCATTAACATATATTTTTTTGCAAAAAGGGTGAAGTGTCCCTTTAAGAGCGTCTGCTAAATGCCTAAATTGTAATTATAGTCTGTACCCCTGAAGCAGAGCATAGGAGTTATAGTGTGGAAACAACATGAACCCTTCAAGGGCATCTTAACGTATGCCCTTGAAGGGTTCATGTTCTGTCCATGCTATAACTCTGGATCCTATGCTCTGCTTCAGGGGGGGGTTAACAGTGATCTCAGATTCTGTGTCATGCTTGTGAAAATAAGTGAATCCTGAGGAAATTGTGTGTATGTTGTGTGTCCACCGTGCGGTCTGAAGTGTGTGTATGTTGTTGTGTGTCCCCAGTGCGGTCGGAGCATGGCATCCGCTACGTGAAGCTGCCCTCGGTGGCCAGTGCCTCGTCCGTCCTGCGCTTCCTGGAGACCATGTGCCAGCATCTACAGAGTGACAGTCTGTTCAGCTCCCAGCCCTTCAGTCCCTACGCCAACACACACCTCTTCGACAGGACCAAGACAGGTACTGGTAGTAGTGCATACCAAACGATTTGAGAACCACTGGTCCATCATGTCATTGTATTTCAGGGTTTTGTTTGTGTTTGTTAACCCTTGTATGTCTATGTTGCATGAAGATGGCTTGTCCTAAGATGTAAGTTAAAGCTCTGTAGGGAGAAGGTGGGTGAAGGAGAGAGAAAAGAGAAAGGCAGACACATTGAATGAAGGGGCACATGACACTGCAGCGCACAAACAGCTGTTTGAACCTATTTAATAAGTGGCCATTTAAAATAATAATAAGAACAAAAATAATTTCAAAATATGTCATCTTGGCGAATTTAGGCTTGAAACTAACTGCCAACTCCCGCATTTGCTTATCCTCTGTTCCTTTGATAGATTAAAGTTTGCTTGCACGCTTACAACCACCACTCACACAAGTATAAAGTAGCCTTCTATACCATTAAACAAATGAAAACGGTTGCTTATCGGGCAATACCAGCTCTTTCGGTGGCAAGGAGCACATGTGAAAACTGAAAACATTCTCTCCCATTGCCATTCCAGCAAGGTATGCTAATTTATTTGCCGGTAATATACAGTAAACACGTGGCTTTACTCTTACAGAACCACTCTCCCATATTGAGAACGGCCTGTCCCATGATGACTCTACCAGTGACCCTGCCTCCGGCGCACGCTCCCTCCGCAACACGTCAGACTATCGCCTGCCGCAGCCTGGCCCTGTAATAGGTACCTATTACCCAGCACAAGCGCCTCCACCTACCCCCCTACGACGACTCAACTCCATCCCAGCTGATCTGGCTTTGATGCGGACACACAGACGAGTAGAAGGTATACGGTCAATTGTAACATGATCTATGCATACATATCGCTGCTAGAAACCTTGATGTCCAAAAAACTTTACTTTTCAGGAAATGGAAAAAAAATAGTTCTGTTCCAATCAGATCCAATGTTATTATTTAGTCTTAGTTTTAAAAATGTGTTAATGTGTTAATATTTGTATATTTATATATATTTGTATAAAGTAGCATAAAATAGGTACTATATACATACACACAACGTATCGCAATCTTTTCATTCATTCATAAAAATGGACATAATAATGTTTCTGACTTGACAACAACGATATCCACATGCACTCAAACGCACAACTAGATGGCGTCTAATCGTCTCTGTCGGGTGGTGGTCCAAAACTGTTACCTTTTAGATCTACAAGCTCGAAAGTGGTTGCTTCGCACTGTGTTTTAAGCTTGTGGATCTGCTACTTTTGATGCTGTAGTATGATGAAGTAGTAAGGCGTTAATTCATGAAAGAACACAAGGTTTTAAATATGGAGGTAAGAGGTTTCTGCCCGACAGCCATAAAATAAACCTCTTCTTCATGCACACACAACAGCAGCTAGCTCAACAACAGGCCCAGACCACGCGCTGCAGGACAAAGACGCTTCGGGCCACATGGTCTCTTCCTGGTCCATTGAAGACGTCATTGGGTTCGTTCAAGAGGCTGATCCTCTAACCCTGGGGCCCCACGTGGAGCTGTTCAGGAAACATGTGAGTGGCTTGCAACACACCTACTCTTCCTGTTTGGTATCTTGCTAGCCGAATGCGAACAAATGTTAAAGCCTGGGCACCGATCGAGGCTAGTATCTTGCAGGATAGATCAGTCACCGCTTGAAGCGCAGCAGCATCCCTATTCTGGGGGAAACGTCTGCCGGAAATAGCAGATCTACAAGATCACAATGCGCTGAAAATGTTATGCACATCAAACAACGATCATATGATCATATGATCCTGTTGTTTACGAATTACATTTTGACTACTTGGTCTAAAATGTTCAGTTTAAAAAGTGACTCCACAGAAGAAATATATTGCACAGCTATTCTCATTCTGTAAAACATAGTCCATGATCTCAGTCCTTAAAAGGGCAAAACAAATGATCTCACCATCCTGGAATTACAATATAGTTACAGTACAAAGTACTGTAACTATATTGTTTCAGGTAGTAACCAGCTAACTAAAAATGTAATCTTTTATGTCTTTATTTACCGTATTTCCTCGGGTGCAGGCTTTAGTATTGATCTGAAACCTCAATCCTAACCTAACCCTAACCGCAAGCACGGGAGCAGTGCATGTCGGACCATCGCTTTTTCGCATCGCATCGCATGTCCCCCCGCTTCGGATCTTCGGTGTGTCGGAAAAGCGTGCGCACCCCATTTTCTCCATAAATCAATGCTATTGAACACCCAACACCTGACAGAGGTTTGTGCTTCTTTTGTCTGTGCAGGAGATTGACGGCCGTGCTCTGATGCTGCTGAGGAGTGACGTCATCATGAAGTACATGGGCTTGAAGCTGGGACCCGCCCTCAAGCTCTGTCACCACATAGAGAAACTCAAACAGACCAAACAATAGCACCGACAAGTACACACAACACTCACCGCTCACACACCCACACACAATATGCCTGATTTATACTTAAGTTGCACACCGGTGTGTCTCACACATAGACTGGTCTCACAACGAAACAAGCCGATATAAGTGTAACTATTCAAACCCGGGTTTCCCGCGTGAAAAACCAACATCGTATCCATGATTAGACTAAAGTGAATTATCTTTAGGCTGGGGGACATTAGGCTTTTAGCTCATCAAGCAGAGGCTTCGAGACACTACTGCTACACAAGCTTGAGCATTGTCTCACTGTGACATTTCTATGTGCAACCAAGTATAAAGCCTGTGTCCACAGAAAGTGTTTTATGAGCGGAGGAGAGCTTTGGATATCGCTGGTGTCGGGTAGAAACCTCCTATCTCCATATTAAAACATTTTGTGTTATTTTTTTAAATTAGCGCCCTACTTGATCACATTACTCACATTATTAGCGTCACACAAACATATCCAAAATATCAGATCTGCTATTTTTGTAATTTCTTTTATTTGAATACTGAAAAGTAACAGTAATTGGACTTATAAGGATTGCACTTACTTTGTCTTTATTTGACAAAATCGCGAAATAATAATCTGCTGATGAAATGAACAATTAAAGTGAGCCTCCGGCTCCGCACACTCAAGCAGACAGGGATATAGAGCTTTGAATCGGCTAAGCACAGCTTTAGGATCTTGCAGCCAATCTGGCTATCAAAGCAGCTCTCTGTAACAACACACCAAGCTATGGATCATCAACGCCAACGTGACGACTGTCCTGCTCTGAAACATGGAAGACCACTGAGGGCCTCGCAAGCAAGACCCATGTGTTTATGAACTACATGATGATCCTCAAGCTTCATGTAAGTTCAACGCCCTATCCCCCTCAACGGGATAAAGAAGCGGTTTAAATGCACACTAAAAACTGTGCAAAAACATAATAAATTTTTTTTATATATATGATATAACTTTCGTTCATAGACCTCCTTCATGCCTGAAGAATATTTTCTTTCTGCCCAACAGCAACACTATGATGGTTCTCCACTCCAGTGGGTCTTTACCATAGAAGTTCATGACAGAAAGGCGATGGCAGCTAAAACAAACAAGCAAACAAAACGTTCTATGGACACGGCCCCTAAATCAGGCGATAGACATTGATAGTACTGGTCGTTTCATTTCATCACCTGATTCTGGTGATGGTTCTTGGGTCTTTCTCGTGTGTTGCGCCCTTTTAGCGTTAATGTTCACATTCCCCTTCTGGGCTTTTATGATGGACATTCTGTGACCAAAATTGTGGGGCCCAATTCAGGTCTTGGCAGTGGATGACTTGTTGTATGATTTTTCCACAATGCAATAACACAACCTTCCTTATGGTTTCATTCAGAGACCTTGTTTTGGAGCTTGATTCTACACATGGGAGGTGACTGTATGAGGTGAGCTGTGCTGAAAGGTACTCTATGATTGGTGCGTATCAGTTATTATGAATACATAAAGAGATCTGATCTTACACAGTCATATCCTCAGTGTTAATTGAGCATCTGAGAGTGTACTGTTGGTTTAAACTTGTGCGCTCTGAGTTACAAATGGATAAATTAGCACTGAGCATTATTTGACTGTGTAAGCTCAGCTCATGTTACAGAAATATTATATGAAAGCCCTCATTGAAGAGACAGCTTCTTTATCTGCTGTCTCGGTCTCCATGGATACTGACTTGGCTATATGATTGTATTTTTGCTTTGACAGTCACACGAACACAAATGCATGTATACACACACACACAGTCACACACACACACACACACACACACACACACACACACACACACACACACACACACACACACACACACACACAGACACACACAAAATATGCACGCACAATGACTGGAATACTGTAAGTTCTGATAAAATGATAGCAAGGGTCATCATTTGTCAACTTACAATATTGTACAGATAGTTCTGGTACTTATGAAAGATTAGCTAATGGAGGAACGGTTTTGTATATAAACAAGCCAAAATGTTGCTATCATTTTGTACTGTAACAAAGTGTATCAGCCTGTATCAACGTGTGTAATCAATGTTTTTCTGCCTGAAATTGTCTTTTGTTCACTGTCTTATAACTACCTACTGGATGAAGATGTTTTCTGAAAAGTTATACACATTATAATCTTGGAAGTATTTATCCTTTTTATTTTTTTCCCCCAGTGGCAGAAATACAAATTCTCTGAACATTTCAGAACATTTTCAAACCAAATTGTTTATTTTGTACCTGCATTTTCACAACACTGCTCACCTAGTTGTCAGCAAGTTAATACTTGAACTGTCTTGCTTTAATGTGATACTCAGGTTTTAGTAGGCAGTTTTTTAGAGGTCGGTAGCCTTTCCTGTTCATTTTTATTAAACAGTGACTGCACATTTATACAAAAAAAAGGGTACGCTGTTAAATTATCGGTGTACTTTTTTTTAAATGTCCTGCCTCATCATGTATCGTTCCATTGCATCTGTGTAAATAATATAGAGTCTTTTTACTCTTGACTCCAGGAAAGAGGTTTGTTAAATATGTTTGATATACCTTCACACAATTAAACATGTGTTTACATCAGTCGTTCTCCAGAATTTTGATGTCAAAGGCCCCCATTTTAAAAGATTCAGTGCCAGGGACCCCCGTTAGATTTGTGTCTTCAGCATGATCATCAAACTTTATAGTGTTTTCAGATTTGTTTAGAAAAAATTGCAGATCGACAACTTAGCTATTTTTTAAAACAAGTAGCTTAAGTATAAAATAGCTTTGAAGGGGCTAACCACTCTGTACTTGTATGGATGCTGGGGTTGAAGTGGTTTAACAGTTAAACCACTTGAAATCACTTGAACTTTAAATGATTGTGAATTTGTGATGCTATAACTACCTTTACTAGGGACTCCTAAGGACCTCCAATACAAAGTCACCATGGTAGCTTCCAGTTCTCTCTTGCACGCACACACACACACACACCTCTTGACCAGCTAGCAGCAAGCCCCCCCCCCCCCCCCCCCCCGTCATGCCCTTTGCATTTTTGTGCCTTGCCCTCTCTTGTAGAGCCTGTCTGACTCCATATCTGCACATTTGTACTATCATTGACTGGAGACACCATTCAGTCTAGCCTTTCTCCAAGGATCATTGATGTCTTACTGAGGGAGAGTGACAGCTCAATAGGAATCATTGTTCTGCCAGAGCCAAGCCGGTTCAAACTGACGATGACCCCCAGTGTTGCCATATCCGCCTATCATATAAGCCACTTTGGGCTTCTGTGTTAGCCCAATAGCCGATTTAGGCAAGTTCACAACTCGTCGCATCTATAGCCGATTGTGTATTCTGTTTAAAGTGCAGAAGTGCTTACTGCTTAGTCACTTTTGTGCTTGTTTTCCTTGACCTGGTTGCTTATTTCTCTCACAAAATCTGGCACAACACACTTCACTGTTTATTTTAATCTGTTGCAGCGTATGCACCATTTGGAAAGTCTGCTCAGAGAGTTTAGTGAAGTTGTAAAGTATATATACAGCTATTTAACAAAATATATACCACTTACCTAGCTCTGGTCCATAGCTACAAGAAGGCATGAGGACTGCAAAAGCAAAACACTGCCACCTAGTGTAGAGATCCCTCAGTGCATTAACAGTACACTATGGCATAACACTATAGCTCTAGTCCATAGCTCTAATGCTTTTGAACGCATTATGGAGCAGAGCTAAGTGCACTATAACTTGAGAAAAACAGCAGTCAGGCAAGCAGACAGTCCATTTCAACGCAATCACATTTATTGGCTTTTTCTATGCACAGTTACTAAGAAGCCTGATGAGCTGTTAAAATGAATACGATATATATTAATGGAATCTTCACAATGTTATACCCCCAAAAAATAAATACAAGACTGAAGGTGTCGCACAGCTCAAAAATATACAAAGGCTTGGAATTAATCATGTAAACTTTGAAAAACAACGTTTGTCCTTTTTCTTTTTTTTCTTTTTATTTGTTTATTTTATTTTTTTACAAAAGAAAGAATTTGCAACCTTTTCCCCTTTAAAAACGTATTTACAGGTTTTATTCAAAAATACAAAAGTGATTCAAATCTGTTAAGTCCTAGCTAGTTTTAACCGTGGAGTGTCTTATACATAGACAGTTACATCGTGTCTTCAATTTGTTAGATATATTATAATTGTTCTGTTCTTTCATATGTTTTAATGTCTGTTTAGTGTTATTCCATACTGTACACCTTTGGGAAAAAGTAAATACGGTTTCCTCACACTCATATCGAAGTTGTGTAGAGACAGCAGGCTTTTTAACAAAGGAAATCTGATGTTAAAGAAGGCATGAGGATTGCAAGAAGCAAAACACTTCCACCTAGTGGAGAGATCCCTCTGTGCAGTTTAATGATTTCCCTTGATCCTTGGTTTGGGGTTAATTGAACTCTTGAGTCGCTGAGATGTAACAAATGGTTACATTTGTAGCCTCTCAGAAGTTACAAATGGATAAACTACAGCTGAGGTGTTTACTGTGACTAAAAATAAAGGAAACAGTCTTAAAATATTCCCATAGCAGCCACGCCAGGTGCAGTAAGGAAATATGACACTAAACAAATTCTTAGTATATCAGTGCTTCAAAATACTTTCTTTTTTTGACCTGAAATTGAATTTCATAGTCATAATCCGTCATTTATAATGTAAATCCATCCAATATAATGTATATCCACCATACAGAGTAAAGTAATTATTTTTCAATAGGTTGAGTATGTTTTTTAATGGGAGTTCAATAATTCAGCAGTGACTGAAGTGAAAAGTAAAGACACTGGGGTTTCTTTCCCCACCAGTTTGGGTCCTAAATGGATATTTCTTTGTCTTATTGGTAATTTCTTTTATTTCATCCATACAGGTAAAATCCCACTGAGATTGGAAGAGATTTTTGTCCAGATATGTATTTCTTTTATAGTCAATCAGTAGTTTTTTCCTGGAAAATATTTCTCTCACTCCCAAACACTTTCCACAGGCTCCAGCAAAGACTTTGCAACTCTGAATCAATGATTCAAGCCGCTTAGATCCACATTAACAGATTCTAGAAGTTTCTTTACACGGGCTCCTAAGACGCCTCCGTTTGATTGTCCATGTGAGTAGATATACAGTACAAGATAAAACCCCTGTTTGTGATCATACCACTTTACAGAAACAGAGTTAAGCCTGATTCATGCTTCGTCGCATGACCGTGTCGCGTGCCCCAAATAGCAGATTTGCAAACTCAATGTCTGCTATTTTCAGCACGCCACACCGTTGTGTGAAGAAGCATAAGTTAGGCTTTTGCCAGACAGTTTTCTACAGAACACACTATTGAACTTGACATTTTTGGAAACTGAAAATACAAATATTGTTTTTTTTTCCTTTTTCTTTTTTTTGTGGTTTTGGAGACATCCCTCAGGTACAAAATAAATGACATGGTGGGGTCCTTTTTCTTTTCTATTTTTTTGTTTGTTTTTCCGTTCACTTATTGCATGCGATAGAAAGTACGACAAATAAAACAATGAACAGGAACAAGTGCCCTTCAGCGATATGGGTCAATGGTGAATGTTCAAATCCTAATTCCTAAGTAATCAGTTCACAGCTTCTTCTTTTTTTACCCTCCCTGTACTACACAGTGTCAGTTCTGCAATTCAGAATCGCTGAGTGTCAAACAGTGGTGTTTTTGTTTTATCTATCTATCTATCTATCTATCTATCTATCTATCTATCAAATTTACAAATAAACAGTAATATACTTGCTGAAGTATTCACAGAATACATTGAATGGTTTCCATTGAAGTGTGTGTAGTAGGTTTTCAGTTTGTCATGACATTAAATGTGGACTTTGTACACACGACATTGGTCATTAGAGTTGGAAAGATGGAGAATCTCTTCTCCAGGACATTTTTCGTTGGACTGCTGTGTGGTCGGAGAGTCTCTCTATGCACGTGGTTCTCAAACATGTTTATGTTCAGCAAAAAAAACAAAAAATAATTGCGTTCCTTTTGTAACTAGTTACTGCCCAGCACTGTTTTTACGTGACAATATATGAAATGAAAGGAGGGTAAAGCAAACGGTGAACTGACAACAGGGAGGAGCTCTCATCTGTCTAGCTAGCTACTGGGTCAGTACAAATGAGGACGAGATGTCACTAAACGGACGCTCACACCAAGCACTGTACTGTAATTATAACCATGGCCAATACTGTTATAGTTATTGTTATATCCAATTTTAACAAAGACAATGGTAAGTGATATCGAATGTCGTCTTTGTTGAAATTGTGGTGTGGTGTACTGTAAACGATATCTTTAAAGTTATTCAGCTTGATGTGAACGGCCATTAAGACATATATGTTCTTCTTTGCTACACTCGGGTCAATTCCCTATAAAATTTCTTGCTCGTCACTTTATATAGATATGACTTTATATTCAGTACAAATATACATACGCAATTTCATTATAAGATATATTGTTCCTTTTTTTCCAAGGAATATTCTTGAATGTCACAATGAAGTGCAAAAGGTGTTTTCTTTTTCTTTTTTGGAAAATTGGGCAACGCACACACACACACACACACACACGCACACACACACACACGCACACACACACACACACACACACACACACACACACACACACACACACACACACACACACACACACACACACACACACACACACACTCAGCAGAACTGATTGACTACCCTCTAAACTTAAGTGTTCTTGCTGTGTACACTAAAAGGTGCCTGGCGCCCCATCCCCTATATCCACTTCATCTATGACACACAATGTTTTCAAACATGGTTATTAGGTCCATGTATGTAGGCTACGTATGTATGTACTTGTGCACGTGCGTGTGTTACACCCGGGTTTCGAGCCCACGATTCAAACCCGGGTCTCTCGCGCATCTTATGCTGCAGAGTTGCATTGGTGTGGTGTACCTTAAAAACCGTTTTGTCCCAACCCGACCCTTTGGTGTGGTTTGGACTAATTGCCCCCTGAATAGAGGTGATATTAGGCTTTTGGTCTCCAGACCACTGGCTCTGAGCCACTCTGCTAAACGTGTGTGTGTGTGTGTGTGTGTGTGTGTGTGTGTGTGTGTGTGTGTGTGTGTGTGTGTGTGTGTTTGTGGACTGCTAAATGCTCCACACTGACTACCATCTCTAGCAGAGAAAGGCCACTGAGCGATTGTCCAGAATTAGTGCACATCAAAATCCTCTGTTAACTTAACACCCATAAGGGTAAAATGTTTTACTTGGTTAAACGTGATGGCATTTTAACTCAAATAAATTAAACTCAAGCTGTTGTAGTGTATTTTCTGACAAATGGTTCCCCTTGTAAAAACAACCTGACAGTAAAATCCAGAGTGTGCATTTAATCCATTTACAGTTAAATTAACAGTCCTGATTTTACTGCGATTCTCCTGCTCTTTAGACTCTGCTGTATGTGTGGTATAAATCTCACCAAGATCCATGAAAGAGTATTTCTTTTGTGCGTTTGTGTTTTCTTTTTACATTTCAAAGGAACCACAAAAATGTCAAAAACCAGGGTACTGGGGATGTTTCCACAATGGATCATGCAACATGTTAGGGATTTATCATCATGTCTGCTTAATGGTGCGTTTTTTTTTTACAAAAATACATGCAATGTGTTACCAATTTTGGATATAATTTATGAGAAGAAATATATGATCTGATCAGCGAAATTGACTCTCTAAACCAGTGGTTCTCAAACTTGTTCAAGTCAGCGACTCCCAAACTTTATATATTTGTATTGTATGGATTTTAGACGCAGATCCACCAGTTGAAACGATTTAGTGCCAGGGACCGGACCACCATAAGATTATTCCCAAATTTTCAAGATTTGTCACACATTTTCCAAAATAACAAATCTGCAAGCTCCCAACACGTCACATCACGACTATCTTTAAATAGCCTAGAGATTTTGATGATAATTATTTTAACTGCTTTTGCAGTTCCCACTTTGAGAGCCACTGCTCTAAACCAATGCAGATGGGGATAAAGGTGGAGTTGTGGTAGAGATTGCCCCACATGCAGTAGTGGAAAGTAACCAAGTACATAATATGTACTTCAGTACACTACTTGAGTATTATTTACTCAAGTAGTGTACTTAAGTACAATTCTGAGGTACCACTAGTGGAGTAGAAGCAGCAATGTCACAATACCTTGTGGGTATTGTTGCTTTTACTTAAGTAAAAAAAAAAAGAAGAAGAAGAAAGAAGAAGAGTACTTCCACCACTGCCTGCATGGTAACAGCATCCAGAACCAAACAATAATCCTTGTGGTGTGGGGGGGATATTGAACATGGACATTGGATATTCAACTCTGACCCTCTGCTTTGGACACCAAAAAGGTGAGACAATTTTCATTTGTGTTCCTCAGGGACGTACGCACACGCGCGCACGCACACACGCACACGCGCACACACACACACACACACACACACACACACACACACACACACACACACACACACACACACACACACACACACACACACACACACACACACACACACACACACAGAACACAAGTAGAAATAACAGTGGGTTTTCCCATTTTCCCCTACATGCACACGCAGGTTGTTCATACTCCCTCTTTTTTCACATCATAATTTACCAAACATTTGGGAGATACTGTATATAAAAAAAGACATGTTCAAAAAGTCTTGCTCTCTTAACAGAGTTATTCTTTTACACATTACCGTATGTGTAAGCTATAACCCTCGGCGATTCGATCTTTTTAAAACACCTTGTTTGACACCCTATAGAATAGCAGATCCAGAGATTGGTCTTTGGGGGAGGTCGGGGGTGAGGTGGTGTGTGTTCACGTGTGTGTTTAAATATTTTGCTGTATCACCATTTGATGAGCTGTAACATATTGTCTCTGTCGGGTGGAAACCTCATGTCCAAAACTGGATTCAGCTCAAAACACGCCACGTTTCGAGCTTGTGGATCTGCTAATTTTGGTGCCTTTGTGTGACGCTGTAGTGTGATCAAGTAGGGCGTTACATTTATGGAAAAAACGCAAAAACCAAAAATATGGAGATAAGGGGTTTCTGCCCGACAGCAACCATATTTCCCTTTGCGTCCCGCAGGAAGCAGACAGTGATGGTAGTGGTAGAGTTGGACGCCATCAGGGTTTTCAGGCAGGGCTTAGCATAGTGGTCCAATCAGCTGGGTTCTAGGACACTGGTTCCAACGTCCGGTCCGGGGACTACCAGGGGTCCAAATAGACCCCTGTAACTCTTGACAGTGTGTACACTCTGTGAGTTAAGACTGAGGATTTTACAGTGAATACTGGGGACCCAGAGATTTTATAAAATAAAATAAAATGGGGTTATGTGGCCATATGAAGCTAGGGGTACTAGTACTTACTAGATTCTCAACAAGGTGCAAGCCCTGTAAAATCCTCAGTGTTTATTTAATGCTGAGAGTTACAGACGTGGTCCATTTGGACCGCCGATAGTCCCCGGACCAGAGGTTGAGAAGCAGGTGGCATAGCGTCCTGATCAGGTGGGTTTCTAGGAAGATCTGTCATCGTGGGGGCTCCCGTCCGAGTTCTCCGTCTCGCCTTCCGAGATGGCTTGCATGGGAGCCGTGTAGAGGCGGCTACGTGTGCTGTAGCGGCTGCTGTTGGCCACCGGGGGTATCCGGGAACGTCCCTGCCTAGACGCGGCGGACATGGGGAAGGCTTTTGGAGTGAAGCTCTCGGCGTTGGCCCTGGGGAAGAGGCCGGGGATCTGGATTGGCTCCAGGCCAGATATGGGGGGCTCTTGCAGCCCCCCCAGAGAGCAGGGCATCTCCTCGGCCTGCTTGAAGGGTCCATCCTGGAGGGGGTCCCCAGGGGACTTGGGGGTGATTGGGCTCTTCAGGATCTCCGTGGCCGACATGCGGTAGCTGGAGTCTGAGCGACTCCCTTTCTTCAAGAGCAGAAGCTTGAACTCTTCGTTGGAGGTGCTGGATTTCTTGGCGCTGCGGTAGATGGGGACCGGGGTCCGTTGGCACCCGGCAGGAGTGGCCAGGGTTGCCGCCATGGTCAGAGGAGGGGCCGGTGGGATGACGTTAACGGGGACAGCGCTGGGGGCCACCGGCGCCGCAGGACACAGACGAGATTTCACGTTCAAGTCTCCAGAATCCTTACGGCCCAGGACCTTCCTCTTGGATCTGAATGGAATTGAGAAACCATCAGTGCACCGCAGTCATCCAAAAACACACCTTTTACTGCAGACCTGGGCATTGTACCGTATTTGGCTTATTTGATTAATTGATCATTATAAAATAAAACATACTTTCATTACCTTATGGGTGGACTAAAACCGCATTGCTTTTATTTTGAAGCCCATGTATTCTCACAGTGCACGCAATCTGCACGTCAACGTGCAAATTCACGTGAATTCACGTGAATTGCGTATGATACCCTCAAATGCTTTTTGGATTTATTGGTGACAACGTCTGTGAATGAAGCCCAGTTGAGCATGCAGCTCCACAACACGGTAGATGATTACCAAACTTCCTCGCAGGAGGACAAGTTAAATCCCATTATGCTTTATTGCTTTATTTATTGGCTAGATATTGAAACTGCACAGTGTGATTGTCCTCTCCGGAATCTCTTGTTTCTCAGAGATCCTACAACAGCAAAGAAATGTTGTATATATGCTGTTATGCTGTAATATTTTATTTTGCTTATTTTTCTGAAAATGCATATTGTAAATTGTATTTTTGTTTCAGGCAACAAACTGTATATTTTGGTATTTGTATGGTAAATGCATGGTGAGATAGTGCCATCTACTGTGCTCTGTATTTGTGGTCTGTTTGTCTGTTTCATGGGCAGGTTGAATTAGGCTCACCTAAGCAGCTAATCACCTCATTTCAATCACCTGTTGGGTTTGGGTAGAACAAACAGAGCAGAGGTGAAGAGAGAAGCTCTTTCATGTCAGAGAGTCTCCATAAAAGATAAGAAAGAAAATAATATAAAAAAGAACAAGAACTTAACTGAACTCCTAAAAGTCTGTGCAGAAGGCGCATACGGTACGTTCTCAGTTGTTTTGTTTTGTGTCTGTAAAAGTTGCCATTGTATCGTGTATTTGTTTGTGACATGTGGACATTTCATTGTGAGAATATGGACAATTCATGGACATTTAAAAGGACAGCATGACTGACTGTCAAGGGCATTCATAATGTGTGGTAATAATTAATTGTGGTTAAAAAAGATGTGATTTCTTTGCAGTTTTTCACGTTGTCGCTTGGGATAAATAAATAGCCCTTGTGATATCAGTTGGGACGTTGTCTTATTTCTGCACCAGATGAAGATGGTTTAGGAGCAGTTACAGAGGGATTTCATTCTCAGACGCACAACAGAAACACTATCAACTAATTCAACTACCTCTCCAATTGAGAGAGTGCTGACAATGGATTTTAGAAGAGGGTTTATAAGTATTCTGTATGGCATGTTAAGATCCAAAACAACTGTTGACACACAAGATGCTAAGAGGAAATTACAGACGAGGTTTGGTGTGAAATATTTGAAAATGCCAAAAAACTTTCTGTGTGTAATAGAGCTTGGTCGATTCAGCTAAGAACCATACACCGATTACAGATCTCACCTAGCCTTCGCCATAAAATGAACCCTACTCTTATCTCCTCTCTGTCTTAAGTGTAAAACTGAAGAGGGAAGAAAAAAAGAGGGAAGTTATATTCACTGTATATGGTCATGTCATAGGATTAAACGATACTGGTTGGGTATCGTGCAGCAGTTGAATGAGATCTTCAATGGAGTTTGAACCCGAACCTATGTGTTTGATTCTTGGGCTGCCTGATGACAAGATTGTTAACAAGTTCCATACATTTTAGGTTTAATCTCTTCATTTAGGAACTAGGAAAAATATTCTGTTGTCTTGGATTAATGAGAAACCACCAACAAAAAAAGATTGGCACAAAATAATCATGCAGTGCATGCCATTGGAATTCCTAACCTGCCTGCTACGCTCCACAACACACGCCTTCTATAAAATATGGGACCCATATTTGCGATTTATTGGCCCTCAGTTAGCTACCACCTTGACCATAGGGTTCCTGGACAGAAGCGATACCACTAACCTTGACGGATAGATTTATCATTCCTCCTTGCTTATTCACTTTATTTTGTTTGTAATATGTGACTACTGGTATGTGTTTTATATTATGCATATCTTATTTTATTTTATTTTATTTTCTCTGGGGAGTTGTTAACCCATGTAGACTTTCAAGCACCAAACTGAATGTGTCCATATTTGTATATTATTTTTGTATTTAATCTTTTGGTTCGATGTAGGTAATGGGTATATGTGTAACTGTGTCCTGAGCTGAGCTGTCTGTTTTTTGTGTTTTTTTTTTCTTCTGTCTTGTCTTTGTCATAAAATGTAAAAATCAATAAAGATATTATTGAAAAGTCAAATGATATTATGCATAATTAAGTTCAGCCTTTTGGCCCGGGCCTCCAAAATATTTTCTGCTATCGCCACTATGAGGCAATTTATTCCATGGCCTCTATGGGAATGTGCGTGCAACAATCCAACACTGCATCCATGATTTGAGACATGACATGTCTTGATCACACACGGTAATAACTATAGAGATGTACTAATTAGCGTGATGTTTGGACAGAACCTGTAGGAGTACTGATACCATATTACCACCCATGATATGTGTGGTATCAGTGGAAAGGTTTCCCAACGCTCGGCTCAACGGTGCCAGAGATTAGCTGCTCACAGACAGACAGACACACACACACACACACCCCAGGTAGAGACAAACAGAGTATGCTACCTGTGTATCATAGCAAACCGTACGCTACCTGTGTATCATAGCAAACAGTACGCTACCTGTGTATCATAGCAAACAGTATGCTACCTGTGTATCATAGCAAACAGTACGCTACCTGTGTATCATAGCAAATAGTACGCTACCTGTGTATCATAGCAAACAGTACGCTACCTGTGTATCATAGCAAACAGTACGCTACCTGTGTATCATAGCAAACAGTACGCTACCTGTGTATCATAGCAAACAGTACGCTACCTGTGTATCATAGCAAACAGTACGCTACCTGTGTATCATAGCAAACAGTACGCTACCTGTGTATCATAGCAAACAGTACGCTACCTGTGTATCATAGCAAACAGTACGCTACCTGTGTATCATAGCAAACAGTATGCTACCTGTGTATCATAGCAAACAGTACACTACCTGTGTATCATAGCAAACAGTACGCTACCTGTGTATCATAGCAAACAGTACGCTACCTGTGTATCATAGCAAACAGTACGCTACCTGTGTATCATAGCAAACAGTACGCTACCTGTGTATCATAGCAAACAGTACACTACCTGTGTATCATAGCAAACAGTACGCTACCTGTGTATCATAGCAAACAGTATGCTACCTGTGTATCATAGCAAACAGTATGCTACCTGTGTATCATAGCAAACAGTACGCTACCTGTGTATCATAGCAAACAGTATGCTACCTGTGTATCATAGCAAACAGTACGCTACCTGTGTATCATAGCAAACAGTACACTACCTGTGTATCATAGCAAACCGTACGTTACCTGTGTATCATAGCAAACAGTACGCTACCTGTGTATCATAGCAAACAGTATGCTACCTGTGTATCATAGCAAACAGTACGCTACCTGTGTATCATAGCAAACAGTATGCTACCTGTGTATCATAGCAAACAGTACGCTACCTGTGTATCATAGCAAACAGTATGCTACCTGTGTATCATAGCAAACAGTACGCTACCTGTGTATCATAGCAAACAGTATGCTACCTGTGTATCATAGCAAACAGTATGCTACCTGTGTATCATAGCAAACAGTATGCTACCTGTGTATCATAGCAAACAGTATGCTACCTGTGTATCATAGCAAACAGTACACTACCTGTGTATCATAGCAAACAGTACGCTACCTGTGTATCATAGCAAACAGATCCTCGGTCGTGCGGGTCTTACTGGGTGACGTGAAAATGATGTCATCGTCCACTTTGGTGTCGTCCATCAGAGGGGAGAGCGAATTGTCACTGGGAGTGGAATCTGCAACATGCACCATCCATATCACATGTTATACTGGGAGGCACCATCATACCTATCACATGTTATACTGGGAGGCACCATCACTATCACATGTTATACTGGGAGGCACCATCACTATCACATGTTATACTGGGACGCACCATCATACCTATCACATGTTATACTGGGAGGCACCATCACTATCACATGTTGTACTGGGACGCACCATCATACCTATCACATGTTATACTGGGAGGCATCATCATCCCTATCACATGTTATACTGGGAGTGGGAGGCATCATCATACCTATCACATGTTATACTGGGAGTGGGAGGCATCATCATACCTATCACATGTTATACTGGGAGTGGGAGGCATCATCATACCTATCACATGTTATACTGGGAGTGGGAGGCATCATCATACCTATCACATGTTATAGTGGGAGGCATCATCATACCTATCACATGTTATACTGGGAGTGGGAGGCATCATCATACCTATCACATGTTATACTGGGAGTGGGAGGCATCATCATACCTATCACATGTTATACTGGGAGTGGGAGGCATCATCATACCTATCACATGTTATACTGGGAGTGGGAGGCATCATCATACCTATCACATGTTATACTGGGAGGCATCATCATCCCTATCACATGTTATACTGGGAGTGGGAGGCATCATCATACCTATCACATGTTATACTGGGAGTGGGAGGCATCATCATACCTATCGCATGTTATACTTTGTGTAACCAGTGATGGAAAAAGTACTGATATTTTGTACTTAAGTCAAAGTATCAATACTGTTCGAGTCCCGTTCATGCCGACCTTTGCTGCATGTCTCTCCCCTTCTCTCACTCCCTCTTTCCAGTCAATCTTCACTTGATACTATCAAAGGCACAAATTATTTTGGGGGGGGGGTCTCCAGATTATATATATTTAAAAAAATCTAATTAATGGCTGGAAAATGGAAATTAAGAGTTTACATAGTACACACAGTACTATATGCATACAATTTCCTTAATGATTATATCTGGTTTCAGTATTTATTTATGATGTATTTTCTCTATTATTAAGCTTATTGTAGCGGTCAATTTGTATTGGGGGTGGGGAGAGGGGCGGGGCGGGCACATGGCCAACACATTACTGTGGGTCCTCAGCCAAAAACGTTGAGAACCCCTGGTCTACCACGGGAATGCGAGGTGCATCGCTGCTTAAAGGTTTACCTTTACTGAAGTAGTCTTCGGTGTCAGGAGTGGTGGAGTCATCTCTGCCCTCGTGTACTTGCTGATGATGATGGGCACTTCTGGTGGCACCTGATGATGTCACTTCCTCCTCCTCTTCCTGTTCGTCGTGTCTTCCTTCTCGTGCATCGCTGATTAGATAAGGGTGCGACGTCTCCGCTGTGGTAGCAGGCACTGTGGCTGAACTTGCCCAGGGCCCTGACGTCTCCGCTGTGGTAGCAGGCACTTTGGCTGAACTCGCCCAGGGCCCTGAGTCTGAGTGGGTTGAGTGAGTCACCCCAATGTCTGAGTGGGATGCCCCAGCAAATTCGTACGCCGGGGGAGGCGGGTGGTCTGCCCTCAGGCATGGGAGATGCCTGGCACACACAGCCCTTGGTGGCTCTCTCTGCTGTAGAAGTGCCAACAGTTAAATCAATTGATTCCATTATAAAAAATAATTGATAATCGTTTTTTTATTTAGTGGTAAATTCTTTGAAAATGTAAAAAAAATAGAGAAAAAAGGGAAAATATCAGGTATATATCATTATAGTATATACATATCTGGTACAAGTATATACTTGTACCAAGTACTTCTTGAATATGAATGAATGGACAAAGGAATTAATAGAATAATCACTAAGTAAAATAATCAACTCACCAGCTCTTCCTCCTCCTCTTCCTCCTCCTCTTCATCCTCGTCCTCGTCCTGAGAGAACGTCCGCTCCCCCAGCACCCTGAACTCGGGGTGCGAGGAGTGTGCGAGCCCCCTAAACTCCGTGTGTGAGTTGATGTGCGTGTGCAGATCCACTGGCGAAGGGTTTGGTGCGCGGGGCACGGGCCGATGTATGGGGGAGCTGTCGTCGGAGAGAATCGACGGCGGCTCGACCCGCGTTCTGAAGGCCGTCATGGCCCAGAAGGTTCCGGGTCCGTAGCGGTCCTGTCTGAGCCGCAGGCTCTCGTAGGGCGGCGGCCCGTCAGGGTGACGCTGGGGGTGAGGCGGGTGTGAGTGTTCGGGGGAGGAGGTGGGCTCCTGCGGAGGCGGGGGAGGCCTCTGGGGCGGCGGCCTGCGTGGAGGAGGGGGCCTAGTGCTGATGGGAGGCGGAGCATGATATTTGGGTCTGGTAGCGGTTTCGGCTCCCGCGGCCACCGTGTCTTGGTCTGCGGTGCCGGAAGTGTCGGCGCAGCGTCTGACCGAGCGCAGCTGCACCGAGCGCAGAGCAGAGGGCGTGATGGCCAGGAGATTGGAGCTGGGGATCAGAGGGATGGGGTGGGAGGCCAGCGGGTTGGAGGTCAAGGCCTCCACGACGGTACTCTTAGCACCGACGGAGGCGGCGGCGGCAGCTCTGTGCTTGCTGTGGTAGAGCGTGTGCATGTGGTGGTGGTGTGTCCGGTGGGACAGTGTGTGTCTGGCGTGAGCTCCGTGGAGGACACTCAGATCCAGCTGCGACGGGGGAGGGGGAAAGTCAGGGTCTCTCTTGTAGGAACTGGCGACGGAAGCACCATCTCTGGGGAAGTGCTGCAGCGAGGACAGGGAGGACTTCCTCTCGGGCACTTTAGGCTTCCTCTTGCCACTCGTGGGAGACAGCAGGGGACCCGGGAAGAACGCCGCCGAGGAAGAGGGGAAGGTCGAGGTCGGCGTCTCCGATTGGCTGGAGTAGCCGCTGGAGGGAGAGGCCAGGCCGGCCAGCTTCTCGGGCGAGCCGAGCTTGAAGTCTCCGTCTCCAGGCGGCAGGAGCGGGCTGGACACCCTGGCGCCCGGAGCCTGGGGGACCGCCTGGGCCTGCGTGTCTGAGGAAGAGGAGGAGCTGTCTGGGGACTTGATGCACTCCATGACGGTGGTGCCTGTGGCCGTGCTGGAGTTGGACATGGACGTGTACTCGCCGTTGGTGGACCTTACTTCATTGTTGTGTAGCCACAGATCTGCATAGTCGGATTGCACCGCTCCTTCGTCTTTGAACGAGTGTGTGTCGGCAGAGCTAAAGGATATGGGTTCAACCATGTCCACCGTGTTGCCTAACCCCATCCCCCAAGCTCCAAGGGGCTCTGCTACCAGACAGGAGGTCTCTAGTGGCTCTGGAGGTGCCCCGAGCTCCAGCTCCAACTCCAGCTTCTTATCTCTGGAAGACATGGCGAGGTCTTGTTCACTAGCGGTCTTTGGTTGATCCTGATCCTCCCGTGCGTCCGTTCCCACGTCCACACGGCCGCGCGGCTCCTTCAGCGACGAGCTCCGCATGGGCGGTGGAGGTTTGGCTTTTGGTTTCCTCACCGGACGGCAGGTCCTACCCAGGCTCATAGTGCCTGCTCTGAAATCGGCCTGGGCCTGCGTGTAAACTGCATGGGCTACCGGTGCTGCCACAGTGTTGGATTGGGCACAGTCAGACCCCTGGGCTGCATAGTATGAGTATCCTCCGTAGGTCGAAGAGGAGTAAAAGCCCTCCGGGTTGGATGTGTACAGTGAGCCAGGCTCTTTGTCAGTGTTGCTGGTCGTGTCGGTGGTGAAGCAGCCCTGGGCCTCTACAGTGTGTTTGGGGCTGTACCCCTGGGTGGACCCACGGCTCTGGCTCTGGCTGTGGGTCTGCTCCGGCTCCTGGTCCGGGTCTGTGTGGTCCTGGTCCGCGGGGTACGTCCACTCCCCTTCGCTGGCCGTGCTGACCCCTGCGTCGTCCAGCTGGTCCGTGGCTGACGACGTGAAGGAGCTTGACCTGTGACCCTGGCTCTGGGGCCTGGGGGGCAGGGAAATGTCACCATTGTGACATTTTTAGTTGATGATTCATTCACGTACAAATAATTGCAATTAGCAATTTTATTGTGCTTTTAGCAATGGAACATTGGCTTTTAGGCTTGGTAAACAACAAATACTAACAAATACCTTAAATATACACAGATATGACTGAGAATGACCAGTACCTATAATAAAAATAAATAATGCACTATGCACTACTAATCATTTAACACTTTTAATAAAAAATTATAATCAGGTTAAATTTGGGCAAAGTGAAAAGCGTGCTTCCTCACTGTATGCACCTGTATTCTAATGGTCATGCCTGTGTGCCGGTTCAGATGAATTGCTTGACCCATTGAGGGAGAAAAATGCGAGTCAGATGGACAGACAGACAGATGGATGGATGGACAAACGGACAGACGGAGGTTTTATAATAGATGAATGTAATTCTGTAATAATGTGTGCCAGGAACGTAATGTACCTGAGGTCAGAGTCCATCGTGAAGCCCTCATCAATGGCGTTGGGCACAGTGTTGAGTGACAGCTCTGAGTCACAGTGGGAGGAGCCTGTCAGCGGAGGGGAGGAGGGAGGGGGGATGGTCTCGGAGGTCTGGGAGGGGCAGGTGGAGCTGGAGCCGCTCCAGTTCCCACTGGATGACTGGTGGTCCTCCTTGTGGTCCACGTGGCTTCCCAGGACCCCTGTGGTGCATGGTGGACACACGCTTATTATAGGTAGGTAGGTAGGTAGGTAGGTAGCCATGGGTAGCCCACAGGTCAGGAGTATCCTGTTTCTGTATAGGGTGAGGTGGCACAGGCAACAGCTGTGCCAGTTTTGAGGCCTGTTGTAAAAAATGTTGTCTAAAACTAAACTAAAACTAAATTAAACTAGCAGACACGCTTTAAAAACTTGTCAACACTAAACAGAAAACTCAAAACAAAACTAGAACAAAGGGCTCTTCGGAGCACAGGTCCTGGTAATAATATGTGAAAAGTATGGCATTTAGTGTTCCGCTTTTCACGACAATTGGACGCTGCATTCATGATGTGAGGCATTTTGTTCCAAAATATACCTGCTGGTGGCACTATATCAGGCCAATGTAGAAAAGGTGGGATTTCTTCCCTGGCCTCGTGGGAATGTGTGAAATGTCACGTAAATCGCACGTTGCGTTCATGATTTGAGGGATTTTGTTAAAAACGGACCAAATCATACAAACTTTGAAGTCAATTAGGATGGAATATGAAATATCGGACAGATCCGTAATCCCAGTCTGACACACACACACGGACACACATATGGACGGACATACCCTAACATACCCTACCCATGCCTTCGGCCTGGTGGAGAATTAAAAATAATGAAAAAATGCACAACTAACCCTGGGTGGACACAGAGTGGATGGGGCTGCTGAAGGTGTCGGAGCTCGAGGAGATCTCACAGCTGCCCATGTCAGCCTTGCGCGGCAGGCGAGAGCGGCCTCTCTCCATCCAGCTGTGCTCCGGGCTCCCACCTAGGGGCGGGACCATATGAAAATCACAATTATTGTGGGCAAAATAATTACAATTAACCACTGTATTTCGCCAATCGCCTCCTTTATTGTGATAAACCATTGGTTCTCGATTGGTTCCACAAATAAATATTGTGAAAATATGGCGTTGCGAGCCGTTGTGATTATTTGTTATTTGACAATATGGCGAACGTTTAAACAGTTCCTATAATGTAGTTTGTTGAATACTTTTGATTTGATTTCTTTCTTTTTTCTTCTTTTTCGTTTCACCGCTCACCCAAACACATATATCTTGTTTTGTTTACTAACCAAAGTTTCAGTGGTCACCTTATCACCTAAAACTGGACTATGAAGTGTCTTAAGTGTCCCCACCATCCTTACCGCCCCCTCCTCCCCCGGACCGCTGCAGCTTCTTCAGGCTGCCCAGCTGCAGCGGCTCGGGCGCCGCCTGGTCGTCGGTGCTCTCCTCCTCATCCTTCATCATCATCATCATCATCCTGGGGCTGGGCCCGCCGGGGATGAAGTCCTCCGCCTCATACGGCGACAGCTCCTCGTCCTCCTCCTCGTCGTCGTCGTCGTAGTTGTCGTCGTCGTCGTCGTCATCGTCGTCGCTGTCCATCAGCCGCCCGCCCTCCCTGGGCAGGCTGCGCGAGCGCAGACGCACGCCGTTGGCCGCCACACTGCCGTACGCCGAGTCCGACTGGTCGCCCAGGGAGGAGATGTTGCCCGTCGAATGGGAGAGCGAGGCAGGTATTCCCTGGTGGCAACGCTGTGCTCTGATTCGCCGTCTGGACGGAGCCGCTGTCGCTGGGGGGCCGAATGGACAGACAGCGTCAGGGATACTCATTCTCATAACAGGGCTGTGAGGCATTATGTAGGAAAATGTGCAAAATAATAGAAACTATGAAAAACTATGATTTGATTTATTTATTAGATCCCGATTAGCTTACTGTGAAACACAGCAGCTATTCTTCCTGGGGTCTTAAACATATCATCATTACAACATTTCTTCCATATTATTACATACATTTATACAGACAACATTCACAAGAATACAACACAAAACAACTCATGATCCGTCTACTACATTTGATAGCTAGCTCCACAGTACAATTAAATATACAAAAGCTCATGTATTCATTTACTTGTATTGATCCTATAAACAATTTTTTCCACCAATTTCGGAGCTCTGGCTCATGGACTAAGAACCAAAACCAACCGATGGAAAGGGGGTCTGTGTGTGCTGTGAAAATACTTACATGCGATGAGGAAGTCATCCGTTTGGCAGCCAGAGTCACGCGTGTGATGAAGGCGACCAGTGAGCGACAGTTCCTCCTCACACAGAGATAACTGATGTGTGTTGGCGTGCACAATCACCGTGCGCTCTCTCGCCACCGGCGACTCGTCTGAATCTGCAAGGGCATGACATTTTTATTTATTTTTGCTTCCTTTGGTGCTTCCCTGTCTTCTATGGTGCTTCCTAATTACTATGGTGTAGAGCTCTTCACGGGTCCCAAAAAATTGTCCCGGAATCCGAAATTAATCTGTGACATTTTACCGATTCCGAACCGTTCCGAAAACATTTTCAAATAGGAAAACCGAGCCCGAATGGATCCGTGACTATTTTGTCCTGTTCCGAGATTTCTTTCAAAAGGCGGCACCGCGCCTGAACGAGATCCGATTATTTCCAACATTCCGAAAGACACGACCCAGCCAGGCAGACATAAATGTGGACTTCATGAAATAATATAGCGGACGTATTGACCAATTACCTGTCGTCTCCTCAGCGTGTGTGCATTTAAAACTAAGTAATTAAGCAAATGGATAAAAAAAAAATTACACAATCATCAGCACCATAGCTTCCTATGGTATTAATAACATATACACACCCATGTCCTGTTGGACTCGCTTGGGTATTCCAGTGATGGTCTTCCTCCTCCGTAACTTCCTCCTCCTCTGAAGAACTGACTGGGAGTGAACCAGAGAGCAGCGTGCACTCGCCTCCCTGTCAAATCCAACACCTGAACACACAACACATCAACACATCCTATAAATGATCATATTTAAAAAAACAGAGGAAATATCAAGCGAAAGGGCGGCCCCGGATGACACCTCTGGGTGTAACGGGAACTATTTAAAATAATAATAATAAAGGAACAAAAAACTCGGCTTCCCATCATGCAATTGTGGTTCACAGTGTGAAGCTCCGTCCGTAAGTCTGAGACTGTACTCAGACATACGGACAGACACACATATTGTAGCTGTGCATAGGAGATGGTGTGCCACCGCTCAAAAATGAACATAGAAATAAAACAAACCTTTTTTGGCCACCAGAGAGAGCACCTGGTGGCCAACGATGTAGATGTACAGATAATGTCAACAAATATAGGTGCTACGTCAGTGTTTCGTTCAGGGATGCACCAGGGGTCCAAATGGACCCTTGCAGGTCTGTAACTCCGACAGTGTACAAATGGAACCAAATGGTCCATTTGGTTCCATTTGTACACTGTCAGAGTTCAAAAGGGGCTCTCTGAATGATCAAAGAAGACACTGTCAGGAGTTTGCAAAGACAATTACTCTTTATTCAACGTTTTGGTCATTAAGAGCTTCATCGGGACAGACAACACTTTTCACGCATATCAAACTGAGGTTCAGTGAAATGAAAAGGAAAATAAAATAAAATAAAGGTTGAGAATTTTTAGCTGTTTATTATTATTTATTTTTTTTATAATTTTTATCCCACGATTTTGAAACCCAGTTTTTTCACCCAGTGCCAATTATCTAATGTAATCCTGGGCGCTACACTTCCTCTGTCAACCTGGGGTGCAGCGAACTGACCTCATGCCTCCTTCTATGCATGAGGAGTCCAAGCTGCTTCTTTTCACCTGACAGGGGGGAGTTATCCCCTCCATCAGGCGCCCCAGCTGGCCAGGGGGAGGTAGTTTTAGAGACCAGAATCTTTAGCTGCTACATGAACTGATGCCACCAGTACCTGTGACATTGATTGGGATGATGCAGGAGGAGATGACGTGGTCGTCCCGCTTCCTCTGCTCTGACGCAGGGACAGCGTCCCGTGTCCTCTGCTCTGACGCAGGGACAGCGTCCCGTGTCCTCTGCTCTGACGCGGGGACAGCGTCCCGTGTCCTCTGCTCTGACGCGGGGACAGTGTCCCGTGTCCTCTGCTCTGACGCGGGGACAGTGTCCCGTGTCCTCTGCTCTGACGCGGGGACAGTGTCCCGCGTCCTCTGCTCTGACGCGGGGACAGTGTCCCGCGCCCTCTGCTCTGACGCGGGGACAGTGTCCCGCGCCCTCTGCTCTGACGCGGGGACAGTGTCCCGCGCCCTCTGCTCTGACGCGGGGACAGCGTCCCGTGTCCTCTGCTCTGACACGGGGACAGTGTCCCGTGTCCTCTGCTCTGACGCGGGGACAGCGTCCCGCGTCCTCTGCTCTGACGCGGGGACAGCGTCTTTGGACCAGTGGGTCTGCTTGTCTGCTTGTGCAGGGGGAGGGTTAGGAGCGGGGCCCTTGGTCCTGTGACCTGCTGCTGGCACCAGCTCACCTCCTTCTGGCTCCTCCGTTGAGGTAGACTGCCGGACACACAGGGACAGTGGGGGTTAGTATTATGTGTGTGTCATCTCTGTGTCATCTCTTCCAATTTGGATACAATTTGTTAAATGTTTTGCTTTATTTTATATATAGATTCAAGACATGAGGTTTCCAACGAACAGAGACAATTTGTGAAATCAGCAACACATGAGAAGTTGATAAAGGGACCAATAATGAGTGTGAACAGTGATGTTGAACAGCACACATGCTTACAAAGTGGTACCTTTCTGCTCCATGGATGGAAGATGCAACATGCAGTAGGGAAGGATTGATGAAAGCAGTTAAACTATGTAAACAAAGTACACAAAAATAAAACAATGGTACAGTGTGGTTAATGGATGAGACAAATTACATCATTGTGGATGAAAGATGCATAGACTTCTACACAGAGTTTCTGTTTAAAGCTTGCAGATCTGGTATTTAGGCTGTTATGTAGCTTGTAGATCTGGTATTTAGGCTGTTATGTAGCACTTCTCACATTACCTTTCTCTGTATGGACTGAATGTCTGTGTCTCTTCCTGGCCTCTCCTATAAATGACACGCACACACACACACACACACACACACACACACACACACACACACACACACACACACACACACACACACACACACACACACACACACACACACACACACACACACACATAGTATGTTCAACATTAATATTATGATATTGTCTGTCCGGTGGAAACCTTATACTGTATTTAAAACAAAACTTTACTTTTCAGGAATCAAATTCAGAAATTGCAAGAGTAGCATATCCACAAGCTCGAAGTGTGCAAAGCTATGCAGATCTGCTACTCTTGGTGCTTTTATGTGACGCTGTAGTATGATCAAGTAGGGCAGTAATTTATGAAAAAAACGCAAATCAGCTCACCTATTATTTATGACATGCCCAGAACAGGGATGTGGTTACGTTGAAAATAGGGCTGCAGCGATGCTTTCTTAGCGATTATTTAATTATTTATTATTACGTAACGTACTTCAAAATTTAAATAAAATAATCAATGAAATCAATTCGTTTTTGCAGCCCTAGTTGAAAATGTACTGTATGCAGAAAGATCATAACGCTACCTTTCTCAGTGTGGTCTGGATCTCTGTTTCTCTCACTGTCCGCTCCTTCAACATGGTCACAGACAACAATGACAACACATGTTGAAACGATGTGCATCAAGTTATATTATTATATGTGCAAAGTATAGCTACGCCTGGTCAAAATATGACTCAAATATTATTAGGTTAAATTGGAATTTAAAGTACACTACTTTGATCAATGCTGTATGGACGTTTTGGAATTTTTTCCAACAAATTCTACACATTTTCAGATATGTTCAAAAGTAATTCAAAATGGGTTACATTCTATACAAGTCACAGGGTGTAAGCACACAAACATACCTTCCTGGGTTGATAGTCCAGCTCTCTCTCTCTCTCTGCTCTCTCTTGCTGCAAGGACAATCAGAATAAAATACTTGTGTTAAATCACACAAACATTGGCATGGCATTTGTGTTATAAACATTACCGCGCCGTTCTTGTTTTTCTAAAAAATATAATTTCTAGTACAGTTGTATGATGTAGGTCAGTGGTCCTCATAGAGCGGTTCCGTTTCAGATCCATATAGGCGATATAAAACGTATATACTTCATACATCAATCGCAGAAAACAGGTGGCTATTAAAAAGATAATAGGCTCAAATGGGCGTCCGCGTCCCAATACAAATACATTTGGGACACCCACATTTACATGGAAATGTTTGAGAACCACCATGTCTGTGATTGTAGAATCACAGACATTGTAGAAGCCGACCGGACCAGCCTGTGGCGGGTGTCACGTCTAACGCTAGGATAACGCAACTTACGACCGTCCAAACAAAAAAATCTGTGCTTCCGCGGCACAGGAGAATTCGCAGCAGTATTTATAGGTACTTATAGTTCACACATTCAGAAGCCCTCAAACGATGTTTATTTATGTCCACGTACCAGGTGGCAGGGTAGAGGTGGAATAGGACCCCATGGCTACTGGGTCTCCAAAATGTCAGAAACTTCAGTACCATTGGGTTCTGACTTGTGGGGCTACCTACACGCCTACTCGGCATGCGTCACGGTCTTTGACTTGCCGAACTGAACCGCGCACGAAATGTATTGTATGTATTGTATCTACATTTTTAATAGTAATGAAAACGCTTTTGGACATATGAGGTTTCCACCTCACAGAGACAAAATGAATAATGGGGAGGGAGAGAGAGAGAGAGAGAGAGAGAGAGAGTGATGCAAACCAATAGAAATAAGAGAGAGGGAGGCCAGGGTTTGTCGTTCTCTCACAACACAGGAGGAGGAGTGACAAATGGAACTCATTCTCAAACAATTACTTTGTGGAGCAATAGCAGTTTAAATGTATAATACATCATATGGTCGCCGTCGTCGAAAACTTGTATGTCCAAATACAAGGTTAATAAGGTTCTGGGTTAGTGAGTTCTGGCAGTCCTTGAAATGAACATGCTTCAGAAGCACTTGGTGTGGAACAGTGGGTTCTCAAAAGGTTTTCATGTCAAGGACACCCAAATTGATATGATAATCGCGTCACGTTTCAAGCTTTTATATCTGATACCTTTGATGCTTTTGTGTGACGCTGTGGTGTAGTCAAGTAGGGCGTTAAATAGCGATTATTCACTTCCTGTTTCTCGGTTGCTGAGTGAAACGGCTTTCAAAATAAGACGGTTCTTCATAGAAATGAATGGTTGGCGGTTCTGGAGTACACAACAACACGCCACCAGACCAGACCAGTTAGACTATGGAGATGAGAGGCTTCTGCCCCACAGCGTTGACACGTTGTCCTTACCGCCCGTGCCAGTCGACTCCTCTGCTGCCGTCGTATGGTGTGTGGTGAGGGGAAGGTGGGCATGGGAGGGGCTACTGATATAGAGATGGTCACTCTGCTCCGCTCCCTGCTGCTGGAGCGCTGCTGCTGGTGTTCGTCTGTGGAAAAGTACAACGCATGGACATGAGTGGAATATCACTGCCTCTCAAATTATATTCCAAGTCAAGGACCATCTGAAAAGGTTTTATGCCAGGAGCCCCCAGAAGAGATTAAACAAGTTTTCAAACTGTTTCTGTAGTTTTCAAATGTTAAAAAAAATGTGTACAATGATGTACAAGGTTCCCCAAAAGGACCTCTGGGGGTGTATATGATGTGGTGTTTATCATTGGTTCTCAACGTGGGGGGGGTTCCAAGGGGGCCCCCAGCGAAATGAGTTAATATAGTAATCAAATCAGTTTAACCATCAATAAACAAAAAAAACTTGTGTTCCATAGTTATTATATAAAGTCAAAGCTCTGGTTTATACATTTAATTGGTTCAATATTTATAAAACCCACAGACAGACCGGTATTTTGGGTATGGCATTATTGAAAACATTTAAAAAAATAAAAAAGTTATTATCCAAAAAAATATCCAGTGTACAGTTTCATAATGCGTTGCATTATACCCATGCCTGGGCATATGGAGATAAGAGGTTTCTGCCCAATAGTCAGCAAACGATATGATTGTAAAAAAAGTGGCTTGCGCGCGTGCATACGTGTATATGTGTTAAGGCTGTTCCCAAACATTCAAGGTTTGAATGTTCGCTCGTTAGGGTTGGCACTCGAATCTTAATTAATGCATTTGAACCATTCGTTTTTTTATTTTATTTTTATTATTAACTCGAAAATATATCTCGGCGAGAATGTGATATATGTTAAAAAGTAAGTTTCTCGTGCATTCCTGTCAGAAGTTATGTCTATCTCCTTGTTGTGCTGTCCCAGGTGTCTCTCCAAAATCCCCTGTGCACATTAATTTGGTGATGGGCCTGCAGCCAATCAGCCAATCAGCAACAAACACACACACACACACACTCACACACACACACACACACACACACACACACACACACACACACACACACACCAGCATGGCACAATTTGAGAAAAAGGTTAGTTCTCTCTCTCTCTCTCTCTCTCTCTCTCGCTGCGCTGTTGCGTCTGTGTGTGTGTGTGTGTGTGTGTGTGTGTGTGTGTGTGTGTGTGTGTGTGTGTGTGTGTGTGTGTGCACGCGCATGTGTGTGTGTGTGTGTGTGTGACACTGATTTATTGAATATTCTGACTTTCAATTCAAATGTACAAATGTTGCTTTTTGCCTTGGCAATGTAAATGTAACCCAGCCAACATGGCAACCCGCAAATGGCAACCCATGTCAACTGTCAATCAAGGCAGTATAAAGGTGACATCAGTTCCTACACTCCCCACTCCCACTCCCACCTATGCAAGATGGCCGAAATGTTTGACAGCAGCATGGTACTGTCCACTGTGACAACCTTTGGTTACTCTTCGGTGAGTCATATAGGCTTGGTGTCTTAACTTGGATCAACTGGTTAACTGTCTGTTTATTTTGAAAGCATTTGATTTATGATTTATGTTTGAACTTTTGGTTTAATAATTAATATTGATGTATTCTATTATATATAATTATAAAATATGGGTTGTGGGGGCTGACAAGGCTATACAGCCACATGTGTTTCTAATGTGATGTAGGCCTACATGACACTTATCTTTTCTCTTCATGTAATTCCAGAATATGAAGAGTCACTGCACCAGTGGTGTAGGAGGCAGCACCAAGCCTTGGACCCTGAGACGAGCCATGTCCGTGGGCCCCACAGCCCCACCAATTTAGGCTTCCGAGGACCCCCACCCTACCCTGGAGCCCATGTGAAGTGTCCCAGACCGATGCCCCCCCTCCCTGCACAAGACATTGAGGTAGGAACTGTACACTATAGCTGCTGCTGGGAAGAGCTGCTTGCTGCGGTGAGTACAAACTTGTTTATTGTCCTTTGCTGTCGCTGGTGTGGTTCTGCAGGGTAGCCTACTGATGGTGTTGCTCTCGTTTGCGTTTGCGTTCCGGCTTCCTGCGGTTGCGTCGTGTCGAGCTGCCTGCTGTTGCACTCGTTTGCGTTGCGTCTTTTGCGTCGACTGCCACAATTTCGGCCGGTTCTGTCATTTCACCTCATTTCACCTAACTTGTGGACACTGCGTGTCATCTGCAGAAGAACGTGATGGTCCACGGTAACTGGGTAAGTATCTGTTTTTGTATTCTTTGCTGCTGGTAGGGTAGGTAGAGTAGGGCTCCTACAAGGGTAGGTTTTTGCGTTGCGTCGCAAACAAAGCACTTTGGCACAGGCATGGAGCTCCTGGTTTACTGGGATGGGGTTCGATTCCCTGCTGCGCCCTATGCTGATTACATTTAATCTGTTAAACAGGCATCCTTTTGCACAATAGAGCGTCGCAGTCCCTCCCCCTTTCAGAACGACCAGTGGCCCAGGACATTTTTCTCCATTTCATTTTCTCCATAGGCATTTCAAAACTTATTTATTTAAAGACCTTTAAGCGTCGTATACGAAGCCAACTCCTGTCGTGACAAATCATGACAACACACACAATATTTTGGACCAAATAATTACAAAGAACACAACGTGTTGTAACCTGCCGTTTTATCTACTTTCTAATTCTTTGTTTGGCCCGAAAAATTGTGTTTGTCATGATTGGTCCGAATGTTCACTCAAATTCCTGCCCAAGTTTGAGTCCTAAAATAAGGGCTAGGGTACAGCCTTAATATGTGTGTGCATGCGTGTGTGCGAGAGCCTTCACCTTGGTGCAGGGCCCGGAGGCTGAGCTGGGCATGTCTGTGTAGCTCCTCCACACATGGTGCACGCGTACACGGATGGAATACGTTGTGCTGCTGATGCCATGGAGCCTGGTAGTGAGCCGACAGCTTACTCTCTATGTCCAAATTAGACACCGCTGAGGAGAGATACAGAGGGAGTCAGGGTTACAAATGTTTGTATTTATTAACCCTAGGGAAACATTCAAATCACAGTCTGCATACAAATGGCATTCGTGTTTTTGTAGTGATTGTATTCACGCAAGCACGCACATCGCACATGTTGCCTATCCCTATACGGTTATTTACAGGTGTAAAAAACAAACACATTTTAATTCCTTTATTGTTATCGTGGGTCCAAGTTGATGCAAAAAAACAAGTAGAAACCAATATCCACAAAAATAATCAAGGAGAATAGACATCTTCGACCTATGACATTAGTGAAGAAAAGAGAGGCTGCTGGATGCATTCAAAACATAAACAGAACTGATTGTAACATCACAGGTATTAGCTGCTTTCCTGAATCCTGATCCTGCCATAGATTGGACACACCAAGTATGTCATCTGATGAAGTTTATCTCCACTAGGAATACACATTCTAGCAACAGCATACTGCCAGCTGAGATTCACACCAGGTTTTGCCTTTCACCACCCACTGGCACATACATATGACACCACACACGCGCGCGCACGCACACACACACACACACACACACACACACACTCTCTCATAAATGACACCAGTCAAATAAAGAAGATCCAACAACAATCATTAAAGTGAGTCTTTAAAAAAACAATTAACATTAGATTAAAGGACTAATTCCACTTCTTGGTTATTCTACATCACTGATTGAAATAAACAAGACAGGACTATGCCATGCCATGCCAGGCCAGCAGATGGCAGCTAAACTCTTATCCACTGTAGCTGTGCAGAAACCACTCATTCCTTTTCCTCACAGCTTCTTTGCTACAGGGGGACAGAAATGGAAGGTCGTTGAGCAAGGCACTGAACCCCCAACCTGCTCCCCCTGCTGAGGTTCACTCTGCCGTGTGTCGTTGAACAAGGCACTGAACCCCCAACCTGCTCCCCCTGCTGAGGTTCACTCTGCCGTGTGTCGTTGAGCAAGGCACTGAACCCCCAACCTGCTCCCCCTGATGAGGTTCACTCTGCCGTGTGTCGTTGAGCAAGGCACTGAACCCCCAACCTGCTCCCCCTGCTGAGGTTCACTCTGCCGTGTGTCGTTGAGCAAGGCACTGAACCCCCAACCTGCTCCCCCTGATGAGGTTCACTCTGCCGTGTGTGGGTGAATGTGTGAATGGGATACTTTCAGTCCACTACAATTTAAAGAGAAACATTCAACTTTTGACTAGGACTATTTTAAAAAATTGGGAAAATAGCAGATCTACAAGTTCATAGTGCAATGTGAGCTTGTAGATCTTCTATTTTCACTGTTTGTGTGAAAAACCTTATAATGTCCAGAACTGTGACCTTTCAGGATTCTAATAAAGGGTAAAAAAAAATATCAAAAGTAGCAAATCACAAGCTCAAAAAAAGTTTCTCAGTTGCTGTACTTTTTTTTATACAGTAATCAGACAGGAGATGGGGAGAGAGATGGGGGGGGGGGTGACACACAGCAAAGGTCTTCGGGATCGGGACTTGAACCCACGACACTGTAAAGCTGGATTACTGTCTCAGCCTGACTGTGTGCCATGGGTTCGACTCCCGATCCCGGCGGCCTTCGCCGCGTGTCTTCCCCCCCATCTCTCTCCCCATTTCCTTTCAGATTACTTTCAACCTATCAATAAAGGCGGAGAAAGCTATTAAATAAAAACATATATATACACTGTATACCTAAAGTTAAAATATGGAGATAAGAGGTTTCTGCCCGGCAGCAACGATACACTATCATTACAATCTTGTGGTTTGCCAATTTTTTGGGGGCCCATTTGCAATATCCTCACGGCCCCCTGGTGGGGCCCGGCCCACAGGTTGGGAGTCGCTGCGGTACAGAGAGACAAAGGGAGAGGAATGTTGTGTTTGATCTCTTCAAGGCCCCTTTAGCTTCCACTATCAATCCTGTTTCCATCCCTTCATTTACAATTCCACATGCACTTGTCCTTGAAAGTAGCATTGTACATCAGTAGCCAGGCAACCTTTCATTGCTCATCAAGTCCAGCATTTTGCCTGTTATTAAATCATCAGGCTAACATTATAGCAGAATTTTGGTCAACTTCTGCAGTTGCATGGGTTTCAAGAGGCACAAAGCTATATGTCTTTGCATAGGCCTGTAGAGTTGAGTCATCTAAAGTAGGTGATGGTTGTTCCTTTTCAACAATAGTATGATCATCATATGATGATCATGATCATCAAACAACTGACAGATTACAACTTGTCCAAAATTACGGCAGCCAAAGTTTGAACTAAAACTAAGATGAGAGAACATATTACTCCAGTTTTAGCTTCACTACATTGGCTACTGGTTGTTTTTAGGATTGATTTTTAAATGATTTTACTTGTTTGAAAAGCTCTCAATGGTCTCGCACCTTCCTATACTACTGTACATGACTGCCTGCCTTGTACTGTATGTCCCAAACAGGTCCCCTCAGGTCCTCCCCTGCTGGCCTGCTCCATGTCCCTATACTGTATGTCCCAAACAGGTCCCCTCAGGTCCTCCCCTGCTGGCCTGCTCCATGTCCCTATACTGTATGTCCCAAACAGGTCCCCTCAGGTCCTCCCCTGCTGGCCTGCTCCATGTCCCTATACTGTATGTCCCAAACAGGTCCCCTCACGTCCTCCCCTGCTGGCCTGCTCCATGTCCCTATAAAAATGGCAACTAAAAAACACGTTGAAGCAGCTTTCTGCTTCTACTGGCCAACGGAGTGGTGTGGAACATACTCCAATATATATATATATATATAGAGAGAGAGAGAGAGAGAGAGAGAGAGAGGGGAGACGCCTATGAGAGGGAGTCTGAGCTTTGCATAACGTTTGTGCCACATGAGCCAATATTAAGTGGCAGAAAGAGGGAGGAGAGGGGGGTGGGGTGAGAGAGAGGGGGAGGGAGAGAGAGGGGGTAGTGGGGAGAGAGCGAGATGTGAGGGCTGTGTATCGTGGATGTGCAAGCCTATAGGTTGCTAGATACGAGGGTCGCATAGCGGCCCAAACCTCTAATAGACACATCCACCTCTAGCAGACTCATACACCTCTAGCATGACTAGGAGACACATCTACACACCCATCCTATCGTCGCCAAGTCCTGCAGCTGGCCCACATGCAACTGAACACACACACACAAGATCATTCAGCTCTCTCTCTCGCCCATCGCTCCTCTTTCTCTCTCTCTTTCTATTCCTCCCTTTCTCTGGTCTGCAGGTGCAGTGTCATCATCAGGACCTGCATGCCAACAGCACCAGCACAACAGAAAAGGACAGAGAGAAGTAGAGGAAAGGAAAGGAAAGGAAAGGACAGAACCGATAAGAAAATAAAAGAAAAGAGGAGAGGAGAGGAGAGAGGACCTTCCTGTCACTGCATTGCTATTAACCTATTGATCATTTGGATTTGTTATGTGCAACATGAAATAATTCTAATAGATACTTTAGAATCAACTAAACCAATTAGTATGATGTTGTGTAGATCTGATATTTTCACCTTTTAAAAACAAAAGAATATTAAAATAATTAAAAAGCAAAAGTCTGAACTCGAGAGTGCCAGTATAATTATATGCTCTGTGGTCCAGATGTAGGCCTATTCAAGTCATTAGCAGCAGAGCGCGTATTAGTGTTAGAATCTGGGTCAGCACAGCAGAGCACACTCCCTGTAGTAGCGGTGGATGGACAACTTGTCATAGCAGGCAGCAAACACTTGCGGTCCAGATATACTGTAATGTACAGTAGAAGAGAAGAACACACTGTTGTTCACCAAGCATTCCTTCTTTGGAAATGCAGTTTGCCGTTATGGAAGTACAGTATGCACGCACTCACGCACACAAATAAATTACATACACAAATACTTCTCAATAAGTCGTGTTGTTCCTAGCCCAAGAAGAGCATATGGCTTTAGTTGAACTCCCTATTCTGGGGGTAACTTTCACCCAAAATTGCCGATGTACAAGCTCACAACGCGATGTGTAAACTTGCGATGCGTTAATTGTGAAGAGAAAATAATGCAGAGTTGCAGCGCTACAGTGGTTTGAGAACACAGTACCTTTAGAATGCACAGGAACACAGCCCCCCAGACCCAAACAGACCAATGCCATGGTCAGCAGAAGTCTCTCTCTCTCTCTCTCTCTCTCTGTCGTGTCCTTCGTTCCTCTTCACTGTATCCTGCAGGACAATGCTAGGTTGCCCATCAGTGCTAGGTTTCCCATCAATGCCAGGTTATCCACTCCATGCTACTGTAGGTTTTCCACTCCATGGACTGAGAGGGATTGTTCTAATCTAAGCATTCCTACACGGTCTGCACTCTGCAGCCAGACTGGCAACATCTGTAGCACGGACCGTCCAGCTCCACCACCCCCACCCCTCCCACTAACCCCACCCCTCCCACTAACCCCACCTGCTGTCTCTGATCTCTACTCCGCCCATGACTTTACTCCACTGAAGAGAATACATGCTAATCGTCTGTCAATGCAAGGACTTTAGGGGTGTGACAATTAATCAATCTAATTGATCCAATAATATACACACACACACACACACACACACACACACACACACACACACACACACACACACACACACACACACACACACCACTGACAACACAACACACCACACCACAGCACAGCCATCATGTGATCTCAGATGGTTGGGTGGTCCGTCCCTGACCGATAATCTCTTTATGATGCAGGAATATGGGAGAGCAGTATTAATGTATTAATCCCACCACACCACATGCTGGGTATATGTATCACGTGCTTAAACCCTCGCCACTGCTGCATCTGAGGAAGGGGTGTGTGTGTGTGTGTGTGTGTGTGTGTGTGTGTGTGTGTGTGTGTGTGTGTGTGTGTGTGTGTGTGCGCAGCACACATGGAGGTGAATATTCTATCCAAAATAATATGATCAATAATACATATACTTGAGCAGGACAGAAGTCGTGTTAGTTTGCTACACGTCGCAGGTGAACTTGCTTGGTGTGAGATTGATATTTAATTATTTATAATTATATTCACCTACAGTCAGCTACAGTCAGAGAAACTATAGTATATGTCCACTCTAGTATGACAGACAGAGAGAGAGAGAGAGAGAGAGAGAGAGATCCCAGGCTAGTAATCTGCAGTAATCTGGTGCTCTCTCAGTCATGGCGAGTGACACTGTCATACTTTAGCCTCCCGCTGTGGTTGGAATGTAGTGAATATGTATAATATGTGCAGTACACGTGGATATGATATGATGTAACAGTGGGTGGTCCAGCAGGAACTTTGAATAGAATGTATAGGATAACAGTAATAATGTGAATCAAGTGGTTGTTTGGTTTGTGTATAATTTTGTATCTGTTCATTCCTATATCCATTCTCTAGAGTCTAGAGTCTGCCAGATGGATCCTATCGTTGCTGTCGGGTCCAAAAGGGAAAATGTTCGAATAGAGCCAATGTAGTTATAATTTAGTCACAAGCTCATCTTAATACCTTTCATTTCCACTTTCACTTTAAAACAAAAAGGGGGAAAAAAATCAATCAGTCACTCAATCAAAATAGCAATAAAATAGCAGGTCTACAAGCTCAAAATGCCTTGCATCGCGTCAATATAGCTGAACATTTGCAAAACGTCTCCACATTTCTCAGAACAACTTTAGAGCCTGTGTGCAAAATTAGCAAATCTACAAACTCACAACAAGAGGCACCGCCGAGCAAGCCGCGGGCAAGTGAGTGGCCATGCTGAACGTTGCGAAGTCAGCCTTATAGCTGACTCAGCACTGGTGACGTTGCGTACCAATGGGGACAGAATTGAAAATCATCACGTCGTCACACGTTGCAGTATGGGCAAATCCGTCCCCAGCTGTCACCCATGATGGCACGGGTGACTCTGTGAGAGAATATTTGTTCAGTAACTGGGGTCTCCCTGTCTCTCCAGCTCTTTCATGAACAGAAAATACATTTTCATGTGGGTTGCGAAACTTGCGATTGCAAATGTCATCCAATCAGGAGAGATTGGACCCGGGTCTATTTGGTTCCACTGTCTGAGTTAAATGGACACTTAAGATTTAGTGGGTACCGGGTAGCCGACCACTACCCCCTCTGCACACCACAGTTTGCTGTCTGCATCACCACCCTCCTCTACAGCTGTGAAGCATGGACCACATACTGTAAAGCCGTCACATCAAGGCCCTGGAGCGCTTCCACATTGGATGCCTTCAGCGCATCCTGGGCCTCACCTGGCGTGATCAATGATCATGTGTCTCAGACATACTCAAATACTGAATACTGAATTACCAACTGCAGGAGTGTTGAGGCCATGATCACCTGCAGCACCAACTGTGCTGGCTCAGTCATTTGATCCGACTGGAGTGCTGTATGGCCAGTTACACACCATGGTCGGTGTAACGGACCCACAGGGAGGTTTCCATGGTCAATTTGTGTTTTCTTTGAGCTTTTATTTTGACGTGTTTCCTGCCCCAAGTCAGTTCTCCAGGGCTTTCATTGTAAGGGTTTCCTGCCCATAGGGCCAAATCAGTTTAATTGAAATGATCAAGTTCACCTGTGACTGTGAGGACAACGCCCATGGGGCTGCAGATAGCAGCACTTGATCATAAATGCCACCTGCCAACCTCAGTGGTAAGAGTATTGAGGAACAGATACTGCCATGAGAAGGAATGGCAACACATGGAGAAGTTTGTCAAGGAAGGAACTAAGGATGGATGGCCAAAGAGCCCTGGAACAAACTGCACATGCCACTTTATTAGCGCCTAGCTGGAAGGGGAACAAGGTTAATACTTTTATTTGTCATATCTTGTATTTTCACTGCTTATGAATTTGATGGGCTTATTGTTGTGGGGTTTGTCATGGTTGATACAAAGGGGTTTTGAGTTAGGTTTCACAGTAAAAGGTAAACCGTGATTAACTTTAATTATTGGTTCATGTGAACATTTATGCTGTTGGTTTAGGTCTACTGTATATGCATATGTCTCAACCTTTGCTGTGTTTGTTTATGGATTTATTGATTTACTTATGTTATGTATATTTATCTTTTCTCAGTTTCTACAGTGAATTTTGAAATAAAGTATCAGTCAAAATCATCAGTCAGTCTTCAACCTTATTGGCCAGCTGGGTCCGCTACAGTCGGTGCCTGACAGGTGGGCCCAAGAAGAGGTATAAGGACCAGCTGAAGACCTTCACTGAGGAAGTATGTAAGATCAGGCATGAGGACGTTGAAACTGCTGCTGCTGACCCGTGGTGGCAGCGCTACCTAGAGGGAACTCATAGGCTGGAGGAGGACAGGACTGCCAGAAGACAACTGAGACTCAGGACTGACTGACTGCCAGTACAGTACAGTACCACTACCACCACTACAACCAAAGGTATGGCACCCCCATATCACAGTACAGTACCACTACCACCACTACAACCAAAGGTATGGCACCAGTCTGATCTTACCCTACAAACCCTCCGGTGCGCTCAGATCCTTCCAGTACCTTCGCTAAAAACGCCGGGACAACACTCCACATGTCCCAAACTCCATTCTGGCTCCAAAACTATGGAATGCACTTCCCATTATCCGTCTGAAAACCCACCTCTTCAGCCCTCTTAGCCCATAGCACTTGCCGTAGTACTTGCCCTAGCCTCGACAGGCGTACGCATAGGCTCAACTTATATAACTTAAATAGCACTTTATCTAGACATAGCACTCTAAGTTTCATTATATAGATATTCCACTGTTCATGATGATGTATTACCTATAATCTTTGAGAAATGACAGAGTTACCGTGTGGGGGTCTCCAGGAACATCCAGACCCCCAGGAACATGCCCAGGGGGCCGGCCCTGTTCCGGCGAGCCTTCCCGCATCCGAAACGGTCCAGAGACAGAGTTACCGTGTTGCAGCTTTCCATGCTCGGACACGTACATGCAGGGACACGGATAGGGACACACATAGGGACACACATACTGTACTGTAGCTCCGTAATTGACCGGAAACACAGCTCAAAAAGTACTCGCACCACTGGACAAAAGCTCATGTGTAATAGCCATGATATTATTTATAGCAGAGCACATGTCACCACAAGGCCCCGGTGATTCCAGGAAGATAACACCAATGGAAGAGCAGGTCAAATGTCCATGATGGGCTTATCTCCCTAGCTTCCCACACACACACACACACACACACACACACACACACACACACACACACACACACACACACACACACACACACACACACACACACACACACACACACACACACACACACACACACACACACACACACACACACACACACACACACACACACACACACAACACAACACAACACTGAAAGCTTTACAATGCTGTCTCCTAGTGGGGCAACCCCTACACTGCATGCAGTTCAGTGCCTACATTGCACTCATTGGCAGACAGTGAGGCCTTGTCTGTTTGATGCAGCTAGCATGTTGCACAATATGGATAAGTTGCTTTCATCCACTGTCTGCCTGTATGTTATATGATACCAGTCTAACTTGCATTCAGTGGTGGAAAAAGTACTATTTATTTTTTACTTGAGTACAAGTATCAATACTGCAATATAGAAATATTCGTTACAAGTAAAAGTCCGGAATTCAAAATTTACTAAAAATACAAAAGTATTGTTATCAAAATGTACTTAAAGTAACGGAAGTCATTATGAAGTCATTTCACAAGCTTTCACATGTATATAACAATATTTTGAAAATAGCCGATCTACAAGCTCACAATGTGTCACATTGCAATGCATTGTGGCCTTGTAGATCGGCTATTTTCAAATGGCTGAAATGTATATAGGGCTGAAGTGGGTAATGTTTGTTTTGTAATAATAGAATAAAAGATTCCGCAAGCCAAATTAATGCTCCCAAATGTAGTTTAATTCATCGGAAAGCGATGAAGTGTAAATTACATTTGGGAGCATTAGTTTGGTGTGTGGACTCAATTATAATTCTTATATTGTCATTTCTTATATTCTTATATAGGCACCCACCCAGCCCAGTTGGTTTTAGATACAAATTAACTATAGTTTTCAAATAGTGGAGTAAAAAGTACAACATTTCCCTCTGAGATGTAGTGGAGACTGTGGAGTAAAAGTAAAAGTACTGAAAAATGACTCCAGTAAAGTTAAAAAATTATAAAATTGTACTTAAGTTTAGTTTAGTTTATTTAAGATCCCAATTAGCTGTTACACCTGGCAACAGCTATTCTTCCTGGGGTCCTTGAGTACTACATGTACTCAATTACTATATTCTGTGGTACAAGCAGCGAAGTACATCTTGGCTGCTTGTACCACAGAATATAGTCATTCACAAAAATAACATCCTTGTAAAGTGCAGTAATACATTGTTCAAAACATTTTCTAAACGTTTCCAGAATGGCAACAATAGCTGATTTGGGCAGGACACTGTTGTGCGATGGTGTATAAAATAGGCACATTATAACGGTAGACTGCTGACAAACCAAAAGCCCACGGAATGGACAGTGCTTTGTTCACACACAGTATTCATGAGGATGTTGTGCATGGTAGAGGTAGAGCAACGAACAGTGGGGTCCAGAGGTCCTTGAAGGGGGTCCCCTAGCTAGTTCATCACAACCCATTCTGACCTGAGATCAGATTCTAAAAATGTCTGTTTGAAAAGGACAGTTTTCTGAAAAAGCTATGTTTCTATGTCAGTCGTTCTTCGATTTTTCAAAAATAGCAGACCTACAAGCTTGTAGATCTGCTATTTTTAAATGGATAAAGCATAACGTAATGCTAACACCAAAATGGGTTCCCGCCTAAAATGGGTTAACCACTAGACCATAGCTCATTTTATTGTCTATTAAAAAAAAGGGTTTTTTGTTTTTTCCATTTGTTTTTGCAGGCAAAAATAGCCATTCAAATGTATTTTGAATAGTCAACGTGTAAAAAAAGTGAATAGATGAAGATAAAAACGTATCTAGATGATCTATAAGGTCACATCGCAATGGGATGTGTTGTGAGCTCGTAGATCTGTCAAGGTCAAGGTCAGGTTTAAAAAAGTCTGGAATAATTATAATACAATAGAAGTGCAGAGAAGTATTCAAACTTAAAAGTCACACCCGTATGAAGTGAGGGGCGCTAATATATTAAAGTCTAACTCATGTTGATTAGGTGATGTATTGGTGATGTAAAACAAACGGTGCCAACACAAACATTAAACGCCATTAACAATAAAGAGACAATATGACGTAATGAGCCACATTATGACGTAAATTTCCCCTTCATTGTCAATGGCGTTTACAAAGCAAACATTGAACTAAAGACAAACATTAAACATGTGTATAGGAGGGGCTGGCGCCCGTAACAAAGTAAATGCTGATGATGGTTAAACAATCAAGCTGTCTGTTGTGGTGAGAAAATGAGATGAAAGCATGATATGAACATCTTGTTTTCCTCTCCACTGTATCTTTCTAATCATCATAAATAATGCAATGTAAGTGTCTAACCAGGCAATAATGTGTTTAGAAATAAATAATAGAGTAGGTATAGTAGAAAGCAGAAACATAAACAGAACATATGACGTACGTATATCTTTTGTATGAATTGAGTGGAACTGCATTATATTCTACTGGATTCTACACCAGTGTTTCCCAAATACTGACTCATGTTTGGGTCGAGGATACATTTTTATGGGTCACAAGTAAATATCCGTTAATTTATTTTTCATTTTATTATTTCACTTTCACTATATTTGTTTTTTATGCAAAATATTTTCTAAAAGAAAAACAATCAATTTAAGAAATCCTATAAAAAAATAAAGAAAAAAAGTAGTGAAAAAAGCCGATCTAAAATCTCACAATGCCTCGCAATGCGACATCAAATGTATCTTTTAGGTCTTGCGCTAAAAGCTTTGGGAAGCAGTGGCACTGTTCTAATTCTAAGCTGTAGTGTGCTGTAGCCTATAGTTAATGTGAACCCTGAAGTATCCATTCAATCCATTATAAAACAAAAATATTGTACTTTAGTTAGTTTAGTAAAGTACTCTTTTTAATTAGGACAGATAATCAATATTTTATACTTTAAAAGCTTGAAAGCTCGAAGTGTGCGGTGCATTGTAGCTTTAAAAAAATCATCTATTTTAATTTTGAAAATAATAAATAAATTACTACATTTACTTTGAAAACAGGACGTTAACTTGTAACAGAGTATTTCTCGTAGTGGATTTGCTACATTTACCAAAATATAACTTCACCTGTCTGGCTGATGTTAATGCAATATACAACTGGCTGGGGTGGTTGTATTTGGTCTATTGAGACATTTAGATCCTGTGTGTCTACTTTGACATGGCTGGTACAAAAAGTGGTACTGGCTTAAGGTCAAAATTAAATTTCAGGAGACCCCGGTTCAAATCCGGGGTGGATCCAGGAAAGCTACATAGTGCAGCTTTAAGTAAAATATCTGAATACTTTTTCCACCACTGTGCGTGCATGCTAGGGGTGCAACGGTTCGGTTCGTACCTCGGTATGGGGGCCACGGTTTTGGTTCGGTACAATTTTATTTTATTTTTATTATTATATTTTTCCCCTATCCAAACACACTCCAGTATTTTCTGTCTTTCAATATTATACTCAAGGGAAAAAATGTAAAAAATCACCCTATGCACTCACACACTGCAGCTGTGAAGAGAAGGGAGAGGTGTCCAGGGGGGAAGTGTGCGCAGAAAAAATGTAAACACAAGTTTAGTTTACAATTATAGATCCACATTTAATCTCTGCATGACAAGGATTTAAGGTTAAATCTTTCCGGTGATAAAATGGCCACCAACGTAATCAAAAAAGTCGAACAAGATTCCTATACAGGATCTCCTCACTGGTCAACAAAAACATCTTGGAGACCCTAAAGTCCAAACCACACCAAACGGTTTTTAAGGTAGACCACACCAATGCAACTCATTGCAACTCAATGAGTTGCATTGGTGTGTTTTACCTTAAAAAAGTTTTGTCCCAACCTGACCCTTTGGTGTGGTTTGGGCTTAACAGGAGCCCTCGTACAAGGTTTCTTCGACTATGCATGCACCTCTTGGTACCACAGCATCTCAAAGGCCCTTAAAACAAGGCTCCAGACTTCCCAAAACAAACTGGTCAGGTTACTACTTGGCCTCACCCCCCGAACCCACCTCACCCCATGCCGACTTGGTGGCTGGATTGGTTTAGGGTTGACGACAGAGTACAGCATCTTGCATCTTGCAAGAGTCGATACACCACCAAGATACCCATGTACCTAAATACTTCCTTAATGTTAACGAAGTCCACACCCACAACACCAGAGGGAACCATGTGCAACCCAGATTCGGCACAAACAAGGGACTAAATTCATTTCGGTCCTATGCCACCAAAATGTGAAACGCCCTACCAACAGTCATTAATCCCTTGACTCCTTCAAAACCGCTCTCAAAGGGCACCTACGGACGACTGCAAGTCGAAACTGGCACCCACTGCCGTCCACGTCCCGTGCTCTTGGCCATCTAAGCCGGCGAGCCACACACTGCACATGCACTTGCGTGGGGTGATGACCAAGCCAGATGACCAAGCCACCGCCTCCGGTGTCATTCGTGCCCCCGACCATCTAAGCCGCAAGCACGCTATACACGCCTGTGTGTAGTGATGACCTCAGATGTTTGTGCATGCCGGCATCCTCCCCCTGACCTGACCATCCAAGCTGCATGCGCTCGTGTGTAGCAATGCCCCCCGCCCTTGGCCCTTGGCCATCACACTACACGCTCGCGCCGGCGATGACCTTAGATGACCATGATGGCTTCCCCAATGTCTTTCCATGCTTCCAAGCCCATAAACGACCATAC
>NC_137862.1:19322120-19354620 GCF_963924005.1 Protomyctophum bolini | reverse complement strand
AAACACACACATGCACACATAAAATTCACAAATAAATATCCATACACCTGCAGTACAGCACGTGATGGAGTAATTATGCACAAATAAAAACACACTCAGAGACAGTGTGTGTCTATATACGTATATACTGTATATATTAAAAAATAGCAGATTTGCTATTTTTGAACAATGTTTGCAATGTTTGCTCCGGACCCTCTGGAATATATACAGTATATGGTATTACCCAGGGATGACTAGATGCCTATATGACAGTTATAACACACTGAAGCACTGAATTGCACCAGAGCACAGAGCACCATGAGCACAGCATCATAAAATAAAATAAAATATATTTCTAAGTCTCAGTCTAGAAGTTTTACTTCTTTTTCTATACGGTGAGCGAGTCTTTTCCTGTCAGTTATAACACACACACACGCGCACGCGCACGCGCTCGCACGCACGCACGCACGCACGCACGCACGCACACACACACACACACACACACACACACACACACACACACACACACACACACACACACACACACACACACACACACACACACACACACACACACGGTGCAGCTCACTCGTCATTCACAGAGATGACTTTTTCTCTGCCGGTCGCTCGCCTCATTCTCAAGTAGTTGAAAGCTAGCATCCAAAGCTAACACAATGTGGATTTGAACAGTGCACGTGTCAACGTGCGTGCGAGTGCTATGGAAAATGATATCCATATTCCACAGTGGCCCTCCGCTCATAAAAGTCCTCGACTCCTTTATAAACTTGTAGCTATAAGCTGTGAGCCAGGCCTGCCTCAGCCTGTGCTATATGAGCACAATCCCATAGCCTGTGGGTACACCATAACCATAACACTATAAATTGTGCATATATTTCCCGTCGTATTGTCAACTCATTTCCATAGGAAAAATGGAAGGTAAGAAGAAGGGGGCAAGGGGGAAATGTGATTAATCTATAAGAAAAACAAAAACATATGTCATGTCTACTGAGATAAGTGTGTGTGAGGTCCCTGAGTGATAGGGTGAACTAGGTACACCACAGAGGGTATATGTGGTTAAAGTCATAAGTGCTAGAGTAGGACAGAGCATGCACTGTGTGATCCTGACCGTTACAGACTTGTTTAGCTGTCTCTCAGTCTGTCTGAATCTCTCTCTCTTGCACGCATGCATTCACGCATGCACACACCCACGCTCTCTCTCTCTCTCACACACACACACACACACACACACGCACGCACGTGCGCTCACGTACAAGGCGCCAATCTGACCTGAATTTACCCCTGCTTCCTAAACAATACAACCCAGAATGATAATTCAAGTGTACAAAGTTCAAACTTCAGTTTACAGTGTTACACAAATAGAGCTGCCAAACCTACACTTTCCACAACCCTGTATCACACAATATATACAATATGCCCATATATAACCACAATGTTTACAATATTCTCATATAACCCTGTAACCCACAATATAATATGCCAATATATAACCCTGCACCCCACAATATATACAATTTGCACATATGTACAGTATGCCCATGCCATGACCCTGTACCACACAATATATAGGCCTACAATATGCTCATATAAATCCCTGTACCCCACAATTCAATATGCCCATATATAACCCTGTACCCCACAATATATGTCAATATACGTATAACCCTGTACTCCACAATAACCCTGTACCTATACTGTACAACAATACAACCATTCATCCCGTCATGGGGAAAGTAAGGTGTTAAAGCACCTCTCATAAACAAAACAAAAAAAATAAAAAAAACGAAAATAATCATTATGATAATAAAACCCTCTAAAGTAGGCATGTCTAACGTAGGTTACGTAGGTAACCACGGTTATGTGAGCGATTGGATCACTCCAATATATGATAGTTCCGTCCGCAGGCGGAGCGTCGAGCGGACTTACCGATGATCCCGTGCTAACAGCCACGGGAAAATGACGTGTGAGTGAGGCACCGCCTCCCGAGGTTACTTTGCTCGCACACGTCATTTCCCCTTCCTCGTACCCTTTCCGAGGCGCGATAGATCACCGCGACTATAATTGGAGTGATCCAATCGCTCACATAACCGTGGTTACCTACGTAACCTACGTTATGTAGCGCTATATTGGATCACTCCAATATATGATAGTACACTACCAGATCAGTCGGGGACCTATCAATGAGAACAAGAGCCAGGCCCTCCCGGTGGGAGCGGCCAGCCCCAGCTCAATCACAAAGAGGGGCCCACTGTCTCCGAAGGAGCAGAGGCCACCCCTAAAACGGCTTGTTCCAACCGGTTCTCAGGGACCACGTCGACGCGGTAGAACCTGGTGAAGGTACTAGGCGACGTCCAGCTGGCTGAGGCACAGATGTCCGAAAGGGGGACCCCCTAAGCTGCGCCCAAGAAGTAGCCATGCCCCGAACCGAGTGTGCCACCACCGCGGGCGGCAGAGCCTGCCCGGCCAAGCGGTAAGCACAAGCAATGGTATCAACAAGCCAATGTGAGAGTCTTTGCTTCGAAAGCCTTTGGCCCAAGACTATCACCATAGCATACGAAGAGCTGATCAGTCAGTCTGACCGCCTTCGTTCGCCCCATGTAGGCGTCCAAAGCCCTCACCGGGCAGAGGACGTGAGGAGCATCACCCGAGCCCTCCCCACTCAAGGGGGGGGGGGGGGGGACGACATAGGCAGACAGGTGAAGAGGCCGATTCACATGTCCCACAGACAGAACCTTCGGCAGAAGGAAGAATTGGGTCGCAAAGTAACACTCGATTTACCGGGACCCATCTGGAGACACTCTGCGCTCGTCGAGAGCGCATGGAGCTCCCCAACCCTCTTTGCAGAGGTGACTGCCAAGAGAAACGCAGTCTTCCATGAAAGGTGCTGAAGAGAGGCAGTATCCAGGGGCTCGAAGGGAGGCTTCCCGAGTGCTGAGAGCACCAAGCCAAGGTCCCACGTGGGGACCTGAAGAGCACTCACTGGGCGGAGGCGCCTTACCCCTTTCATAAAGCGTGACAGCAATGGATGGTTACCCAGCCGTCCGTCAAAGCCATCAGAATGGCATGCAGAGATAGCGGCCATATACACCTTTAGAGTGTTGGCCGCCCTGCCCTCGTCCAGCAGTGACTGCAGAAAGTGTAGCACAATCTGAACATCACAGTGCTCCGGGTCAGCACCACAGGTCGCGCACCAATTGCGGAACCGGCGCCAACAAACCTGGTATGTTGCAACCGTAGACGGGGCTCTGGAACTCTGCAACGTATGTAGAACTCCCTCTGGGAGACCTAGACCCGACCCCCTGCGCCTCTCAGGGGCCAAGCCCATAGCTGGAGGCGACCGGGCGGGGGTACCACAGGGCTCCCCGACTCTGCGAAGCAGGTCGGGCCCCTGGCAACTGCCATGGTGTCCCCACGACCAGAGACCGTAGCACCCTGAAACAAGGGCGTCTCGGTCAACGTGGGTCTATCAGAAGCAACCAATGACCCTCCAGCTCGACTCTGTCCGGCGTTGCCTGGATCAGAGGAATGGGGGAAAGGCATAGAGCCGTGTCAGCGGCCAATCGTGTCTCAAGGCATCCAGACCCTGGAGAACTTGCCAGTGAAAGCCAACTGGGGCAGTGAGTGGTCTTCTGGGAGGCAAACAGGTCGACCTGTGCGCTCCGAACCCTGGCCCCCAGTAGTTGCCTGACCGGAGGGTGGAGACAATCCCCCCCTCTCGGTCCATCTCTGGACAGCCTGTCCCCCGCAGAGTTCTGGACCCCCAGGGCCTCCGCAGCCTGGAGAGATGTGAAGTGAGCATGAGCCCACACTAGAAGCTCCCGCGTCATCTCGTGGAGACGGCGGGATCTCAATCCACCTTGATGGTTGAAGGCCACCACGTAGTGTTGTCTGCGACCAACACATGCCGGCCTTCCAAACACTGAGGAAAATCCCATAGAGCTAGGCGCACAGCTCTGAGCTCTAGGACGTCGACGTGTCGGACCATCCGTCCCAGGTGGAACCGGTGGAGAAAGGACAGAATACTTTCACTGCTCTGTCTGTCCTGGCTTGGCCGGCACCTTGGAGCGTAAAGACCAAGTGTGCAACATAGGAGCCCAGCAGCATGGCTGCATTAAGGCGGGCCACAGCGGCCAGGACATTAACGTGCCGTTCAGGAGCTGGTGACTTGTCGACTCGTCGCAGGTCCCAGCAACCATCGTACTTCTCTACGGCGTCTGACAGCCGGAGTGCCCACAGCAGGGAGACTGCCACCGCCGGTGGGGTCTTGCCCATAATCTTCCACACTCACAGGTGGGAAGCGGCCATCCCGGTGCTGCACCGTCCCAGATGGGGGAGGCGATTGTCACCAGGGAAGGAGCCTTGTGGGTCGACGGCCTCTAGCCAGGATGCATAAAGCGAGCCAATAGAGCCCGTCAGGTCGCAGGCTCGACAGCGAAAGGGGAAAGGTTGACTACCTAGTCACCTCCCTACTAAGTCACGCCTAAATGTCGTCGGGATCGGACTCGAGCCTGCGACACGCTGTCGGGCCGGGATACCAGCCTAGATGCCTGGACCACAAGGCCGGCCCAGGCCAGAGTCCTGCCACCACTGGGTGTGCATGCTCTAGACCCAGGCAACAAAGCAGACACAGTGCCCGATGGGCTGTGGCCAGCTCTAAGCTAACAAGCAGCGAAGGCTATCGCCAAAGCTAGACTGTATAAACCCGTATCACACGTCGTATATCAGCCTTCGGCTTATACGGGTGACAGGACAGAAATATAATATGTACAGTATATTATATATAAAGCTTTATCGCACTTATTCAGGCGATAGGACAGATGTATAATATACACCGTCACTTGTGTATTAATATACTGGTAGCAAAAGGCATCACACACCGTACCTTGGCCGTTGGGACATACGGGTGATGGAATGCAAACCGCAGTTTAAACTGTGCAACGTAAAAAAAAAAAATATATATATATATAAGGCTGTATCACACGCCGTATATCAGCCTCTGGCTTATACGGGCGACAGGCCAAAAATATATTATATACACCGTCACCGATGTAATGTAACGTACACATACACATCAGACTTCACCACACACCGTATATCGGCCCTTGGCCTATACGGGTGACAGAAGCCAATTATATAGCATTTAAAGCTGCGTCAAACACCGTATATCGACCCCTGGTGTATACGCATAATAGGGTAGAAGTATAATACATAGTTACTGTGTAACGTGCAATATACTGGCAAATAAACCTCAGCAACCACCGTATATTGGCCCTGGCCTATATGGGTGATAGTCTACAGACAACAGTCACCTGTCAGCTGTGCAACACAGGAACACATAAGCTGTATCACGCACCGTACATTAGCCTGTGTGTGGCTTATACGGGTGATAAGACATTATATACCCGGTTACCTGTGTAACGTATATAATATACAATATATGCTATATCACACACCATATATTGGCCTAGCTTTAGCTCATATGGGTGACAGCACAGAAAGAGTTAAATATACAGATAAACAGTTACTATTGAACTCACAAATGTATAAAGCTTTATCACACCGTACGTTAGCCCGTGGCTTATACGGGTGACAAGACAGAGAATATTATATACCCAGTTACCCTGTAACGTATATAATATACAACATATGCTATATCACACACCATATATTGGCCTAGCTTCAGCTCATATGGGTGACAGGCAGCACAGAGAGATAAATATACAGATGAACAGTTACTATTGAACTTACAAATGTATACATAAAGCTTTATCACACCGTATATTGGCCCTTGGCTCATACTGGTGACAGCACAGAAAATATTATATACGCAGACACCCGTGTACGTATAGAATATATAGTATAACCATATCACACACCGCATACTGGCCCTTGGCTCATACGGGTGATAGAATACCAACAAGAGTCAACTGTGCAACGTATAAATATACAAGGCTGTACTACACAGTATATTGGCCCTTGGCTCGTACGGGTGACGGCACCGAAAGAGTTAAGTATACAGATAAAGTTACTTGTGAACTTACAAATGTATAAAGCTTTGTCACACACCATATATTGGCCTAGCTTTAGCTCATATGGGTGACAGCACAGAGAGTTAAATATACAGATGAACAGTTACTATTGAACTTACAATTGTATAACGCTTTGTCACACACCGTACATTGGCCCTTGGCTCGTACGGGTGACAGGACAGAATTATTATATAACCAGTTACCCTTGTAACGTATATAATATACAGTATACTTATCACACGCCGTATACTGGCCCTTGGCTCATACGGGTGATACAGACAACAGTCAACTGTGCAACATATAAACCTACAAGGCTGTATCGTACACCGTACACTGGCCCTTGGCTCGTACAGGTGACGCGACAGAAGTTATTATATGCCAGTTACCCGTGCAACGTATATAATATACAATATACGCTATATCACACAAAGTATATTGGCCCTTGGCTCATACTGGTGACAGCACAGAAATTAATATATACACAGACACCTGCGTGCGTATAGAATATATAATGCAAACTATGTCACACACCGTATATAGGCCCACGGCTCATACGGGTGACAGCACAGAGAGAGTTAAATATACTGCTATGTTAACACAATAATACCGTATCTGTATAATATACCGTCACTTGTGCAACGTATTATACTATGCAGAACCTTATCACACACCGTTCAGTAGCCCGTGGCTTTATACGGGTGATAGGACAGAAAATCAGTATTACTCAACCTACTTGTGTAACATATAAAAATATACAAGATTTCAAATGCGCACCGTGTGTTAGCCCTTGGCTTACACGGGCAATAGAAGCAATATAATATATACACTCTGTAATATAATATAATGGAAACCTTATCACACACCGTTTATTAGCCTTTGGCTTTATACGGAGGGACAACACAGGCAAAATAACAGGTATAGTGCTTGTGCAACTGACTTAATGTCATGTAGTGTTGGTACTCCAGCCAACTGAGTGAATCAGCTATGTGCTTGGTGTACCTGAACGGTCGATTTTAATTGTTAAAGTAATAAGACGGGGAAGTGGAGAACGCGTGGCGTCTCCTTCTTTCCCTGGGAGACGAGCTAGCTGCCGAGTGGCTAGCGAGACCCGCTCCGCAGCCGTCTAGGGAAGGCGTCCGTTCCCGAAGTGAGAGCCGTGAGGGACCGGCAAAGCAGACAGACCGTCAGACAAACGAAAGACAGCTAGTCAAACAAGGGCAACCTCCTATGACGCCGTAGCGCGAGCGACCGGCTCGTGCCACCGTAGCACGGTGGTGTTTTTAGCTAGTAGCTTCCAACACACTGATACAAGAAGGCAACTCTGAGAGGAGCCAAGCTGGCTGCTCAAAAGGAGTTATACGCTTCTTACGGTAAATACCTTTAGTCCTTACCAATCGACGACGCCGAGGAAAGAAAAGAGGAAGGGGAAATGACGTGTGCGAGCAAAGTAACCTCGGGAGGCGGTGCCTCACTCACACGTCATTTTCCCGTGGCTGTTAGCACGGGATCATCGGTAAGTCCGCTCGACGCTCCGCCTGCGGACGGAACTATCATATATTGGAGTGATCCAATATAGCGCTACATAACCATAGTCAACAGTCCTTCAACACTAAAAGACAGACCAGTGGCCTGAATTCAGCATCCCTATACAGTACATATACATCCTAATCAAGCCTGATCAAGACAACCAAGAGGAGGAGTTGTGCAGTCTTTTTGCGGCAGCAGGCAGGACAGATCTCCTATAGTGCTGCTTCTTCTCGCAACGTGGGTGTAACAGTGGTCTGTTGCTAAAGGAGCTGTTCTGCCCCGCCACAGTGTCACGTAGGGGGTGAGAGGGAGTGTCCATGATGACCAGGTGTGTATTATGTCAATATGTAGGGCATTAGAGCAAGCCTGTTTCATTCTGGTTTTGCCCTGCCTGTAGTGATACATATACAGTACAACGTATGTTGTTGCTGTCGGAAATGTTATCTCCACATTTTCTCAATTTTTTTCATAAATTAATGCCCTCACGTTTCTAGCCTTTTGATCCGCTAATGTTTTTAAATTTTCATAGGGAAAGTTTTGGACACAATATGAATGTTTCCACCCGACAGAGATGATGGTTGACATTATTAATACTACAAAATGAGAAATGTAATGCTGGTTATGCATCAGCTAATGTGTGGGACGTCAGGGCTTTCAGAATAAAGGCTGCATGGCGGTATTTTGCTTCAATTTGTGTGTCAACCCTATATGAGGCTTCCACAGAGTGGATCCTTCCTCTTTTACACTGGTTTGTAGTCAAGCATGAATTAGCTTTGCATCATGAGTGGCTGGCCAATAGCGCAGCCTCCTCTGACTGAAACACACACACACACACACACACACACACACACACACACACGCACGTATAGAGCTCCTCCTCAGAGTCAGACAGAATCATTTCTACTTCCCTGGGTTGCCACTGCCGGGTTGACCTATTTTTGTCCAGACCTTTCTCTGTCTCTCTCTCTCTCTCTCTCTCTCGCCCCATAATTCACTCTGTTTAATAATTCACTACCACTGTATCACAGCCTCTTCGCAACCTAACAACAAGTCTAAGAAAAACAACAGGGGTATTTCAGTTTTTGCCAGATGTGCTTTATAAAACCATGTGCGCGGAACGGGCACTCTTTCTTATAAGCATGATTTATGCGTCATCGTATGATGGTGACGCGCAACAAGACATTGCAGATCTGCGACGTGTTGTGGGCTTGTAGATCTGCTATTTTTACGCATACAGTAAGAAGCATTAGTTCTACGTTTCATCATTTTCAAACAAATCACTATATAAGAAGGCATCAACAACACTGAATATTGATTAAGGACTTAAACAAATAAAATCAACCTTAACTATCTTCCTATTATTTACTAAAGCCTGAATGCACTTTCCTATCCTATGGTTTCCTATAGTTATGGTGTCCTATACCAGTGATACTCAACCTCAGGCCCGCGGGCCACATCAGGCCCGCGGGACCATTATGACTGGCATGAAATTGCGGAAATTGCGGAAATGGAAATTGCGGAAATTGCGGAAATTGTAATTGCGGAAATTGCGGAAATGGTGGAAATGGAAATTGCGGAAATGCGGAAATGTGGAAATGGAAATTGCGGAAATTGCGGAAATGGTAATTTGTTTTGAATTAGTTTTAGTCTGTGAAAAAAGGTAGTCGACGAACATTTTTCGTCTTAGTTTTAGTCGACGAAAACAACACTGGTGTGCGTGAGATGTGAATGGAGGCAGACAGTGAGAGATGGAGCGTGGGGGAGAGGTGTTGCAAATAGCCTCACATTGCATGCAAGTCCAGGCTACACACAGCAGGCTCTCTCCCACTGATCTGATTGGATGGCCGGACTGTGCAGGAGCCAATGAGGGGAGTAGGAGGCAGAGGGCAGCAAAAGCAGAGAGAGGATTGTAGCTGATGCTGGGCACACCCTATAGCCCTAGGGAGGGTGTGTGTGTGTGTGTGTGTGTGTGTGTGTGTGTGTGTGTGTGTGTGTGTGTGTGTGTGTGTGTGTGTGCGCGTGCGCGCGCACGCGAGTGTACCCACAATTTTGTGCACTCAGTAAAATCCAGAGTGTTGATTTAAATCTGATCTACTGTTTGTAGCTATCAGGCAGAAACCGCATATCTATCCATATTTCAACTTTGTTTTTGTAAATGAATGCCCTGCTTCATCATACAAGGGCGTCACGCAGAAATAATAAATAGCCGATCTACAAGGTCACAACGTGTCGACGCGTTGTGAGCTCATAGATCGGCTATTTTCACGGTTTTAAAATGATTATTATAATTTTTTCATAATAACCAAAACGGAACAGTTTTTTGGGACATACAAGGTTTTCCACCTGCTGGCATCAGCATCACATGCTAAATGGCCACTGTGTGTTTTACAGTACACAAGGTGTGAAAGAGACAGATTAGGACACAGCGGCACAAAGAAAGGGTCTGTCTGCCTCCCCGCTCCCCTGAGCACGCAGGTGGAACAAAGACTGTGCCAAACTCTTTGTTCTACTGTCACGGAACTCCACACAGTGTAAACAATCATCATCATCATCATCGTTCATTTTGTATTTTACCAAGCAAGTTAAAATAATAACATTAATAACCCCATTCCTTTGTTGTTGTTTTGTTTTTGTTGGTTTTTTGGTCACTGTACAGTTGCACATACTGTAGGGTGAAACTGACCTTTGCGTTTACACGTTTGCATTAGGTGCTTCAGTTTTTGCCGCTCGGGTGATGCAGTGGTAAAATATCTGCCCACGGCCGTGGCGGTTGTGGGTTTGATTCCACCGTGGTGCATCCGGCTTTGGCGAGTGGTACGTATATACAAACACAGTCGGCCCGTGTTCGTGGAAAGGGAAGCCGGGCAGGGAGGGTGTCACCGTCTCTGCATGTTATCCTACGGGCTGGAGCGGGAGGAGTAGGACGAAGGCTCTACCACGTCCTCACAGGAATGTGTGTGGGGAGGAATTAATTGGCATAACAACAAAATTGGGGAGAAAAAGGGGTAAAAAAGTAAGTGTGTGTGTGTGTGTGTGTGTGTGTGTGTGTGTGTGTGTGTGCGTGAGAGAGTGAACGTATGCCGTATGCGTGTTTGTGTGCGAGAGAGAGCGTGAGACATAGATTCAGACAGACAGACTGAGAGACAGCTAAACAAGTCTACAATAGTCAGGATCACACAGTGCACGACTGCATGTACTGTCCTACTCCAGCACTTTAACCACATACCCTCTACCCACTCAGGGATCTGTACTAGGCCCGTCCATTTTTGTGTGTCCAGAATCACTAAATGTCTTGTGCACACTGCCTGAGCTGCCAGTAGGCCAAGGAAGTCACTTTTTTCATTCGGTTTTTGCGACTGTAGGTCGCATTTACTATGAAAACCTGCATCTCCCATCCGTTAGTCACGCCTCGTGACATCATGCCCTCCATATATGGTCACGCCTCGTGACATCATGCCTCGTGACACATCACGCCAACATATATGGCCATCTCCATATATGAAGATCACGACACTGACCTCATCTAACCCTGGATAAACTTTATTTGTATTTATTTGGATAACCATACATGGAGAAGACCGGGTCATCACCTAGATCTGCATATATGGAGCCGGCCAGCAACTCTACATCTGACCTCAAACCTCAAATCCTTAGATCTCTATATACTGTATGGAGCTGACCTGTTCTGACGTTCCATATGTTGATCTAACCTCATCAAACCCTGTACACTCAAGACATGCTCCATATATGGCCAGTACAGAATTCATTCCATAATTATGTTGATCTGACCCCCCATGCCAAAGCGCCAGCGCTTGCCCAGCAGTCTGTCGTCACCCAAGTGGATGCTTCTCGACCTCAGGGCGTCTTACTGGTACATACTGTATACAAGGGTTGACACTAAGGTCTCAGAGGCACTGGGTGGTGGTGAGAGAGATAGAGAGACACAGAGTGCTCTGACCATGTTCAAGACAGTTATATCTCGTGTTGTGTTTATAGCAAACTAAAAACGGTTGCATCCCCACTCAAAATGTGCACCTGCTCAGTCTGCCCGACCATTTTACATTTTATTAGGTAGGTGTTATATATACGCACACACGCACACACACACACACACACACACACACACACACACACACACACACACACACACACATTCTACGCATAACCAGGCGGTTGTGTCAAGCAGCTTCAAGTCCCATTCACTCCCATTATAAGGGGAAAACCGGAAACATCAACCAGCTGTTTAAAACCCTGGAAGATGTCAGTCAAGCATGATTTCAACAAATACTGTAGACCTTTTGGAAAAAGTGTTTCCTCATTATATTACAATTATACCTGATGATCATGTTTTAGGGTGGAAAATAATCGTGGCACTCCATCTTTAAAGGTAGGGTAAACTAAATATAAACTAGACTAAAATGTTAGGGAGGGACTAGTGGAGAAGAGAGTAGAACTAAAAGACAAGTCATTTTATGTTTGGTTGCACCTCGGGTGTTGCGCTCTGAAAATAGCGGATCTTCAAGCTCAGTTTGTAGATCTATTTTCAACATGCAACCAAGTGTAAAATCAGCCATTGCGACACCATCAAGGCACCGCCATTGTGGCCTTTGTTGAATTTTCGACAAAGTCGACAAGTCCATATGAAATCACACTCATGGCATCAGATGCGTCTTTGAAAGGCCTTTCTTAGTGTATGTGGTTCAGTGCTATAGTATACTCCAAGCCGGAGAAACAAATACAAAACTAACCCTTTGAAACTTGTAAACATTGCAAATGACAGATCATGCTAAGGGTTAAAATCTGGTTAACTAGCTTGTGCTCCTTATTAGGCTGCACACCTGCTGTTCATTCCTGATTGCAGGTGTTGCCCCGCCCAACACCCCTATAAAAGCCTTCCAGTACCTCACTGCTGCTTTCTCAAATTCTCACTCAGTCAGTCAATGCAGCACAGAACAGCGGCATGTCCTCATTGTCCTGTTACAGTTACACTCATGTGATTTTTAGTTTAGTCGTTTTTAGTTGAGGAGAGTGGTTAGAATGGTCCTATGTGGGACTTGCCTAGCTCCTCTCCTTTCTTTTCTCTTCCATTTTGGCTGACATATTCAGTCACTTTTGGTTCTTTTTCTTTGATTCCTGAGTTTAAATTCTACTTTAAAATGAGTCATTCTGAAGGAAGTGCATGTCATGAGAGTGACAAAGACATCTTTTTCACTCTGCCCAAATTAAATCCATGAAATCTATTTATTGGCATTAGTTTTTTGGTCAACTCAAGATTGCAGTGGGGAGGGAATCAGAGCAGTGCCATGGGCTAAGTCACTGGCGGGAGGTGCTTCCAGTTGTCCAATTGTGCGGTCCTGATTCTACCAATGCCTTCAGTATAGTTCTCAAATGTAGTGCCAAGGAACCCCCAAAATGATATGTATGGCTGTGGACCCCCATCGGAAGATTTGTGCCAGGGACCCCCCAGAAGTGAACATTGATTCAAAATTCAACATAGTTTGAAAGAAAAGTTAAATAATGGCTGATCTACAGGCTTAATTTCAGTGCAGTCGCTATTTTTTCAGAGCCATGCACTGTTGTAAAGAGTTGTTGCTATATTGCTAAAATCCCAAAAATCCCAAAAATCCCGGTTTTAATGGGTTAAAGTAGTATGCTGGACCAGTGTGGTCAAAGTCTTATAAAGTATTATACACATTTTAGTTAGCAGAGCAGTGTGTTGGTCATAATCACAACAATTTTCTTTAATAAAAATTTAACATTTCAAGTCACTTATCATTGTGGTAATTTTAGTCTGGGGGGACAGACTAAACTAGTTAGTATAGTTATACCTGAGTTGGCTCTGTACTTGGACCGCTTTGTTCAGTACAAACCCAAATCTCTTCGCCAAAACTAGCTCACAGTCACAGTACTGTGTTCAAGTGGTAAGACTTGGTAAAAACCTGAAAAAGCATTTGCTGTTTAATAAAAACCTGGAGAAACATGGAGACTCCTGTTACTGAACAAACACTCACTCACTCGCACGCACGCACGCACGCACGCACGCACGCATGCATGCAAATGGAACCAAATAGACCAGTTAGGGTCCATTTGGTCTCATTTGTACACTCTCAGACCCCTTTTCCACCGGTTGGTTCCCAATGGGATCCGGTTCAGTTCTTTTTGGTTTTTAGTCCATGAGCCAGAGCTCCAAAATTGGTGGGCAAACTATACCCTATATTAAATTGTTTATAAGATCAATACAAGTAAATTAATACATGATAACCCTTCCACAGTAGTAGCTATTATTATTTTTTGATTATTTTGCATATTTTCCTACATAATGCCTCATTTGCATATTTAAAAATGTAACATTTGTAATACAATAAATCATTGTCTTCGTGTAAGTACTCAATTGGGGAAGTTTAATGGTGATAACGATCTAATACAGGTATGGTTTTGCCCACTCAATTCATAATTAACGTTTCAATTTTGGAGCTCTGGCTCATGGACTAAGAACCAAAAAGAACTGAACCGGTTCCCACTGGGAACCAACCGGTGGAAAAGGGGCCACAGAGTTACAGACCCATAAGGGTTCATTTGGTTCCTAACTATCATTTAGCTGGGGACCCTCTCGAACTCCCTCAAGGACCCCTGGGGGTCCCCGGACCCCACTTTGGGAACAACGATTTAAATCCAAAAGCATCAAAGGTAGCAGATACAATCTCAAAAAACGTGGTGCGAAGCAACATGTTATAGTATGATCTAGGCCGGGCATTCATTAATGAAAAGACTATGGAGATAGAGGTTTCTGCCCGACAACAACTATTATACAATTACACAATGGGCTTTCTTGTGACCATGCAGGACCTTCTTAGCAATATAATCTGCTCCATCTGTTCATTAACTATAGTTAAAGCCTATTTGGCCGATCTACAAAGCCGATCTACAAAGTAGTGAAAGTACAAACATCACTCTGCGTTGCATCCAGACAAAAACGCCCTATAATGGCATGCCAAACGTAGAGACGCCAGGTTGAACGTGGTTAACTAGCCCCGAGCTCATTCAGCTCTTAATCCTTCTCCTGAAACAAAAGAACACAACATAATGAGATCAGTACCCCGTCATACTTAATCTAACTGTTTACTGTGGGCTTTAGCGGAGTTTAGACTGGCTAAATTTGTTCCAAGGATTTTAAACCTGTGGATCTAGGCTTACAAATCACTACCCGTTTTTGTATACAATTGATATACAGCCACCATATGGGCTCAAGCCATTAAAGGCCTTCGGGACCAGGAAGGTGTATGACGTCACCTGGAAAGTGTTCGACCTGGTCAGGTGGTCCCATTCCAAGCCTCAATAGTTGAGGTATTGGGAGGCATTCAATCTTGGACGCTGACAGAAGACTCACTTATACACTCACATTTCTTTAAATTAATATTATCAAGAAATGGGTCTGTGCGTCATGACGTGGCACATCCCCCGCCTCCCCTTTCGTATAAAGGCACGTTCCTACGCATGCACACTTATTCGTGACACTATTCCTTCAGCCGGTTCTCAAGAAAGAAGGGCAATTTGGTGAGAATGCTTGCTTGTATCTATTTATATAACCACGGTTATTGCATAGTTATATTAAAATTCTCGCATTTGGGAGACCTCATGAACTCTCTTTGTTATCACAGAAAACCCATTCCCCAATAGTCCCTTAGGCTGCCCACGTCACCGACGCAGGCCACGCCCACACGGGACATCAACACAAACCACCAGGCCACCGGCATCTGTGATAACGAAGGGAGTTCATGAGGTCTCCCAAAAGCGAGCATTCTCGCCAAATTACCCTTCTTGCTTGAGAACCGGCAGAAGGAAAAGTGTCACGAATAGGTGCGCAATGCGTAGGAACGTGCCTTTATACCCAGGGGAGGGGGGGGGACGTGCTACGTCATGACGCACAGACCCATTTCTTGATAATATTAATTTAAAGAAATGTATATATGTGTAGTATCAATTTTAATATACTGTAACTATTCTCAAGTAAAAAAGTACTTGAATAAATGCCCTTACAGTAGTTACGTTCCACCACTGGTATCCTGGGTGTCTGTATGAGATAGGACCTGTGAACTACTGATAGAACTGTCAGAGTTCAAGTGGAATAAATATAGTTCTATAGCAAGCTTTCAGCTCATTAGAACTGGCCTGCTTTGAGCCTCTATATGAGCCTCAGTACCATAATGAAGCACTGATGAGAAGAGAGCATGCATAATGCATTATCTCTCTTCCTTTCCCAACGATGAGAGGAAGGACCGTTTCTGTGGGACATCCAAGTGCTGGTCACGGATTTGCGTGTAAGCGTATGGCGCGCATATATGCGTACGCACACATCGGTGTAGCTTGGATGCATATGGAGGCATATGGCTTCTTCTACTGTGCTGTGTGTGGGTGTTTTTTGTGTGATATCTTGTCATATTATTATCTCGCTGTGAAGAAACGTCGTATCTCCACATTTCAACTGTTTATGTTTTGTTTTATTTAATGAATGCCCTACTTTGTCATAATACTCTATGTCATACAAAGGCGAAAGTGTGTCTGAGTTTTATAAACATGTAAACAGTGAGAGGTATATAAAGTGAGAGGTAATAAAAACTTTGAGTCTTGGGGAACACATGGTTTCCACTTGACAATGACGTTGAGATTCCTACAGTACCTTGACTTCTGACAGCAAAGACAGTTTAATGTCTTTATAATACCGTTGCTGTCGGGCAGAAACCTCTTATGGTGTCACGTGGTGTTGCGTGCTACTACGTCAGTCATAGTAAAGTCAGCTGATCACGGGGCGGCATTTCATGAATGGAAGGAGAGATGGGGTGAACGGGGAAGGTCCTGTGTGTGTGGGCCTGCTGAATCCTGAAAAGTTACAGTTTTGGACATAACAGTATGAGGTTCCCACGCGACAGCGACAAAATCAACATGGTAAGTATTACCGTATATATAATTTTATAATATATCTTTATCGGGAGCATGACATTGCACAAAACAGGAGATGCTAATTTATTTAGATTATGCTGAATACTGTATGAGGAGGAGTATTACTGATTAGGCAGAACAGTGGTGTTCAGTTGGCACGTGTTGCATAAGAGATACCATTAGGGTAATAATAATAGGGATTGTTACTTTAATATGCTGGGCTATTAATCTGCTATCACATGTCATCTGTAGGGACTTGGCCTCAATAGAGTAATCTGCAGGGTATGGCTCAGTCATGCGCGCACACCCACGCACGCACGCACGCACGCACGTCGCACACACACACACACACACACACACACACACACACACACACACACACACACACACACACACACACACACACACACACACACACACAATTGTGCTAAGGATTCCCCAGCAAGTCACACAATTGGTTAATTGTAATTTCTTGCTACTGTAATTATTCAACTGTGTGGTGATAATTACTAGATCATAGAATGGAAGTGGAAACTGTCACGATATGCTGTAATTATTTTTACTAGTTTTACACACACACACACACACACACACACACACACACACGCACACACACACACACACACACACACACACACACACACACACACATGCTGTATTTAACATACAGAACACACATTACTGTAGTTATTATTGCATTAACAACACCTCTACTGTCCTCTCGTCTCCTCTGTTTACAATGTGGCCCTCTAATGGTCAAAATAGTGGTGGTTAATCTGTGGTTTTAATGAATATTTAAGCAATGGAAAGTATTAACAATATAGAGCTTAAAACAAAATAACTACAAAATGTATCGGAACAGCCTTTTCTTTCGTAACATACAAGCTTCCTGCCCGACATGGTCAAGGAGGAGGTTGGCCATCATTTGTTAAACCAGCAGTTCTCAGAAGGATTATGGAAATGAACTCGTATAAGGTATGAGCCAATTGAACTGCACTGAACTGACCAGAAGCTAAACGAAGGAACTTTCAATTAACAGGATGTATTATTGAACACATAATCTGCAGATGGTCTCTGGCCTGTATAAAAGAAAGAACATTTTAGTTAACCCATTTAGGCCTGACCTTTATTTTCTAAAATAAATATTTTCACGAATTTTCTAAAATAGCAGACCTACAAGCTCATAGCGCGCCATTCGGTGGCGCGCTATGAGCTTGCCCGAGAGGCATCTTAACCAGATGCCCGAACCACCTAAGCTGGCTCCTTTCCAGGCGAAGGAGCAGCGGTTCTACTCCGAGTCTCTCTCGTGTGACTGAACTTCTCACCTTATCTCTAACACCGGGGCTCCACCGGGCGTGTCAGCATCGCATCTCCGTCACCGTCAGGGAATGTTCCCTTTTTAATCAATTAAGGGTGGCTCCACTGCCCGCGTTGCGTTGCGTGACTGCATTAAAATTGCCCCGGTTCGTTTTTTGACGCACGCGACAGAGACGCAGCGTGGCCGGTGGAGCCCCGGTGTAAGGGAGATGCCAGCCACCCGTCCAAGAAAACTAATTTCGTCCGCTTGTATTTGTGACCTTATTCTTTCGGTCATGACCCACACTTCATGACCATAGGTGAGAGTAGGAATGAAGATTGCTCGGTAGACGGAGAGCTTTGCCTTCTGGCTCAACTCTCTTTTTGTCACAACAGTGCGGTACAGCGACTGCAATACCGCCCCTGCCGATCGGATTCTCCGGCTGATCTCCTTCTCCGTCCTCCCCTCACTCGTGAACAAGACCAAACTTGAACTCCTTCACATGGGGTAATGCCTCATTCCCTACACGGACTGCACAATCATAATGAATGGAATAGTAGTTGAGTACAATAAGATAAGTACATGAAATAGCATACTGTGCATTACAGTAGTAATAACAGCGTTAGTTATTTTCCCGTCCCTGCTTATGTCCCATCCATTCAGAGAAAAGTGGAATTTTCTAGTCAATTAATAAATATACAGTAGCCCGATTTCACTCCACTGTTTCAACTGTGTATGCTGTAACGTGATAGGGTTTTGCCAATAGCACTCCAGTGAAGCACAGATAGCAGTCTAGATCCACAACATGGGGTCCTTTGATGCTGGAAGGAATTCCCAGAGAGTGAGAAAGCAAGGAGAGAGAGAGAGAGAGAGAGAGAGAGAGAGAGAGAGAGAGAGAGAGAGAGAGAGAGAGAGAGAGAGAGACAGAGAGACAGAGAGAGAGAGAGAGAGAGAGAGAGAGAGAGAGAGAGAGAGAGAGAGAGAGAGAGAGAGAGAGAGAGAGAGACACAAGTACAGTAGTGTTTATTCATACATTACATAATCAAAGATAATAAGATTCTATTTGGGTCAAATAAGCAGGAGCATGTGTGAGAAACAACACAGTCAAACGGAACCGCATTGACCCTTTCGGGGCTTGCAGAAACAATTGGCCTCGCAGGTCCACAGCTGGCTGACTGACCCTAACATACCAAACATATTCCTCCAATTCACCATTTCTAACCACTAAATAAAGGTGCAATAAAGCACCTGTCGCATTGGAGCCCTCAGCGTGCAAGCGTTTATTTATCTTTCTCTGCTTAATGTTTCACCACTCAGCTCCTGCACATGCATGTTCGGTTTGGAGTTGGAGGTGCATGTTTTCCTTTTTTGTACCGCTCCGCTTAGCTCTGAGTGACTAACCCTAATACCTATACTCTAATGTAATGTATCGGGAGTATCATACTGCTGGTTCAAATTAATTTAAATACATGCAGGGTAGCAACTAGCAATTAATTTCTTAGTGATTATCAAACTATAATTCACTCAATGTCTGAATGTCTTAATGAATGAATGTCTGAATGTCTGAAACACTGTCGTAGCTCCTCATTGCCTGCACCAATCGACTTTTCACACAGGCATTGACCATAATATTACGGAGGTCTTCACGAAGCCCTTTTTTCAATTTAACAAATGATTAATGAATAATTACTTTAGTGAATACAAATTTCCCCATCTACTTACATGGGAAAACGTGCAACCTCCCACCCCATAGCGACACCTGCATCACAGGCCACCGTTCTCAGTGTTACCCCACTGTCATGCTTCCTCTGCTACAGCCGCAACACAACAAACAGTGGCCTATACATTTGTGCCTGGCCCTGCACTACGACTGCCGGCACACTGTGACGCCCCTATTTATTCTGCTATCACTCGCCACTCAGTGGACTGGACTGTTAACATTCCACCACGGAGAACGCACGCGGGTTAATTTGATTACACTCCCAACATTAAATTACTGTGTCCTTTTTATATCTGTTGTATCATAATATATCGACAATATAATCCACCACTCGAGGGAGGGGGAACACAGCTATACAGCTCCTGCATGGAAACGAGTGAGCTGTTCCGCAAGGACTTTTTTCTACTTATTTTTTAACCAATGCTGACCTGCGCGCGACCACAGTGAAGCGACTGAAGCAACTGGAAACATATTATATATCTTCAGCTTTGAACGCACCTTCAGTCCCCAAGCCTCTAGCCTGGCTTTAGCCACACTGATGAGTAACATGGATTCACTCTCGCTTCCTCCCCGATATCATAGCGACAACTTTGCAATGTTTGCACGTAACTCGATATCACGTCTCACGACGGGTAGCACGCGCCTCATTCAAAATCCCTATAGGGTTGCGTAAAGCCGTAAACACCCACCAACACCTGCCAGTGTTGTCTACTCTGTACTGTGCACACGCCGTCCAGGGCGCTGCTGCCATGTCAAAACCATCTCTGGGGCGTGTGCATAGAGTATATATGAATAGAGCAGGCACCCAGAGGAAACCCTGAGGCGAAATGGACATAGTGGCCGAATTTGGTATTGCAGCCCGAGCCAGCGCTGGTCCGTTGACTATCATTGCGCACGTTCATGTGTTTGGGGCCATGACACGTGAACGAATGTTTCATACGTGAACGCGCACAAACGGCACAATGATAGTCAACGGCAGTGCGTTCATGTGTTTGGGGCAAATCCATCCCAGAATGCACTCTGTTCCTACCAGGAAGGAGGAGTGAAATCGCCTCATGCGCTTTTGAGCAACTTAATGCAAGTGGATGGGAGGAGAACTCGGGTGTCTTCTCTATTCATATATACTCTAAGGCCGTGTGTGTGTGAGTGTGTGCGTGTCTCAGCCACACAGAGACGTATTCATGTGAGTCCCAGGAATACACAGATGCCCCCCAGGGAATGCTCTGCAGACCACTTATAATATTAACTTTGTGCCATTCCCAAGCTCAACCGTTAACAATTCCCTCCCAAACAATAACGTCATCTATTACATCTCATTACCCACACGTACTGTACCTAATGTGGTGTTCATATATTAGAACGGGTAAGGACTAGTTCTATCAATACATCTTTCATAAATCAAATAATCGAGAAGTGCATTAAACTTTCTTTTTTTTATCGTTATGGATCAGCAAAGCAATTAACCACTTAAACATTATTTCATAACAAAGATAGTGAGAGTAGTAGGTACGTACACGCACGCACGCACACACGCATGCACGCATGCACACACACGTATACACGTACACACACACACACACACACACGCACACGCACACGCACACGCACACGCACACGCACACACACACACTAAGGCTGTCCCCAAACATTCAAGGTTTGAATGTTCGCTCGTTAGGGTTGGCACTCGAATCTTAATTAATGCATTTGAACCATTCGTTTTTTTTTATTAACTCGAAAATATATCTTGGCGAGAATGTGATATATGTTAAAAAGTAAGTTTCTCGTGCATTCCTGTCAGAAGTTATGTCTATCTCCTTGTTGTGCTGTCCCAGGTGTCTCTCTCCAAAATCCCCTGTGCACATTAATTTGGTGATGGGCCTGCAGCCAATCAGCAACAAACACACACACACACACACACACACACACACACACACACACACACACACACACACACACACACACACACTGACACACACACACACACACACACACACACACACACACACACACACACACACACACACACACACACACACACACACACACACACACACCAGCATGGCACAATTTGAGAAAAAGGTTAGTTCTCTCTCTCTCTCTCTCTCTCGCTGCGCTGTTGCGTCTGTGTGTGTGTGTGTGTGTGTGTGTGTGCACGCGCATGTGCGTGTGTGTGTGTGACACTGATTTATTGAATATTCTGACTTTCAATTCAAATGTACATACATTTAGTTTTGATTGTATTGTTGCTTTTTGCCTTGGCAATGTAAATGTAACCCAGCCAACATGGCAACCCGCAAATGGCAACCCATGTCAACTGTCAATCAAGGCAGTATAAAGGTGACATCAGTTCCTACACTCCCCACTTCCACTCCCACCTATGCAAGATGGCCGAAATGTTTGACAGCAGCATGTTCCTGTCCACTGTGACAACCTTTGGTTACTCTTCGGTGAGTCATATAGGCTTGGTGTCTTAACTTGGATCAACTGGTTAACTGTTTGTTTATTTTGAAAGCATTTGATTTATGATTTATGTTTGAACTTTTGGTTTAATAATTAATATTGATGTATTCTATTCTATTATATATATTATAAAATATGGGTTGTGGGGGCTGACAAGGCTATACAGCCACATATGTTTCTAATGTGATGTAGGCCTACATAACACTAATGACACTTGTCTTTTCTCTTCATGGAATTCCAGAATATGAAGAGTCACTGCACCAGTGGTGTAGGAGGCAGCACCAAGCCCTGGACCCTGAGACGAGCCATGTCCGTGGGCCCCACAGCCCCACCAATTTAGGCTTCCGAGGACCCCCACCCTACCCTGGAGCCCATGTGAAGTGTCCCAGACCGATGCCCCCCTCCCTGCACAAGACATTGAGGTAGGAACTGTACAAGTGAGTACAAATTTTGTTTATTGTCCTTTGCTGTCGCTGCTGTGGTTCTGCAGGGTAGCCTACTGATGGTGTTGTTCTCGTTTGCGTTCCGGCTTCCTGCGGTTGCGTCGTGTCGGGCTGCCTGCTGTTGCACTCGTTTGCGTTGCGTCTTTTGCGTCGACTTCCACAATTTCGGCCGGTTCTGTCATTTCACCTCATTTCACCTAACTTGTGGACACTGCCTGTCATCTGCAGAAGAACGTGATGGTTCACGGTAACTGGGTAAGTATCTGTTTTTGTATTCTTTGCTGCTGGTAGTGTAGGGCTGCAGGTAGGGTAGGGCTCCTACAAGGGTAGGTTTTTGCGTTGCGTCGCAAACAAAGCACTTTGGCACAGGCATGGAGCTCCTGGTTTACTGGGATGGGGTTCGATTCCCTGCTGTGCCCTATGCTGATTACATTTAATCTGTTAAACAGGCATCCTTTTGCACAATGGAGCGTCACAGTCCCTCCCCCTTTCAGAACGACGAGTGGCCCAGGAAAATTTTCTCCATTTCATTTTCTCCATAGGCATTTCAAAACTTATTTATTTAAAGACCTTTAAGCGTCGTATACGAAGCCAACTCCTGTCGTGACAAATCATGACGACGCACACAATATTTTGGACCAAATAATTACAAAGAACACAACGTGTTGTAACCTGCCGTTTTATCTACTTTCTAATTCTTTGTTTGGCCCGAAAAATTGTGTTTGTCATGATTGGTCCGAATGTTCACTCGAAAATTCCTGCCCAAGTTCGAGTCCTAAAATAAGGGCTAGGGTACAGCCTTAACACACACACGCATCACAAGGACATCAACACTGCCAGTGCAGTTTGACAGTGGGAGAGCAGACACACACACACACACACACACACACACACTACGGTCCATCACACTCTGATCACATTTTGATCTACTAGGCCTGTGTCTAACGGAGGACAAGCAACATTGTGATGCAATCATGTAATCTCTCGCTCACTCTCAACGGTCTAAAAACAAGACAGAGTACTGTATACTGTAGTGTAGCCTATAATCTCAACCTGATTCTGAAATCAGCGTTTGTCATCAACTAACCACAATAGGAAAAGGCCCGGAGGCCTGCTAGCCCACTTTAACAGTGTAGATTGGGACCCCTGCCCCCACACCCAGGACACAAACTATATTGAAAATAACAGATCATCCATTTTCACTACTTCTTAATTATTATTCTTTTTTATTTATGGAGATTTGTTTTGTGAATGAGTTCTTTAGATGTGGGCTATAGGTGCACAGAAAAAGACAAACTAAATTTATTTTTATTTTTTTCATAATTAATTAAAAAAAAAAAGGTTTCCCAAAAGAATAATAATCATAATCATTTAAAAAAAAATACTAAAACTTATAAACTAATAAACTTACAATGCTTTAATTCAAGCAAACAGTCTGGACAGTCAGGTGCCAACACTTTTAGGGTAGAGCTCCCAGCATTGTGCCCTCTTCTCTCCTCTCCTCCTGCATCCGAATTGATAACGTCCTTCCCTACTCCCCATATGGGGATCCAGACTTAGTGGACTATAATAGTGATGATTTCGGACAGTACTCCCTATTGTCATGATATGTCTGTTAGTTTTATTATGTAGTGATATCCTAGTGTTTCCTGTTTTCCCTAGTTACTGTTTCCTGTGTTGTCTCACCTCCCTGTGATTACTAGTTTTCTCCACCTGTGGCTGTGTCCTGTTACCAGCCAATCCCAGTGTTGATTGTTAGTTCTGTTCACCTGTGTATTTTTATCCCTGTGTCTACTTAAACCCTCAGTTCCTTACTTTCCCTGCTTGAGTATAGATGTTTGTTCTGGTCAGTGTTTTCAGTATAATAAATACTTTGCATATGACCTGCTCTACTCCTGCCTGTCTGTTCTACATTTGGGTTCCACATCTTGAGTCACACCGTGACACCTATATGGGGAGCACAGAGTCTGACGTCAATATCGGGTTCATGTACCTTTTTATTGTCTCCACCAGGCCGAAGGCATGGGGAGAGAGTATGTTTTGCACCCGTCCGTCTGTTACCAGCTAATCTCCGGCACCGTTAACCCGGTCGATGCCAAATTTTGCACACACAATTTTGCCTGGATGGCAACGATGAACCTCTTCCCCAAAATTACTCCTCCAGATTCTGTCCAAAATTCCCGCAAATCGTAACACAGTATCTCTACAGTCAAGTGTTCAAGACGGATCTGTCCAATATTTCATATTCCATCATAATTGGATAAAATTGGATTTCAAGTTTGCAGGATTGTGTTTTGAACAAAGGGCCTCAAATCATGAACGCAGCGTGCAATTTACGTGAAATCTTTCACAGACTTTCCTACTATCCCTGCACCCTTTTCACATTGGCCTATTATAGCGCTACCAGGAGGCCACAACCTGACCTGGCCTGGTGGAGACCTGTGCCTGGCCCCCGAGGGGCACTTTATCTAGTTTGCATTGTAATCCCCATAGGTTTTTTTTTAGATCGCCTCATATAAGAACTGAAGAATCAACTGAGAAAACGCTAATGTTACTGATGCTGAATTAGTCAAATTTTCGCTAGAAACAGACTATCAAATATAAGTCACATGGCTGTCGTAAACAATACAGATCCATCTCCCTGAGTGACAGCCAGGACAGTTTGTTTAGGCCTAATGATTATCAATAGATGAATAAATATTTTCATACTGTAAGTGCAACTGATTCCTCTCCTACCACCATGTGCTGTGGGATACAATGAGATATTTTAGTTTTGTCAAGGTGATGCAAGATCATCCAAGATGTATGCCTATAGGCCTACCGTACATTACTAAACCTGAAAACATATGCACATGCAATATAAAATATTATTATCTATATTATCCAGCAATATGAAAACATTACATCATTATATTGATGAATAGCATTAACCACATGAACCCCCGCTATGCCTGGGGGGAATACTCCAAACATAGCCGACACGTTGTGAGCTTGTAGATCGGCTATTTTTTATAAAGAACTTCAATTCGTGTTATTAATAGAAAAAGCAGTCCAATAAATTACTATGGGCCTACATAATGAGGTTTTTATGTATTTATCGCAATTCAATTAAATAATAATGTTATATAATAGTTTTTTTATTCATGCCTGGAATTAATGAATAATAAATATATGTTGGTGACACAATTAATTCGTCTCACATGCAGGTAGCCTACGTTTGTGATTACATTTATTCTTGCAAATATATCTACGGCAACTTATTCCTATTGTCATGCGCAGGGCACTACAATGAATCAGATTAGTAATACTATTGCAAATTAATACACTTGTTTTATTATAAATAAAATAAAATCAATAAAACAATTGCAAAGAAATGCACAGATCATTTGTGTCGATCTGTAGTTTCGAGATGCGCCATGGAAGAAAAGAGAAGGGAAAACTTTGTACATTTCTTTCGCCAGTTCAACGTCTGCCTCATCTGAGTCGGAGCGCATGCATACAGAAGCAGTACACGTGCGCAAACACGTGCATGTGTGCTCAAGAGCGCGCTTGCGCAGTGCATTATGGGGTAGATTTGCTTGTAGTGATAGAGTCCCTATAATTCCTGGTGCATTGTGGGATACTTCAGTCCACTACATTAGGTTGTAAATGCTCACTACACATTCGGACACTAAAACAAAATGGCAGAACCCCAAAGTAGTGCACTATATGGGGCATAGGGAATGAATTTGGATGCAACCCATGTTCAAGACTTGACATACCAAAGCCTACACGGGTTGTGATTGGCCAGTCGCTGTGATTGACAGCCTAAACCTAACCCTAACCTTAACCATCCTTACTGTTGCTCTTTCACTCTTTCCCGTAACTCGTCCATCCTCTTCACAGCTTCTGCATATGTGACTCTCCTTTCCACTCTTATCCTGTTCACCTTTGTTTCCTTCCCTCTTTTAGGACACTCTGCCGACCCTGCAAAGTGACTTCCCTAGTTCCCTTACTACAGTGTAAGCACTTTGGCTCTTCTGAATCACAGTCCTCGTTGCACTTCTCCTTTCCACACCTTCCACATCTTCTTACTCCTTTGCACACCGACGCAACATGGCCGCAATCTTGACAACAAAAACTCATCTCATAAGGGCTCTTTCAGAAAGCCTGAATGTAAATCACATACTCAACATATATCCGTTCTGGTAGTTCTCTATCAAATGTTAAACATATGGATTTTGTGTCTTCCCTCTGCCCCTCTCTGTCTGGCTTGCCTTGACTGTCAGTGGCAGACTGTGGCACTCCACGAGTCCACGTATTACCCCTTCTTCCTCCTACGTCCTCCTTGTCCAAGGTGGAACGTGTGTACCGGGATACGGGACTCAACAAAGACCAAACTGATACTCCATAATGTTACTAGTCCTGTATGATTGCTCATGATCCCTGCATTCGATGATCACAATAATCCCGCTTCTGGTTACCCTCACTGGCTTTTCCGACTCGTTCCTCAATAAACTTTCCCACCTCGTGCGGATCTCTGAAAACACTGTCAGCTTTTGCTTCAAACGCCACTGAGCAACTTCCATTGAAATGAATACCTGGGGGGGCGGGGCAGTCCGCACTCTGACTGGTTTATATATAAATCTATGGTTTACCCCCATTAATCCTTCACTTAATTATGAATTCTCCTCTGTATGTACTTATACTATCTTAATTATGACTTCTTTGTACTTATATAATCTCATTTGCATCTTTGTCCTCGGTTCCCTTTATTCTTACACCTCTCCTTATCTCTCAGCAGTAACGCCATGGCCCTGCATCTCATTCTACTCACACATACGCACACACGCACAGAGAGACACACACACACACGCACATGCACACGCACACGCACACGCACACACACACACAGGTTTTCATGCCGTGCTGCGATCTGCTATTTTTGAAAGCGTGAACTATGAACGATCTTACATAATAGTGTTGGGTTATTAAGGATAGAGATGGAAATGTATAGAGGGTGTAGTAACGCGTCATATCATCATCATACCCGGAAGTTATGCAGGAACATCTACTGAGTGGCAAAAAATTACTTTCTGGCCTTGACAGCCCATACTGTACATCCAAACAGAAAACAGAAATCTGATTGTATAAATTAAGTTAAACGACGATAAACAACTTTACTCAATTTTCCACTCAATTTGCCACTCACTTTATTTACACTCAACTCTATTGACAGGTGCCAGAAGTGTGATGGCAAGATGGAAAGAATACATTCAAAAAGTTGATGAATGAGGAAAATGAGAGAGTAGAAGAGGTGACCGACCGTGGTGGACCAGGAAGTTGCAAAGTGTGTCTGTCCGACAGGCCTGTGAGTGTCTGGTGGAAATCAAAGTGCATTAAACATTAAATATGCTGTCAAGAGGCAGAAGTATCTCTATGCTGAGGAAAGTAGGGCAGAGAGAGAGAGCGAGAGAGAGAGGAGAGAGAGAGAGCAGGAGAGCAATAGCTCAAGCTAGATAAGGAACCACATCCAGATGTAAAGACAGAGGGAGAGAAATGGAGAGGTGTACACACACGCACACACGCACGCACGCACACCCACACACACACACACACACACACACACACACACACACACACACACACACACACAGTAATATATGTCTACTCTAGTATATGCCTCCAGATCAGTACCATAATGCCTCTCAGGTAAATACCATTTTTAATTGTTATTTATTAGTTGTATTTTAAACTAAATTAATGTGTGTGGGTCAGCACAGGGCGAGTGCACAGCACACGTATTCCTGCAACAGTACATGATATGCAGTACATGAGAACATATTTGTTTCCAGGCCACTGAGGCTTGTGTATCGTTAGCTCAGGGACAATTAGCTTCTCTCTTTGTCTCTCTGTTGCTGCTGTGTGACTGTGTGTGTGGGTGTGTGTGTGTGTGTGTGTGTGTGTGTGTGAGAGAGATATACTGTTTGAATGATGATGTGAGCTCCAGGGGTTGTGCTGGAAGTACCGGAAAATGACAGAGAGAGAGAGAGAGAGAGAGAGAGAGAGAGAGAGAATGTGTGTGTGTGTGTGTGTGTGTGTGTGTGTGTGTGTGTGTGTGTGTGTGTGTGTGTGTGTGTGTGTGTGTGTGTGTGTGTGTGTGTGTGTGTGTGTGTGTGTGTGTGGAGGGAGAAATATCTACTCACTTAAAAGGTTAAAGCAGGCATCTCTGTACTGTTACTATGCAGACTAGAAATAGAAGAAGCAGTGCTGTATTGCCATAGGCCTGTCTGTCTGTCTGTCTGTCTGTCTGTCTATTAAGGTGAGTAAGGTTAAGAAGAGAAATAGAGAATATTTATATATCTATCCATAAATGCACCATGTCTCTGTATGTCTGTCTGTACGTACGTACGTACGTACGTACGTACTCATTCCCTGAAGAAGACCTCTATAGGTCGAAACGTTGGATTCTTGTCAATAAATAGACAGCATCGTGGCTACGAGTGTGCAACCTTTTTCTAATTTTTACTCGTTTACTGCTTTAGGCCAGCACCTCACCAACACTGGTGTGCACTGTGCGCCCTTTCCAGTTTTGTCTACCTGTACGTACGTACGCCCCTGCCCACTGCCAAGGCTCCATGTGGCCTGTTCTGACATCACAACAATCCATATTTGGGCATGCCTGACACAGAACTCCAAATATAGGAATAAAGGGACACAGAGAGTAAGACAGACACAGAAATCTCCATATATGGGCATAAAAGGTACACAGACAAATGGGTGGAACGGGTACTTTGAGACGGGTACAACGGGTATTGCATAGCCGGGTGGGGCATGGATCTCCAACTTCCATCGTTACCGATCGGTGCTCTACAGCCGGGCACCAGTCTAGATACATAAAAAGCACCACTTCATGCGCGTCATGTGACAATAATCAGAGTGGAAGTGGAACAGTGACAAATTTGGACTGGTAGAAGAGTGATTGAATAACTGCATCAAAATAGGCAGCAGAAATGATTTCTAGTCTCATGCAGTGACCAGAGGATTACTGCAATAAATAAATGAAAAGAAACTATAACCACACAGCCGAAAATCTATTATATTGGCAGGCATATACTGATCATTTACAACTATGCTGTAATATTAATCCTGGCGTAATCCAAGCTCACAATGCAATGCGACTTCTGTAAGCAAATTATGTTTGTTATTTGTCACACAACAAAGTATATAGGGCATAAGGGCATAAGACAGACGCGCTAACATCCCTCCAAGACAACTAAAGTGCCCAATTTATATAATTTATTATTATATAAACTAATAAAATAATTATGAAAAGTGTTAAATAAATTGCATGTATTAAAATGCATCGCAAACTCGCAATGTGCCCACAATGCACCACGATGCAACGAGTTGTTAGCTTGCAGATTGGCTATTTCCTCTACTTTTGTGCGACACTCTTGTATGAACAAGTTGGAAAGACAACACAAAAAGTTGAATTATGGAGATTCAAGGTTTCTGCCCGACATCAGCGATATGTCCTTGCTGGGAGAGGAGCCCATGGACTGTGGCCAGCAACATCTTCTTTGGACTGTAAGAGGAGAATCCACTGTTTTGGTTTAGCTCAGCCACACATGACATGGGAGAGTCCCAGTGGGACTATGTGTTTAAGTTGGACTTATCATTTCCAAATGAAATTGAAAAGCAATATCAACAGTATTTCACTCATGCGGTGTGTGTTCTTCCGTGGTCGCTTTCCTAAGCCAATAATTTGATAGCCTGGGGTCCACCTATGCTTTCTATGGCATAGGCAGCTCCCGGCAAGATCCCCCGGAAGAATCTAGACGCAGATGCGCGACATGAGACTAATTAATTTGAGCGACAGAGAGAGAGAGAGGAGTGTGTGTGTACGGGTGTGCGTGAATTTAACAAAGGTGCAGACGATCAGAAATCAGCAGAGTGATCGACGTTTGCGCTACTCTATGCCGAATTGAAGTGGACTCGGTCCCAGACTTTCTTTTTTCTCCCTGGAAATAAAAACGTCTGGGTTTCCGAGGCTAATAATTTGATGACCGGGTGGCTCCTACCGGATAGGCTCCGTCGGTCATTAGGAATACGACGAAAACAAAACAATCTCCATGAATTCATAGCTTCATGGGGTGTGTAATTGATAGACAATAAGTAATTATTTGGGTGAATACTCCTTTAAGGGATGCAAAAGTAAATAGATGCTGGGGTGTGACTGCATAATAGAGTTACTACTAGTACTGCATCCTTTGACGAGACACAGAGAGGGTGACACGTCCATCTCCCATGGTCATAATGAATCTAATGTGTTCATTGTTGGTCACAGGGCACTCTGAATTAGCAGGTGACCAGCAGGTGAGATAGGATAACTAATAATCCTACCAGTTTGTTCAGGTGAACCACTGTGCATTTCTCTTAAATCCTCTGTCTCCCACAAGGATCTTTATCTGTACATTAGTTTGTGGTTTTGATTATTATTATTGTTAGTCTTTATCTGTCCTAATATAATGTTTAGTTCCAGACAGTGTGCGGGACCCTTTTCTTTGATTTTATTACCAAACATTTCCTTTTATTTTTAACATTTGCAACCAAATTGTTCTAGACGCCTGTCACCAACCTGTGTCGGCCTTCTTCTAAAAAAATAAATGGTCTTCACGGAGAAAATGTTAATAGCCGTGTTACACATTTTGAAGAGTACACTAGCCTACCTATGCCCTATTCTATATTATTAATATGTAAGTATATTTTGATGCCGATACTTTTGTACTTTTACTCAAGTCATATTTTGAATGAAGGCCTTTTACTTATTTAGTATTTCTATATTTTGTATTACTACTTTTTCTTTTACTTAACGAAAGACTCTGAGTACTGTACAAGACTGGTCAGGAGCAACAGTGATGTGAGGACGTGGAGGACCTCAGAGAGTGCTACAGGACAACAAGGGGCTGGAACCATCTTAATTTTTTTAGCCATTATTCTATCGATGGAGTAGCTTTTTTATCATTTTTTATATATCAATAAATAGATTTTTTTAGAATATAATTAAATGTATTAGTATGACTATTTAACCACTTACTGTAGGCCCCATTTCATACTCTGTACAACAGTGTCACACAGAAATGACAACAATATGTACTGTACAAGCTCACAAAGCGTGACAAAAATAATAATAAATAAACATAATAAACATTTTGAAAAAAAAGAAGATCAATTTCAGACATTTTCCCCAAAAATGTATTATTTTAATTCAAATTGATTATATTTTTTCTTTTCTTTTTTTGTGTGTATAATCTATTAAATCTATGAGTCAGATGAACTGTTGCACCTGAGTCTGCAATGTGGGACTCATTTAAGAAGGTCCATGGTGAGGACACATGGTTCTGTGAGGAGAACCCTGTACGCTACTTTCCCAACAAGCCTGGATGAACATTAAAGAAGCCCTGCTGAACAGGAGAGGGCTTTCAAGGCAGGGAACACATGAGGGGGCACGGCAGCCTGAGTCCCCACCGACCAGCAGCAGCAGATGAGCACTCCTCACACTCCTGCTGGAGGCGGCCGTATATGTTTCACCCGCTTCAAATTGCCCTCAAGATGCACTGAATGTCAGTTAAAATCATCTGCTTCTTTTTTGAGAGAAAGTGTCTGGCTCAATTCAATTGTGCGCCGTGCCAACATGGATAGCTGGCATTGATTGCACAATGAATATCGTCTCTGTCGGGTGGAAAGCTCTTATGTCCAAAACAATTACTTTTCAGGATTCCATTTTTTTAATGGCTAAAGTAGCATATCTACAAGCTCAAAGCGTAGTACAGTTTCAAGCTTGTGGATCTGTTACTTTTGATACTTTTGTGTGACACAGTACTAGACTGTAGTATAGTCAAGTCGGGCATGCATTTACGAAAAAACAGTAACACAAAAGGTTAAAACATGGAGATACAGTCAGAGGTTTCTGCGCGACAGCAACGATATTCAAGGAATATTATATTCATGTGACCACCCTACAAGAACCAAAACTGGGAATGTGTGTGTGTGTGTGTGTGTGTGTGTGTGTGTGTGTGTGTGTGTGTGTGTGTGTGTGTGTGTGTGT
>NC_137862.1:19284620-19319620 GCF_963924005.1 Protomyctophum bolini | reverse complement strand
TGCTGTGTTGGTGCTGCTGTGAAAGGGCGGGTTTTGTCGCACGGGCATAACGGGAGACAGACAGACAGCTCGGTCGTCTGCCAGCCCGAATCCTCGTCTTTCATCTCAATGTTCGACACGGTGTATAATTAATAAGGATTCCCCTGCGACCATTGATGCTGGAGAGAGTCGGTGTGTATAGCCATGTAGCCCAAAACACCATGGATGCTTCAGGTGTGCGCTACCCGCAGTAAGAGATTTGCGATGCTGAGCCAATGCAGCGGCTATAGCCTACACGCCCCTTCGTGCTTTAAAACACACCGACTCTACTCCCCTCGTCGACGGACGGGCACGTCCAAGTCAACACGTCTCGGACGCACCGTGGCGCGATGAAACAACTTAGAATAGATTGAATCATTATTCGAATAGGAATCACCCTGGTGTCTATTCTAAATGTAAAAAGAAAAAAAGAAAAAAAGGGCAGATGTGTGTAAGTGTAAGTATGCGTGCTGCACATCTCAATTGGAAATACGAGCGCGTCCGCGACGTGCGTGAGTGTGGCTGGACACACAGGGTAGAAACACATTTAAGGTGGGTGTCCTTATCAACTTGAACGCCCATTCACATCCACGAATGAATAAAGATCACGTTAGTGCATACTGTTGTGGGAAAGCGCGTATACTTACGCACTGCCTCCTTTTTGGGGTCTAGAGCACTGGCGATCTGCTGCACATGGCCTATTTTGTTCTGGAGAACCCAGACCCGTTGGTTAGTGGTAATGATGTCGTTTTCCAGTTCCTGAAATAAGGAGCAGGCGTGCCGAGCCAAGTCGGACAGCTGTCGCAAGGTCCGGGACAGAATCACGTTACTGATAGAGCACAGGTCCTCGAACGGCTCCCCTTCATCATTTGGGATCTGGTGCCTGCACAGAAGCTGCGGCTCCACGATCCGTTTGGCGAATGGCATTTTGCACGCCGACGAAGACAGAAGCCCCAAGTATAAATCCCCACCACCCTCGAAAAAGAGGGGGAGAAAAATATCCCAGATATATCCACACGAAACCAGTGGTTGAGGCCGCGTTGTCCCCCGGCGTCAATCCAAAGTTCCACATTTCTCCTTGAGGTCCTCCATCCTGCTCGTGTCTGAGATCAGTCCCACTCCCCCCAGCAGGCTCACACACATGCAGTGGACTCCAGGCCAGTGCTGTGAGGATGCGTGTTGAGCCTGTGATCATGGACCGCTGGCTCCCTCCCTGGCCTCCACGCTCTCTCTCCTCAACACGGCATACACATACACAGGTTGAGAAGGAAGAAACACACAAAACCCGGAGTGGCGAAGACTTGGATTGGGAATGTATTCTTAATTCCTTATAGCCCTCTATACCTCCAGTCCACGGCACGCGCACATGCTTGGACAAAATATATAATAATAATCATCATCATCATCATCATCATCATCATCATCAGTATTAATTTAACTCTGCGGTGTAATTGTAAACATGGGGATATGAGGATTTTCTGTGCAGCCACTAGGCTAATACTGTATAATACATCTTCATTTTGACCCATTGGATGAACTTCAGTTGTATTAAGTAATAAGTAATTTCCCTCAACAGTTTATTTGTTGTACAACAGAGTTTAAATAAAATAATAATCCAAAGCATGAAAATACATTAGGCTACAGTAGGGAAACAAACCAGGTTAGTTATGAACATACTTTCTCTCCTCCCCATATAAAATATAATAATTAAATATACATTATATTCTTTGTATTCTAGAAAAACTATGTAGGCTATATTTATTTTGAGGCCTATGCCAATATATATATTCTTTGAAGTCCATTGAATTGATGTTTCCTGGATCATCCATTCAGTTTTGCTGAATGTGAGCTTCCAGCATGCTATGCCAGACAGTACAGGACAGTTGTTGTTGCCTGTTCATTTCATTATACATTGTGATCAGGCTTTGGGTTCTAGGCTTGGTATAGAGACTATACAGGCATGAACTGCTGCTCCAGCAAATCTGAGGGAAAGCACTACACACACTACAAACTGTAGGCCTACCATTACCATTATAATAAATAATGGTATAATAATTATTATAATAAATGCACTAAATAATTTATTTAGTGCAATACAGCAATAGATAAAAGTAGAAGCCTACTAAATATATTATTTAATGTATAGGCTAGGGCTAGGCTACTCCATTAATTGAGCTTGTAGATTGGCTATCTTTGGCAAGCGACTCATATCAGGCTTGAAATTTGCACCTGCAGTCTATCATGCAACTTGCATGATGCAAGGCCTAGTACAGATAGCTTCCTATCCTTGTAGAACCATATTTTCTGTTTAAGTTGTACAGTATATAGGCCTACTTGTTTTGAACTCACTATTTTCCAGTGATTTATTCACATGCATGACTTTATTAATAGCCTATCATTACCAGCCTCTTTCCATGTAGTCTATACATGCACTCATGTGTCATTTAACAGAGCTCCTTAATTCCTCAGTTCATGCAAGAACTGTATTCAAGTTTATTATTGTGTGTTATGACTAAAGTGCCCCCCCTTGTGGGGAGTTTGTCAGTAATCTATTGAACCAGTACAGGGGCAGACCATACACAGCTTTTTAGAGGTTAATTAAGCCATTCCAACAATGGTGGAAACCTTAACTAATGTATGACTCATGATTTAATGCATTCATTAATGCAGGGTCATTTTTGATGGGTTCCTATTGCTCACCATCAATGTGTATGAATCTCAAGAAAGGGGAGGTGCACCGGATTGTCTGGTTGAGTCATTATTATTAGGACATTTTACCAGTACTGTAGTAGTCAACGGTTGAGAAACAGTGGGATGTATTTGTATACACATGGGATGCATAGCAAGTGTTAACTTACAACAGCACTAATCTTAGCCCATATCCCCACCCAACACAATAGTGGTCCCCAGGTTGATTCTAAGTCAGGGTGGTGGTCCCTGGTTCACAATCAGTTGAAAACCCCTGCTATAGGAGACTAACAGGACACAGGTGGAGTGAGACAGGAAACCTGTCCTGGACTTAACATTTGCCCTTGGATGTTATGGCCCTGGGAGCTTATTCTTGTTAGTTAAAATCATTAAGGACTATAGCAAAACTTTGGTACAAGTGATATTCATTGGTCAATAGCCGGAAACAGTCACAAATAATTCTAATTGATCACTTGACCATGTGCTTGCTTGATGGATTTATTTGACTGCTTGGTTGATTTATTGATTGGTTTATAAAGCCATTTTGAATTTACTACTCAGTAGATAATATACTGTACCTAGGCTGTAGGTGATTTACAACAGTATAATAATTAATATATATATATCTTTTAACGTTAAATCTCAATAAGACACTAATTGCTTCTGATGTGCTGGTTGGTGCCTTGCATGGTTTCCGCCGCCATCGGTGTATGAATGAATGTGTGTGTGAAATGTGAATGGTTGAATGTAATGCACAATCTATGTAAAGCGCCTTGGATAAAGGCGCTATATAAAATGCACTATTTATCATTTATGTTGTGAGAGTAATCATTGCTATTTGCTATAGTGTGTTTGTTCAGTAACAGGGGTCTCTCCCGCCTTTTAATATACAGGTGGGTTGCCAATTAATAGCTTCAGTGTGATAGTGTTCCAGTTCCTATTTTGTCTGCTAATTTATTTGTGTCATTACCATTACCAATCTCACTTGTTTAATCTGTATCCTGTTTGAGTTCCCTTAGCTCTCCTGATTGGATAAAATTAGTATCCCAACCTGGAAATGCATGTTTACTAAAGCGCTGGAGACACAGGGAGGCCCCTGTTACTGAGCAACGACTCTATAGCAATGATTACTTTAATACTTATTTAACAAAGAAATGTCACTTACTGTACCTTTAATAAACTATGCTCTGAGTGGATAAGGATTCTTATCAGTATTTAAGGCAAGAGAGTATATGAGTTGCAGTTTCGTTATTGAGTAGAACTAGTGTTATCAGATAAGGATATTAGGATTATCTACTTCTGTTGTTTCCTTGAAATAAATAACTCTCTGACAAAACATGTTTGCACACAAAAACCTTAAAACTTACAGCTGTACAGTGTCAATATACATACAATATACATCTCTGAATGGGAAAAGGATAATGATATCTAATCATATTCTGTCACGGTCCGTGACATGTGTTATGTTTTTCTAGTGTTCCTTGTTCCTAGTTTGTGTGTTTTAGTGTGTACTCTTATTTTGTAGTCTTGTTCCTGTGTTTTCTGTCTGCCTTGTCTGATGTCACCTGCCTTGTCTCACCTCCCTGTATTAGTGTAACCCTAGTCACCTGTGTTCTGTTTGGCTGTTAGCCTATTCCTAGTGTTGATTGTCAGTTGTGTTGATTTTGTTAGTTGTAAGTATTGTCATGACAGTGCTAATCGACCGTGGGAGTGCTGGATCAGTCTGCTGACAAATTTCTCCTATGCCAAATGTCAGGCAAAATACAATTTGCACTTTATCTCATATAATATCACGATTGTCTACAGATGATTAAATGTAACATTTCTGTAGCCATGCTGTACAAAATGTGTAAAGGAACTTAAGGAAGTATTCTAACTTGTGCTTTTATGGTGTCATGTTCACATCCAGTAAAACAAAGGGTCAAGGCTACTTTAGAGAGTCTCCCTTCCTGTCTCTCACACACTCGCACGCACGCACACACACACACACTCGCACGCACACACACACACGCACACACGCACAGAGCCACTGTGCCATTAATTGTTGCCATTTGAGAATTATTTAAATTGACCAGATCCCACAGATCAATAGGACTCCTCCACCATGTCAAGTCGACATAGTGGTGACATATGTCATGTACACATGTTCACATCCAAGTCTGTGTAGGAAAACTGGCATACACCCTCAATTATGACACTGTCCAAAGGCCAAGGTAGCGCAGGGTTAATGATATGGTATAACAGCAAACACAGAGCCCAGCCCTTCTCAGTGCGTGTGGATGGACTTGCAGAACTAAGATGTCTGTCAGGACCCTTGCATTGGTGCTGGCTCTGGTGCTGGCTCTGGTTTCCGGGGCTCATGGCCAGTCGTTAGAGGAATCGGCACGAGAGTTTCTGGCGGTGTTTGATGAAGAAGCCACTACCCGTATTTACCAGTACTCACTGGCATCATGGGCCTATAACACGAACATCACAAAGGAGAACTCAGACAAGCTGGTAAGTGCTTGGAAAGCATTCCAAAGTTGACCTGAAAATACTGACATGGCATAATTAATACATGTGGCAATGTTAATTCCGTGAGATATTCAAACAATGAAGTTGCTGTCTATACCATGGATGACTTGATGAGTACGATCTCACTCCCGGCTCCAGTCTGAGGAAGGGAGCATCTGGGGAAAGTTCTACAATAACATGTCAGAGGCGTCCCTGAAGTACGATATCGACCAGATCACAGATACAGAAATCAAGCTGCAGCTCATCTCTCTGCAAGACAAGGGTTCTGGAGCTCTATCTGCAGATAAACTTGCACATGTAAGACAAACACTTGCTGAATTATTTTATGTCTCTTTTCTTTTTATTGTACATAATAGTGCACAGTAAAATGCATTACACTTTCAGAATTAACATGTTGGATTTGACTGTGTACCGCAGTTTCATGGACATGTTGTACTGTGTGTTGTAGATTTAACCCCAGTAACTGTCTGTACTGAACTATACTGATTCATTCTAGTAGCTACATAAGCATATACTGTACAGTAGATATTGTATGCTAGTGATGCCAATACACTTTAATTAAAGATAGAGGTGTGACTCAACTACTATTAGAATATCACATATAGATAATTTATACTGTACATATCTTTCTCGCTATCATGTGGCCGTACGCCCAGCACAGTTTGTTCCTGTCCTGCATTCTCAAGATGACCTAAAGTGTAGCCCACAGGTAAAAGTGAAATATTTAAAAAATGTGGCATTTTCTTTGATATTTACAGTTGAATAAAGTGATGAGTGAGATGAATACAATCTACAGCACAGCAACTGTGTGCCTGATGGATGACCCCACGAACTGTCAGACTTTGGAGCCAGGTACGCAAAGCATTTATCAAGATATTATTACTTACAGCTAGTATGAGTCTGCCTGCTAGGGTGGTCCAAAGTCACACAGCAGCTTATAAATAACAAACCCACTGACGAAAGTAGTGGTTGGAGTAGGGGATTTTATGAAAGTTATAAGTAGGCGATTTACATGAATCGGGACAGTAAAAACATATACCAGCATCCCAACCTTTTTAGGATCAGGGTCCACTTGAAAATCTCAAAAGCAATTGGTTGTTAACGTGTTAAGGGGTCAGATGCAGGACCGCATGCATTTTCAGAGCATTATTTTAATGATGAATCAATCGATTGTGTTCTAGCTTGAATCAATACCAACGCAGACATACTTTAAGTTCTTTATGTGGATCACAATGAAGATTTATTTTTCCAGGTTTAAGAAAAAATCACACCCGTGTGAACTGAGTGGTGCAACTCCCCCTGCCCCCCTGCCCCCCTCTCTCTCTCTCTCATTAGCAGGCAACAGTGCAGCACTATCTCTCTCTATACTGTCTGTCACAATGTGGGCGTTTCTGGTGACTTTTTCGTGATTGGTTCGAATGCCAGCCTTCCTTTCCCAAGTGTATAGGATCTTGATGTGATATTGCAGAATGAGAAACAGGGAGACTCAGGTCGTAACGTCTCTTCTTTTTTTTTAATATATATATTTTTTATCCCACGATTTTGTAACCCATTTTTCACCCCTGTGCCAATCATCTACTGTGATCCTGGGCTCTACACACCCTCCGCCAACCTGGGGAGAGCAACGGACTTAACTCATGCTCCCTTCATGCCTGAGTGTCCAAGTTGCTCCTTTACACCTGACAGGGGGGAGTTTCCCTGGTTGGACGTAGTGTGTGGAAGGAACACGTTATTCGAACCAGTTCCTTTCCCCTCCATCAGGCGCCCCGGCTGGCCAGGGGGAGGCAGTTTAGAGACCAGGATTACTGCATGTTTTTGTGAGGGTACCTACCCCCCGTAACGTCTCTTCAGTAAACAAACATGGTTTATTAGAAAAGTTTACAAGTCAATCTGGCTGACATGGTGTGTCCGGTGCGAGGGACAGGCCATCTGAGTCCGCTGCCAGTCCGCGAGTTCATGTTGCAGTCCATCACCATCTGCAGTCCGAGTCCCACTGTCCCACTACTCCATCTCTGTCTCTTACAGTCTGAGTTCCTTTGTTCAACCATACTACTTATAGAGGGAATTACCATTAGTGTGTATGCACATGCACACACATCTGTAGGTCAGTATGATTGTGTGTTGGCCAGCTAGCCCATGTGTGTGCTGGAACATGGTAATGGCCAATGGTAAATCTGAGATGGCTCCAAACTGTCCATGTATGATATTGGTAAACTGTGCTGTAACTGTGTGTGTGTGTGTGTGTGTGTGTGTGTGTGTGTGTGTGTGTGTGTGTGTGTGTGTGTGTGTGTGTGTGTGTGTGTGTGTGTGTGTGTGTGTGTGTGTGTGTGTGTGTGTGTGTGTGTGTGCGCGCGCATGTGCGTGCGTGTGTGTTGCAGTATCTCTCTTGTATATGTCTGTACATACATGGTATGTCTGTACTTAAACATGTATACATAATACAGTATGTGGAGGGCCAAGAGGGTGTGTGTGTGTGTGTGTGTGTGTGTCTGTCTGTCGCTTTCGCTGGCCGGTGCTGAGAACAGACAGGACTGCCACAGCTTGTTTGTTGTTTTTAAACAGATATGTGCATGTCTCCTCTCTCCTGTCCTGTAATGTGGTCAAGGCCTAGAACATGTAATGAGCAGCAGCCAGAACTACTTTGAACGTCTGCATGTGTGGGAGGGCTGGAGAAGAGAGACGGGGAAGAGGATGAGGCCACTGTATGAGGATTACGTTGACTTGAAGAATGAAGCAGCCAGACTCAATGGTAAGTATTGCGACAATTTTATTGTTATTCTTCTTTAACCAATTCACTGCCACCTGGTGGACGCAAGTGCCAATGCTTGCCTGCCGACCCGGATATACTTCGTTTTAGTGTTATGCAGGTCCGGTTTGGGTGGCCATCTTAGACGCTAAATACTTAGCGTCAATGCAAGCGAGCTAAAATGAGGCCATCCTTGCTCTAGAAAGCGCCAATGTTCCAATCGGGATAATCAGAAAAGACCTCCGAACATCGCACGTTTTGTCAAAACCATGGAGAGCTCCGTAGATTTAGAGTTATTCAGCTTTTTAGTCCGCCTGTATACAAGAAGTGAACGGTACTGTGCATGCACGAAACCGGCCTAGGATCGCTGAAGAAGTAAAGGCCAAGACAAAAAAATAAGAAAATAAATAAATCAGCGATCCGGTTTGATATCAATAATAAAGCTTATATGACGGAACTTCTCGCCAAAAGCGGTTAGTCATTATGCCAATGAATTCTTCCCCAGACATTTCTGTATTGTCACTACTATTGCACCCTCCTAGCTCACCTGCCAATGAGGACGAACCACCGGGAGGTGGGGGACAGATACTTTACCCCTCCACTCGAGCCGAGCACAACAAAGTCATTATTTCCATATGTTGAGCACTGCACAGTATGTACACACATGTACTGCCTTTTTCCTCAAGGTCAGGGCTTATAATGCAAATCTACCACACAAAAAAAGTTTCAAATTATTTAGCTACTACAGTCAAGCCTTTTTGCTAGTACACGATTACAAAATAACCCTGTACATTTACAGAATGTTGATCACTTTTAAAATAGCACTAATATGGTGCTGTGGGAAAAGATCACAAACTACCTTGAGGTTTGTGCTTTGCGTACATTGTTTCAATATGTCAAAATAGATGGTTCTGGTGACTGATATTGTCCTGACTGGAACAGATGGTGTAATAATGGCAGCTGACAGCTAGTAATCACTAATCAGACAAATCTTCCCCAAAAAGGAAGGGAGTTTCCTTCCCAGCACAATATAAGGTTCCTGAAAACCTGCATTTGTTCAACTTTTGTCATAACAACACTGACATGACATTTAGGAAAAGTACAAATATATCAGACAGCAGCTTATGGCAGATGTCTATTCCATATACAAACACGTATAAATGAGGTCATGTACAGTATTGGTATTGGCCTGTCAGCCCACTCATCCCCACGTGAAAATTAATTAATAAAACATTTTAAATCAAACCTTGGACTCTCTCTCTCTCTCTCTCTCTCTCTCTGCCAAAGATTTTGAGGACTATGGCGCATACTGGAGATATAACTATGAAACTCTTGAGACAGAGGAAAAGTACAAATACACCGGGAATCAGCTAATGGCAGACTCCCGTTCCATCTACGAAAAAGTATGTCTAGTATTCATTCCTTCTAATGAATTTGAGCTTTGCACAATAAGACCCTCTGTGCCAATTCAACTCAAATTTAACTGAGGTCCATTTGGTTACATGACTTACATTTGTAGACTCCCTGACTTACACATTGATCAATTAACTGTGTATGCAAATTGTAATGTAAAGCTAAATATTCTTGAGACACTTTGAGCGTAATACATACTGTACATTGGTTGCAGCAGGAAATTGGCTAATTTATTATTGTTGTTCACAGATCATGCCCCTTTACAAGGAGCTCCATGCCTACGTAAGAGCCAAGCTTATGGATGCCTATCCTGGCCACATTGATTCACAAGGACCTCTGCCAGCACACTTGCTTGGTAAGTACAGTATGTTGTTGAGGCTGCAACTTGTTCTTGGAACAATGCTTTGGAAATTACTTCATACCAGCTCCATGGCTATCTATTCCGGTTCCTCATACATTATTCTTGAGTTTGGATGTACACCCCTGAACCCAGGGGTGGCAACATTTTAATATATAGGCCTATAGTGTTACAAATTTGAAATAGATGTACAAGTACACCTCCTGAACATGACACTGTGACTACAGTATGTGACAGGGACTTACCCCCAATCCAACTCTTGATGCTGAGTGCCAAGCAGAGAGGCATTGGGTCCCATTCTTATAGTCTTTGATATGACCCGGCCAGGGATCAAACCCCAACCTCCGAGCCTCAGGGCAGACACTCTAACCACAAGGCCTCTGAGCTGGTCATTTCAAATGTTCAGAGAGATCTGAACATTGATATGATCCATCCACTTCAACAAGCATACAGTACTTCTCCTTCATCCTCACTCCACGACTTACATTATTTATATATTCCCTTTGTTAAACTAAATTAGTTTACTAACGGTATGGTTTAATTAAACATTAAATGAAATCCTATATAATAAAATTGGTTAAGCCTTAGGGGAGGGACGGCATCAGCTCCATGTGGGCACAAAAGGGGGAATGCCCATAAATGGGCATATACTGATGACATCGCCGATGTCCATGTATAGACAGAAAAGGGACAAGTGCTAACGGATACAGAGATCGGGCCGCTATGGCCATACTGTATATGTGTGCATACACACTAGTATATGGGACTGTCATGGGACTATAACTATAACGTCAAATTATCTGTGACATTTGTACTGTTTCTTCAGGTGACATGTGGGGGAGATTCTGGACCAACCTGTATCGTCTCTCTACTCCCTTTCCTGACAAAACAGATATTGATGTCACCGACGCTATGAAAGACAATGTACAGTACACACACCCATTTACTGAGTCCTTTGAACATTGAACAAGTAACAAAGAAATAACACACACAATTAGAATAATGCATGCTTGAGGTAAAAATATAAATGTTGTATCTCGAGTGGTTATGCTGATAAGTATAACGGCTAAAGAGGGATACAAATCTTCCTTTGATTTTCAGGGCTGGGATGAGATGCGGCTGTTCAAAGAAGCAGAGATATTCTTCATGTCTGTGGGCCTGTACAAGATGTTTGACACTTTCTGGAACAACTCCATGTTGGTGAAACCAACTGATGGTACGAAGGTCGTCTGTCACCCTACAGCCTGGGACATGGGCAACAGAGAGGACTTTAGGTACAGTCATTTAAACGCACCCACATGCACACCACACACCATCATAAGTGTTAACAGTGACACATTATCTATACTACAATACAATGCACAGTTACTGCATCATTTGAGTTAAGAATTCAGTTTCTCAACAAAAGACACTGGCATCGACATGACAAGAAAGAGACACTGGTGCTTACCTATTGACATTTGCACGTGGCCTAAGCGCATGCCATTTTTTTAGGGGCAACGATGGCCATGGCCTTCGTGGCCTCCCTGAAATTCCTGCCCACTGTCTAGGAAGGCATAACGACTAAATTGGGGAGGAGAAAGGGCAAAAACACACACACACACACACACACACACACACACACACACACACACACACACACACACACACACACACACACACACACACACACACACACACACACATATATATCGTTGAGGGTTTTGATTTTTGGTCATAAATCAGTGCTATTGAACACCCTTTACGTCTGTGTGTTGTTTCGAAAATATTTAACCCATGGAAAGTAGTAAAAAGTGCTTTGGACAAAACCTATATTGGACCCTCAAAATGTCTGCTAAAGCAACTAACTCCACCACTTCTCCCCCTGTCATCATCATCATCATCATCATCATCATACTATAATTCAGCGAATGTCTGAATGTCTGTCTGAATGTCTGAATGTCACTGACAGGCATTGACCATATGAATATGGAGGTCTTAACGGAGCCCTTTTTTCGATTTGACACATTAATGATTAATAATGAATTAAAAACAGCCGTTTACAGCCGTTTACAGCAGTTTATTCGTGGTCTATCTCCGACCAATTGACAATATATAAAGTTACAACACCAACTTTGATGAGGCTGTATTGCTTTGTTTTTAAAATATAAGGCTTTCTTAATTTCCTGAATGTTTTTGGAGTTATGAGGTTTCCTCCCGACAGCAGAGATATATGATATGATGTGATGTGCACAGAATCCCAACAACTGTCATATTTCACTATATTCTCAATCTACATTAGTATAGCGCAGTACACATTTCAAAAAGAGAATTCTTGGAACAATTATGTTGATTAGCCTCTGAGTCAATTCGCCCTGGCCATAAAGATAACAAAGGTGTGCATGTTATTATCAGATATCGAACGATACTCCTTTGAGTTACATACTTTTTGTAATGTTAAGATCCTTACGTTCCATTTGGTTCCATTTGTGCACTCTTTGGAGTGGGGCCTTACTGTCATCGACTACTAACTTTAAAACAGAGTTGATTTGAGGGCATACAGGGACGGTTTAAAGATTAACTTTTCAGGGAATTGAAATATTTTGCAGCACCTAAAGAGGCGTGTATGGCTTTTATCATTAGATCTCATTTATTTGTGTGTCATAACTGATATTGTATCACACCATATAACCGCTGACCTTTGAACACCTCCGGTGATGTTCTCAGGATCAAAATGTGCACCTTGGTGGACATGGATAACTTCCTGACTGTGCACCATGAGATGGGCCACAACCAGTACCAGATGGCTTACCGTAACCTGAGCTACCTGCTGAGGGACGGGGCCAACGAGGGCTTCCACGAGGCCGTGGGAGAAATCATGTCTCTCTCTGCAGCCACACCCAAACACCTGAAGGCACTGGGGCTCCTGCCTGCGGACTTCACTGATGATAAAGGTTCGCTAGCTAAACCTGCACATTATCAACGCACATCGTGCACATAACCTAACAAAAGGCGGTGGGACCAGGAGATATTTGACTTTGGGGCATGATGTATAGTACGTCCAAACCCCATGCCTGCTGTCGTCCTCTGACTGTGCCCAGGATAAAGGTATCCCTGAAGCCCAAGGACATTTGGGGTAGACAATAGACATTACCACACCGGCATACTCCTCTGTATTTCAGAACACACAGATAGTAGCAAACACCAAGGTCCTGGGCTCCCTGCCAGCCATATTCCACCAGCCACATTATGATTCCACTGAACTTTGTCACGTGAGGACAGTACAGATGTGTCATACTCATGAGTCATACCATGTTTCCCACATACTGTAGCTGTCAGTGCAATGCTTCTGGAGTAGGCCAAGCCCTCATTAGTTCTTATGTCCTTAATCCTTAAAGTCTATATACTTTGCTGTACATCAATCGTCTAAAATAACCACTATTTTCACAGAATGTTTGCCTATATCTGTTTTAGAGGGAATACGGATTATGACCTTCATTTGGTTGAGTACAAGATGAGATATACTGTACTCTTGATAAGGCAGAGCGTCTCAGTTGGCTGTATGATGGTGTTAAAATGTAAAAGAGAAAATCTAAAAAGTATAAGGTATTGTACCTTACAGGGCAGAGGCATACGGTCCCTAAACCCCTTGGTTCATCATTGGTTTTCATTGAAAGGTCATACACTGTATATTTTGCTTTGCGTGAATGCAGAAACTGAGATCAACTTCTTACTGAAGCAAGCCTTGACTATTGTGGCCACGCTACCTTTCACCTACATGTTGGAAGAGTGGAGGTGGGAAGTCTTCCAAGAGAAGATCCCCAAGGATAAGTGGATGAAGAAGTGGTGGGAGATGAAGTACGTATTGTACCATAGCCTCTGGAGAATGTATAATATGGTTCTTCATGTTTGTTCAGTGGTATTTAAAGTTGGTGTAAGTTATATTATTTTTGTTTAAATTAATTGTTTTTTTGTGTGTGTTTTTTTTGTTAAATAGTGCTGTATTCTGACAGTAGGCCTAATCATGTTTGTTTATTGACAGGGGTATGTACCCCTGTCGCCAGATCTTTAGTAAACAGTTACACTAATACATTTCCAGGTGGGTCACCAATTCCATCCAATCAGGAGAGAGTGCCCATTTATCAGCTACAATTTTATAGTATTAAAGTAGTATTAAATCACTTTCATTTTCATTTGTATATGTATGGGTTCTCTCTCCTGCCCTGATTGCATGAAATTGGTATCCCAACCTAAAAAGGAAAAAAAGAAGCTGTAGAGATTAAGAGACCCTAGCTGTTACTGGGGGAAAGATAATCTATTCTATAGCAAAGATCACTATGGGAATACAGAGCTAACACTTACTTTAACAACATCAAAAATGTACCTTTGAAGTACTTTGTTTTGATAGGCGCTATCATGTATCATCATGTGTCATTATAAAAGTCAGATCTGTTTTTATTCCGCAAGTCTTTGATTACAGAATTGGCCACTAGGTGTCAGTGTTGACAGCTAATGTTCTCTCGCTCCATCAGGAGGGAGATGGTTGGTGTGGTGGAGCCACTGCCCAGAGATGAGGCATACTGTGATCCACCTGCCCTGTTCCATGTCTCTGGAGACTACTCCTTCATCAGGTACAGTAGCACTTACTATGTAGGCCTTTGTAGGGGTCCAATTGGAACACCCTCTGAGGGTCCCTGGACCCCACTTGAATCTAGTCTGAGATGATGCTAGGAAAGGGGAGTGGTACAGTACAGTACAGTACAGTACAGTACAGTACAGTACAGTACAGTACAGTACAGTACAGTACAGTACAGTACAGTACAGTACAGTAGCATACCACTCACTTCAGACGGGTCTGATTTTGTAACAATTTGTTTCTAAAAAATTGGGAGGTCTTTAAGATTATGTTCTGGAAGAAAGTTAGGTAATCCAAGATTTTCTAATTATTATTAATAATCATAATATCATAATAAGTAACTAATAACATACATTTATGGACTATTGCATTCTGCAAATATTGCAACATTATATGTTTAGTTCCAGTTTGTGTGACTATGCTATACTGTATGTGTGACAGGTACTTCACCAGAACCATTTACCAGTTCCAGTTCCAAAAAGCCCTTTGTGACGCGGCAGGACACACAGGGCCCTTGTTTAAGTGTGACATCACTAACTCTACTGCAGCAGGAACTAAACTGAGGTACACATGAACTCATTAAGACCTGAGGCCCATTCTACAAATGCCTGAGTAGATTTCTCTTGCTTGCTTGTATCTGCTATTTTTTAACACTAAAATCTAAACTTTCCCTGTTTTAATGGGATTACTTCCTTTCTTTTCTCCTCTATGCATTAGTGAAACAGTTATTCGGGTGCAGTACCAAAAACTGTCTTTAAACAGTTTTTGGTTTAGACTAGTCATTGGTTAGACCAGTCATTAGTCTAACCACCCTAACCACCCACGGGTCAGCACACCTAAACCTAACCTTAACCCATGTCTAACCAATGACTAGTCTAAACTATGCACCCCACCGGCCGGGTGGCTTGTGGTGGGCAGGTCTGGGCCAAATGTTAAATTAGTTGTCTGTTTCAGTGTATTTGTCTGTTGGTTGTGTATCATTTATGTTGTTCTGTATTATGGGCTTACGTAATTCAAGTATTTGTAGCGTGCCTCGGCCCGAAATGTCGGTAGAGTATCTGCACGCTGGTTGTGGTGGGCCATGCTGGGCCAAAATGTTTCTGTCTCAGTCCAGCCCTCAGTCTAGCCCAAATGGACATTGTCCATTTGGTTCCAACTGCACACTCTTTGGAGTTAAATGAACACTAATAGTTTTACTGTGTATCATATCTATCTCATAGGTCATTATCGTCATCATCATTTCTTCATCAATGTCTTATTTGCTCTACTTTAGGGACATGTTGGAGCTAGGAAGATCAAAATCCTGGACCAGAGCACTAGAAACGATCACCGGATCTGAAACAAGGATGGATGCTGGCCCACTATTGGAATATTTTAAAGACCTGCATGTGTGGTTGGAGGAGAACAACAGGCAGAACAACAGAACAGTAGGCTGGAAGAACACAATAGATCCATGTGAGTCTCGCTGATTACAATGACACATTGATAACACCAATCTACACTTTGCAATCTATACAGCAGTGGTGGAAGAACTACAATGATTTTGTTTTGGGAAGTGTAAAAAAAAAAGGACAAATTTAAAAAAAAGAAATGCAGATGAAAAAATGAAATATGTAAAAATGAAATATGTAAATGATGTAAAAAAATGTCTCAAAGTTATACTTATATGTACAGTACTTGAGTAAAGTACATGGTTACTTTCCACCACTGCTATATTATATAGGTTCATTGCAGGATGCTGAGGGAGTAGTTTCATTCTGTTTTCTCTTTCTCTTCCATGACTGAGCTCTGAGCTATCCAGTAACAAGTTGAAATTCAAAAGTCTATCATGTGGATCTTTGGGAACGGTGTGGCTCCAATGATCTCGTTGATCTTGGACTTTCATGTGGCTAGCAATAGCAAGAGACAATCTGTGATCTATGACGTATCCAGATTTGGATGAAATTAAATACAAAAACTATTGGAAAATGTGGAGGTAGTTCGCGTACCGGTATTGTACACAAGAAATGTACCGCACTGATCAGTCCAGCGGTTTTCAAGATGTTCTCTGAACAAGCACCGCCAACACTGACCGAGAGGCTAAGTACAGAAGAACAGACCTATGCCACATTTCTATCATGACAGAGATAATGTACACAATTCACAACTTGGAAGTTACAGAGATTGAGAATCAATATATATATATTTGTTTTTATCTCATTACAGATTCAAAAGATACCTACAAAGTCAGGATTAGTTTGAAATCTGCCATGGGCGATAAAGCTGTGAGTATCTACTGTATTCCTAAAACTTGGCAACTGCTCGCTTCTGCTATAAATAATAAGTGGGTTGTCTTGGAAATTTGTCCCTGTGTAGGCTACAGTAATCATGGGCACAATATACTGTGAATTCACAATTGTCATTCTTAGCAAATGACGGCACCTAATATATCGCAACGGTTATCTATCGTAGAGCAGTAACTTGCATTCTGTTTGATATTCTGCTAAATCAAATACTTAAACTGTGTTAATTTATTTTGTAACTCCAATTTTACTGTGTGTATGATCTGTTTCAGTATCCTTGGAATGACAATGAGCTGTACCTGTTCAAGGGCAATATGGCATACGCTATGAGACAGTATTACAGCCAAAAGAACATGACCATACCCTTCACGTCAGTACCAATTCTGATTACATGACCACTGGAAATGATGATATACAATACCCTACAGTAATTCCTCCTCATCCATCCATAGTTTCATATCTGCTTTCCATTTGCACCAACAGATCAGAAGACGTCTGTACCTATGACGAGACACCCAGGGTCTCTTTCTATTTCTTGGTTACACACCCAGCAAGCCCGTCTACGATCATCCCTAAGGAAGACGTTGAGGCTGCCATAAAGTAATGAGCATTTCTGTAGTGCATTTATTTAAATTGGAAGTGCTATTCCTTATTTCTACTGTAACATAACAAAAACTATTTGGTGGTCTCTTATATCTGATCACTTATACACTGATGAAGGCTGGATAGCCTAAACGTTTCTCTTCCATTATGCAAAACTAAAAACTAAAAGATGGAGTGTGCGACCCGTTATTGTTGTGGTCACTTATCCAAAGTGCCTTACATTGCCATGACATTGGCTTTATGGAAGATTCAACTTACAGTAGGTCTCATAAACATCAGCAAAAGGGTATCTCTTTGCCAAGAGTGATTTACTAGACTGAAAAGCCTCAAGTGCCCTTTATTATGTCCAGCCCAAGAGAATGAATGGGTGTGGTCCTATTACATTGAGGGACAATTAATCCATTTTTAAAATTGAACCTAGATTGTCTCGTGATCGCATCAACAATGCCTTTGGCTTGGACGACAAGACGCTGGAATTCGAGGGTCTCCTAGCAACGCTTGCCCCACCTGTAGAGCAGCCGGTGACGATATGGCTGGTGGTGTTCGGGGTGGTCATGGGAGTCGTGACCCTAATGGGAGTGTACCTCGTCGTCAGTGGCGTCTTAGAACGCAAGAAGTGAGTCTGTAGGCCTACTCAAGAGGCGCATGGAGAAATTGTACACATACATACACATTGTTTATCACCATATAATACTAATACACAATGCATGCTCTTGCCTAGTTTGTAGTACTGTATGACCAGCTATAAAGCTACATCAGTTTACTGGCATAGCTATCAGACTTCAATGACAGTCAATGACATTTCAGGTAGGTATGAGCCAGGAGTGGCTCACAACCTTGAGACTTGATGAGACTGAGATCTGTTGTCAGATTGCCTGACATATTATACGTGTGTGTTTGCAGGAAGGCGGCATCTCAGGCAGCAGTGGAGAACCCCTATGACACCACCATAGACGGCGCTGCCAATAAAACGAATGACGAAGGAGAGCAGAACGAGTGCAGATTCTGATTGCCGTATTGCATGATTTGCATCTAAACTAAAACACTGGTTCTGAAACTTGTTCAAGTCAAGGACCCCCGAATTGATCTGTATTTGGCTGTGGAACCCCCATTAGAAATTGTTTTGTGCCAGATGTATGTAAAGACAAAAGACAAAATTATTGCCTTTGTCAATGGAGTCTTATTAAACTGTCTTGTTAATGTACTGTACAGTAACTGTAAATTGTGTAGAAGTTCAAAGGTATTTTGTAAGTCTCAGAGAAATATAATATAAGTAATTTTGCCTGTTTAGGTAGGCTTTAGTGTATACATGCATTAATTTCTCTTGTATAATGTATGCATGCATCGATTCAACTGTTCAAACAATGTATTTTTTCTCCTTTTGTTAATGTGTATATTCTCAACATGGGAATACAGTATATCCTTAAAATTCACCACTTGATCAAAGTTATTTTGCAATGTCTTTGAAGCAGTGTGGGCAGTGGTGGCCTAAGGGTTAGAGGAGCGCCCTGAAAGGTTGCTGGTTTGATTCCCAAGACGGGCAGGAAAAATCTGGGTCGGGAAGTGATTGTCATCACTCACAGAACACTGCTGAAGTGCCCTTGAGCAAGGCACTGAACCCCCAACTGCTCCAGTGGAGCTGCTTAGTGGCCAACAGTATAAGACTGTGGTTGTACTGGTCAGCTCCCAGGTTTTACTGTGTGTCTTATCTATGGTCTCTATGTGCAGGGTGTCGCTGAAATTGAGCACTTGTGCTCAGCTACTACGCTGGGTAAATAAAGGATAAAAAAACCCAATGTTCTTTTGTTTTAATATATTTGGTATTGGTATATTGGTTTAAATATTGCAAGTTTTGTTAGCCATCTTTAATTTTGGAATTTCGCTATATTTGTTGCTAGTGCTATACTACAGTAAGTTATTTCTATATAGGCCTACAGGGCAAGATTAATCTACTGTATTACTATACTAAAGACAGCATGTGGGCGAATTATACAGAATAATAATAAAATCAAACCTGTGTAAAGTATCATCATATTATACATATCATCTCATCCCGGCCAATCTAAATTTGTGTCCTCATAAATGTTTAACCCACACAAGGGTGTTTACAAGTAATGAGGAAGACCCTTCTCTTGAGTGCTCGAGACGGATGCCAACCCTCAGTCCCAGATACCTACATGTAAGAAGACCACTTCCAGGCCGAAACCAGAGAGACTATGCTACCACTGCCACCTGCCTGGCCATGGCATAGCTGACTGTCCTGATGTTGAGTCCAAAGGTCAACCTCCACACGCTAAGTAAGCCTATCATTTTGAGCAAGTTGTCAGTTTGGTTAATTTAACATTTGTCATCTCCTTGTTCAGTCGGACACAGTCTGGTGTGGCTGTAGGTCCTTTGTGTGAGATGGACAAGTTAACTTTGAATGACTTTGTGATATTCATTGTTTCCAACTGTTCTGATTTGTATGTGTATTGAAGCTCTTCTGTTTAGTAAACCCTAGGGGTTTATTTTTATGGGAGAGGGTGTTACTGCCCTATGTGGCCTTAGTGTTGTTGTGGTTGTGTTTAATCCACTGTCAGTGTTTTTCAGTGCTGCATGATGACTGCAGGGTGGATTGGAGGAGTATTAAATGGAGACACCTCTGCCTCATTTTTCAATCAGCCAGCCACCAGTATAAAAGGCTGGGAGAAGCTCCTCGTCAGCTTTGCCATCCGTCACCTGTGCTGCTGAACCCAGTCTGTAGCTAGGGTAGTGTCTGTAGGCTGTGTGCCTTACCGGCTTAGTTTGAGGTTTCTTTATTTACTGTGCGTTTAGAGAACAGACCAACCTAGTAATCATTGTACATAAACCACTGTCCAAGTATCCCAAACCAAGGGAAGCTGTATATGGTAAGGGTGTGCTGCTATTTATTTTGGTGCCCCAGTTTTGACCCATTGTTTAATGTTTAGTCAGGGAGCCTAGATTGTAATTTTCTTTTTGGTGTAGTTTAGGATTGTTTCTTTTCTAGGTAGGGTTGGGGGGTGTTTTGTTTGTTATTTTTAGCATTGGCCCCCCCTGAAGATATATATACATGCTTGCCCTGTTATTGTGAATATTGTGAAGTTTTTCTCAATAAATGTACACCTTTTTGCCTGAATTGGTTTGTGATCCTTGACAGCCACAACATATATTCCTCCTTTGGAGCCAAGACCTTATAGAGGGTCAAAGGTCGTAATACACATGCACTTTTGTCTTCAATGTTTGTGTTTATACAATGTTTGTGTTTACTGTTTACACAAACACTCAAAGCTGGACATAGGAGCTGCTAGCACCCTCGCCTCATAAATAAATAACTAAATATTAATAAAAACTTTATTTGTATAAAGTAGTTCATGCCATGAAATGCAGCTCAAAGTGTTTTACAGATCGACGATCGAGCAATAAAGAAAAAAGCAAAGCAAAAGCATAAAACAATTAAAAGAATAGCCAGAAGGGTAGTGAATAAGGCAAAAACTATTTTCAACGTGTTTTTGCTGAAGCACATTGTGAATTAATCTTTAGATACGTTTGTAATGTACAGTATACGTTGTTTGTTGAATGTTGACACATTCTACTGGCAGCACTTGTGGTCATGATGGAACAATCAACAACACGTCACAACATCAATGTCACAACTTGAACACAATTACAATTCTACAATTCTGTAATTTGTTAAATATATCATATTAGATTTTGTCCATATCGCCCAACCCTAATGTTGACCCATCATCATCATCATCAACGGATGATGAAGAAGAAGGCAGGGTCATCCTTCTGCGGGGGCATCTGTACTGTCACTGCGTCTGTGACGATGTGAATGAACCATCCAGGGCAGACGGCCGACTCAAAGCGTCGCTGGTTTTCCCTGGTGGATTTCATGTAGAAGACAAACGACAGCCTGCTGGCATCGCTCCTCGAGATCTGCTTCAGGCAATGCTTGTTACATGTCTACAAGACAACAATATATAGAAAATGTGTTGAATTAGAAAAAGTATAGCTGGCTGGAAGAAAAAGGCCCTGTAACTTTGCCAATGCCTGTAATCCATGCAGTGTTAATTTTGACAATTTTATATAGTTTAAGTCATAGTCTTTTGAATACAATTGAATTCAGTTTTATTCATCTTTTGAATAAAATATGAATTTACTATTAGTCATCTTTTGAATTCATTTTAATTTAGTTTTAGTCATATTTTAGTCATCTGAAACATTTTAGTTTTAGTCTATTTTTAGTCGACTAAGTATCATCCGATTTTAGTCGATTCATTATACAGTTTATTTAGTCAATGAAAATGTATTTTGGCAGGTCTTGACCTTGAGGGCGTCGAAATGTCAGATTTTACACTTGGTTGCATGCTGAAAATAGCCGATCTGCAAGATCAAGCGCAACCAAATAATGACTTGTCTTTTAGTTCTACTGGATCTCTTCTCTAGTCCCTCCCTAACATTTTAGTGTAGTTTTTAAGTAACAATTCACTCGACTCACGATACAATTCGAATCACCATACTTGATTCACAATATAACACTGATTCCATGTTCAACTGACATATGGAAATGTATGCTGATTAAAAGTAATTTGACGACGATGATGAATTTACTGTATGTACAGTACCTCCACACATAGGAGCACCCTCTCCCCATCCTTGGAGCACTTGAGGAAGCAGTTGGAGTCAGTAAAATTCAGGACAACTGGAATCCCTCTGAATGTTCTCTCAGTAGAGTCTGACTTGTAGTAATATATGGTGATATTCTCTTTGACACAAAGAAAATATATAGTCATGAGCATAGAGAGTTAATCGTTATTGTCATACACGTTTGAATACAGTAATAAAATACAGGTGAAAGAGAAATCTAGCAACTTCCCACAACAGTGAATGGATTTTAAATAATTTATATTATTTTCTCTTCTGCACTGTAACGGTATCTGTTTTTACTTCTTTAGTGTTATGCATCCTAATGTCATTTTATAATTGTGTTTCCTTTGCTTGATGTTCTGTGTAAGCACATTGAATTGCTGTGTTGTTGGAATGTGTTATACAAATTAACCTGCCTTGACTTGCTTGCTTAATGGTCACTTGAGTTGATAAACTACTAATTTGAGGTATTTTTCAGAGGTGGATATTATACTTTTACCCCACTACAATTATTTGGAAACTTAATTACTAGTTACTTTTATTACACAATCTACATTAACCACTTCATCCCTATACATTTTGGAAATTTGAAAATAGCCGATCTGCAAGCTTACATCGCATCAGGCCATTTTCAAAAGAGTTTTTATAAATTGTATACATTTTTAGAATCTGATCTCAGGTCAGAATTGGTTAAGTACCAGACTTTCACTGGTATTGATAGGAAATGTCAGTACTTTTCCCACCACTGTACGAACGGCATGTGATGACTAACCAGGATTTGGTGACACAATAGGTCGTTGCTGTAAGCAGAGGCTGCTGAGGTATTGTTGAGAGACGACGTGTTCAATGGAAAAGTCCTGCTGTCGTTCACACTTAAAAGTGCCAGATCCTCCTCGTGGTACTGAAAGGACAAAACAAAACTGTACATTATTGAATGAGAAAGAAAAGTAGGTTAGTGTGTATTGCTATACAGCCTTTATTTATTTTGACTAGAGCGGTGCCCGTCGGACACTGGCCTACTTGGAACGATGCAAGTTGGAAATGAATGCCCCACCCAGTTATTATATGTCTGTGTCCCTTTTATTCCCATTATATGGAGTTCTTTGTCAGGCATGCCCAAATATGGAGTCTATGCAGATGTCAGAACATCATTGTGATGTCAGAACAATCATTGTGATGTCAGAACAGGCCAGCTCCATATATAGAGATATAGGGGTGATCAGGTCCAGATCCCGGGCAGAGGCTTTTGTGGTGGTTCTGGACAACCGTTGGTCCACCGGGGCGGGCACTGCACTCCCTGCGGTGGTATGGAACCCGTGTGTCCAATTTGAGGTACGTAGATTACAGATTACAGACATACAGTACAAACATGTGGCGCATTTATATAGACATACAAAAAAGTCACACCCTTGTCGTCGTATATCCAATAAATACAAGCAACGCATTGCAGCACACTGTGAGCTTGTATATCAGCTATTGCGAATAGTATTTTCATTATTGCTGCAGGACACTGTATAAAATAGTGATCAATTAATTGATTACATCATTTGATTGAATGAATCCATTAAAACAGGGGAAGCATGTGTCATCTTAGATTTTTGCGTTGGCAATTAAAAATAACTTTGTGTCGGGGCTATTGTTTTTCGTGTTTTCTTTGGTACAATTTAGAAATGTTTTGTGAGAAAGTGTGAGAACTATTTGTATAGAGTCGCCCTGCTCATACGCTTCTTGGGTTACAAGATCATCAATAGAACAATCGCATATAAAATCCTGGGTGGTTTGAGCTGTAAAGACAAGCTTCATTACCCAGGATCACTGAGCTGGAGTCTGACACCATGATGACGTCGTTGAAGGCACATTCGGAGCCAGTACACTCATGACAGGGGGTGGCTGTAGCAGGGCCCCGCCCCTTTACCACAGAGATGCTGGTCTTCCTCAAGGTCACAATGAGGAAGTCCCCCTCCTTTCTGTTCTCCACATCTCCACCCTGCAGGAAGACCTCCTCCTCCTCGCTTTGCCCTTCCAGCCCTTGTTCATTGCAGCCCTCCTCCTCGCCCAGGTCTTCCTCTCTCTTCATCTCCAGGCTGAAGCGGAGCTGCGTTTTTTCCTTGGAGATAGGCTTGAAGGTGTCCTCACTGGAGTGCACGTGGTCAGTGGGCGCCTTCTTTTGGGCCTGGTGCACTGTCTAGGGACGGATGGATGGATGGATGGATGGCGGACATAGTTATTAGTGGAAGGGGAGACAATAGCAGACAGGCCTTATATGTGTTGTGGTGTTTGCTCTATGGTCTATCTATCTATATCTATGAATTGACTATATAAGCACTGAATAGCAAAACCACGGTTGAATTTTCTTAAGCTGACAAAGTACAAATTGCTCAAATTGTTGGCTGAGTAAAAAACCCATAAATTCACCAGCATTGGATTTCCCTTTGTGAGCAGAAGTGCAAACTCCTCGGGCGTGAGCCCCTGTAGGTTGACACCATTTACCATTAAAAGCTTGTCTCCCTTCCTATAGGACAAACAGAATGTACATTTCTTCAAGGTTGAATAGCAAGCCAATGACAGAGAATGAATGGATGAGCGTTATTTATTTAAAAAACCTTTTAAAAAACAAACAGAGATGAGTGATACTAATTGGCTTAGAGGGTTACAGTACCTGGCAAAACCTCCTCCTCCTCCATTTTCTTTCTTGAATTTTAAAGAATTCTCCACCTCATACTGGTGTTTGCCTTCAGAGAGCTGGTGTTTGATAGACAATCCTCCCCTTACCACCGAAGCCTGGCAAATGGGAAAGAACAAAGCATGTACACACACTCATACTGATTTCCTCATTCTATTCAAGTGTAAGGGATATGGGCACAGTCAAATTGTGCTAAATAGCACTAAAAAGTGGTTCTTCGGCTCGGAATTGTTAATATAATTTATTATAGGACCTTAAAGGTGCCAATACTAAGATGAAGAACCAATTGAACCTGCATGTGTGTGTGTGTGTGTGTGTGTGTGTGTGTGTGTGTGTGTGTCACAGCCCCCTGTAGTTTGGCCTACTAGGGCCTGTGTGGTAGGTCTAGGTAGGCCTAGTCTTGTGCTTCCCACAGGTCCTGCCGAGTTGCCAATCGGGTGCATTGGGAGCACCTGGCCAGTGTTCCCAGGGTGCACTATAAGAGGCTGGGTGTGGCCACACTCAGGCTCTCTCTTTCCTTTCTTGAGAGCAGCAGCATCATGTGTGTGTACATGCACTTGCGCGTGTGTGTACTGTACATGTGTGAGAGTGTGTGTATGGTGAACGTGTGTGTGTGGTGAAAGATGCACTTTTGTGGGTGCTGTGTGAAAGATGCACTTTTGTGCGTGCTTTGTGAAAGATGCACTTTTGTGCGTGCGTGTGGTGAAAGATGCACTTTTGTGCATGTGTGTGGTTAAAGATGCACTTTTGTGCATGCGTGTGGTGCGTGTGGTGAAAGATGCACTTTTTTGCGTGCGTGTGGTGAAAGATGCACTTTTGTGCGTGAGTGTGGTGAAAGATGCACTTTTGTGCGTGCGTGTGATGAAAGATGCACTTTTGTGCATGCGTGTGGTGAAATATGCACTTTTGTGCGTGCATGTGGTGAAAGAGGCACTTTTGTGCGTGCGTGTAGTGAAAGATGCACTTTTGTGCATGCGTGTGGTGCATGTGGTGAAAGTTGCACTTTTGTGCGTGCGTGTGGTGAAAGATGCACTTTTGTGTGTGCGTGTTGTGAAAGATGCACTTTTGTCCCACGGGATGAGTGAGGGTTGCAACTTGCAAAGGTATATATCAACAGAAATATAAAAATACACTTTCAGTGTAAGTAATTGCAGAGGAACACAACATATTTTCACACCGCATCAACCTCCATACAGTTTCCTCTATTATCACTGCAACATTCTTAGCCTCACCCATGCAGTAATACTGATTTCAGTTTACAGTTTCAGTGTATAAAGTACAGAACAGCTACATTAACCTAAGCCCAACAACATCATCAGGAAAATGTTATATTGAGAGGTTATAATAATGTTACTGTAACAACAAAGAATTGCATTGAAGAAAGAAGTCATCACCCACCTTGCTATCCATGGTGACACCTGTGTGGTCTACTGGTAGCAGGGGTCTTTTAACGAGCCCAATGTTTGCTCACAATGACAGGCTTATAGTTTATGATTTAATCTACGCATAGAAGAGGAAGTGAATGCGATCATCAGAGAACTCGTATCAGAAGAGGATGTTGTGGAATTGTGTTTACAAGGACACTACTTTGTGAGAAAACAGAACTTGACACTGAATACTACAATGGTCTGTTTGAGGGAGAGGGATATATAATGACACTTTCATCATGACAATAACGATTTCTGTATAACTTTTTGCTGTTGACCGTTGTATCATTAAAACACCAGGACGCACGCACGCACGCACGCACACACACACACACACACACACACACACACACACACACACACACACACACACACACACACACACACACACACACACACACACACACACACACACACACGCACACACACACACACACACACACACACACACACACACACACACACACACACACACAAAAATGCAAAACCAGGAACAGGACCCATAGGAAGTTCTAGTGTTTACCAGTTGTATCAATATACAATAATATATGAAAGAACTTCCTCAGTCCTCTTGCAATGACATATCAGTCTTATCCCTGGTTTATATTTGTTTTTGCATCATGTCACTGAAAATAGCTGATCTACTAGTTCACAAAGCTCTGCACTGCAACACAGGTTTCTGTAGAAGGTTTTAATGTGCTCTACACACCAAAGAGACCAGAGTGGGAGGGTAGTTTGTTAACCAGAGTTGTTGCTATGTTTGTAAAGAAGATGTTCAAGTAGTTGGCCACATCAAGCTTGTCAGTGATGAGAGTGTTGTTCGATTTGATGTTTATGTTTGAAAACCTGGTTTTTAGTTTCTGACCGCAGCCTAGTTGGTTGTTTAGTAGCTTCCAGAGCTCACGAGGATTGTTTTTGTTTTCCTCTGCTTTTATCATTGATAAAGTTATACTTTTAGCTGATTTAGTCATGGTAGTTACAATGTTTCTTAGCTTGTTTCGTTGGGTTTTTAGGATGCCCAGTTGGGTTTGGAGATCACTGTCGAAGCGCTTGGCTAGCATTTAAGAAGTTCAGCGCATTTTTTGTCTCTGGCTTTCATTGCAGTCAGTATGTCCGAATTCATCCATGGCTCCGATGTAAATTTGGTTTTGAAGCCAAGCCATGCTTCAGACTCTCCAGTTCACACACACACACACACACACACACACATACACACACACACACACACACACACACACACACACACACACACACACACACAAAACAAAGCTATTTAGAGCAATGACTTGCTAGCCAATGGAGCCGTGCTATACTGTATCTATATTTGTCAAGAAGGATTGAGTTACAACATGCGGCAGCACGGTAGAAAGTTCACAGGTCTGCCACATACAGTAGTAGGCTACTACACTGCAGCATGATAGTTTTTAGATATTGTGCACTTTTTCACCATTTCACAATTGGCATAAGCTGACAGACTGAAGCCCAGCTCAAGCAGGTATTGTAATGATGGACACACTTTTGTGTTTGTTGACTAACTGAATTATGTGTGGAGCTAAACACTATTGTATAGCAGTTCAGTTCATGACGTTACAATGTTGCAATACTTCATTAAAACTGGACAGCATTTAATTAACTTTAACACTGTTATACCAATAATACCAATAATACCAATAATAGCTCTTCAACACCACCTAAAACATGGGGGGAGGGGGGGAATGTAGTCCTTTTGATAGCTTTACAATGATTGGTTAAAACCACCTTTCTGTTGTAGTGTAATTTGTAGTGTGTGTTCTACAAATTACACTACACTGTGGTAAAATATTAAGTGAGAGGAAAGAAAATTAAATGAAATTACATGACAGGAAAAGTGATTATGAGTTACCGGTAGTTTAGTCCTGGAGAAGTTACACAGAAAATACAGGCATATTTATACAAATATTGTAACTTATCTGGGAGAAACTCCCAGTCCATAGCGTCATTAGGTCAGACATCACAGTCCGGTGGTCAGTTACATACACAACATATCTTTCATATCCATATACTGTAATCAGTATACTAATGTCATCATGACTTGTTCAGATAATGGATGATGTGCTATATGCTATGTGATACAGTATAATATACTGTACCCACCCATTTTACCCATATGATTGGTAAAAAAAAGAGGAAGTCTGACAGTCTTACACAGAGATGGCACAAGAAACTATAGGAAACAAAAACAGATCTATCACCTGTTCATATCTAAAGGAAGGTTCTTGTAGCTTGTAATAAAGTGAAAAAAGCTAATAGCTCGAGGTTGACATTTTGTTTTGCTTTTTGTTTGAAGTTCCAGATGGTGATGTTGGACGTGTTAATAATAGGGGGGGGTCCCCATGCCTTGACCCTGGCCACTATGTTGTCCACTCCTAACAGTAACTCTGCAGGCCAGAGCCCAGCATATGGCTCAGTCCTCCCAGCTGCTCATCTAGACCCACCAAATGTGGGCAGCCAGTCCCCACAGGAGCTGCCCAAGACAACCTGCAGGGGCAAGAAAGGCAGGAGGGGAACAGTTCGTGAGTTTGTAGAATAAGGAATGGGGGACATTAAACACTCTTGTGTTGGATGTCATACTGCATATTAGTTCTGTAGTTGTGAGTTCTGCATATGAAGTAAACCAGTATGCGCCTTCCGTTCCTATACTGTCTGACAGTTCAGATGCATAACAAGGTGTGATCTGTTAGTGGTAATTGATACTCTCTGAGTGTAAAATTGGAGTATAATGAGAGCAAAGTGACTACAGTGTGAATATTATATTATATTTCTTTTCAATCTTTCTTCCAGAACAGACAGTTGAGCAGCAGCCATCATCACTGTCTGTGTCCGACGGGGTCTGTGTCCCACTCAGCCTCCAAGTAGTTGATTCCTATGGAGAGTGGACTGCTCTGTGGGAGAGTCAGTTCACTGCTCTCGACATCCCTCATCTACGATCACACACACTGGTACACACTGACCCTCTCAACAAGGTAAACACGCTTACTAGATTTAGTAAAAAAAATAAAAATAATATCATGTGATTCGCTGACATATTAAAAAAAAGAAATAACGCACCCAGCTTTCTCACTAGAGGCATGCAGCACATCTTGTCATGAATTTAATCTGTTTGCCTTTTATATTTGACAGCAAGCGCTGCAGGAGTTTGTTCTGGAGCACAATCGTGCAGCAGAGCTCCACAGTCTTCCAGACCATGTCTACATTCTGGACGACAATGCCTTCTTCAATGACATGAGGCTTGGCAAGAAGGAGAAGAGGCGTCTTAACGTAGCCACCACACTCAAGAAGAGTCTGACCTTCAGCCTGCCAGGAACCAAGCTTAGTGTGGATTTCTTTAAGCAGCAGGTTTGGACAGTGTGTGCACGCATGTGTGTGTGTGTGTGTGTGTGTGTGTGTGTGTGTGTGTGTGTGTGTGTGTGTGTGTGTGTGTGTGTGTGTGTGTGTGTGTGTGTGTGACTGTGTGTGTGTGTGTGTGTGTGTGTGTGTGTGTGTGTGTGTGTGTTTGTGTGTGTGTGTGTGTGTGTGTGTGTGTGTGTGTGTGTGTGTGTGTGTGTGTGTGTGTGTGTGTGTGTGTGTGTGTGTGTGTGTGTGTGTGTGTGTGTGTGTGTGTGTGTGTGTGTGTGTGTGTGTGTGTGTGTGTGTGTGTGTGTGTGTGTGTGTGTGTGCGTGTGTGTGTGTGTGTGTGTGTGTGTGTGTGTGTGTGAAGGGTAAAATCCCCTCAATCCCCCGCATATTTGGAATATTACACTGCATGTCAAAAAGGTGTTCTCAGCTGCTGTAGGTGCTGACTGCACAAATTGCAATGATTTTTTATGTCCGTGAACTTTTATACTTGTATATGGGATAAACATCTCTGTAATGCATCTCTTGTTTGTGTTCCTCTCAATCAATTGTAACCACATCTTCAAGGAGTATTTCTAAAATAAATATCATTACCAAATACCAACGCATGGAAATAGTGTGTCATACTTATCTCAGCAGCAGGACTTTGCATGCTTACAAGGTTGCCTTTTAAAACCACTACCATTCAAACCATCAGCCTGTGTGTACAGTATATGACTGGTGTGGTGGGGGGCTTACCTATGTCCCCTCAGCTGCGTGGTATCATTATGTTACCTCAACTCTAAGTCCTGCAGCCCCAATCCAAACCCTAACCACAGGCCAGCACGTTTCACCCCAGGCCTAAACTGAGGGAACATAGAGCTGAGGGAATATAGGGCTGACCCAATTAGGAGGATTGTGGTTAATGTGGATGTCATCACAAATACAATATTAGGATTAACATTAACCACACTCTCACTAACAACTCACAACTTGTGAACTTGTAGATCAGCTATTCTTGGACATGTCCCCCCAAAAGATGTTGGGGTTCAATTGGTTAAATACCGGATATGTGCCTCTCTAAATTTGTTGCAGCAATGAGACTTTTCGTATGTTGATTAAAAACAACAAAGGTCCTCTGGAAATCAAACACTCAACCATCATGTAGTTAGTAGATGGAAGAAGGCTGCTGCTATACCTGAATGGTTTGAATAGTTATGAGTGCATCTTAACACACAGGTGAAGAAATACAACCTGGACAAAGTGCTGGTCAAAGGAACAGTGGACTGCATCACTCCAGTGATGGACGACGACAGAGAAGAGGTGAAGGAGGCAGAGAGAGAGTACGAGGGGACGAGAGGGCGTGAGAGGAGTGTGAAGTATTTCCAAGTCCTTCTTCAGGAAGGAATTACACTAAAGGCTCGACACGTTGTCGTGGCCACAGGCCCAACCCGCGTCCAGATGGCAAACATCCCTAACTGGGTGAGATGCATCGGAGAAAGCTACCCTGAAGAGCGATTACAACACACTGTGCACCTCATGCATGGCCTGTCCATCTCTCTGGAACAGGAAACACACTGTCTGACACAGAAAGACTTTTGTCCAACACTCGGTAAGTTAGAACAAAAAAAGGTTTTCATGTTAAGGGCCCCCAAATTTATATGTATTACTTGGCCGCAGACCCCAATCTAGAATATTTTGTGCCAGGCACCCACCCCCCCCATACAAGATTTGTGTATACTGTAGATAAAATGTCGATATCTTACCATTATGCGTGTTTAGGGTGCATGTGGATAGACATTTGCTGATGAGTCTGACACCATGGTTTATAAGAGGGCCTGTCTAAGAGGGCCTGGCCTGTCTGAGTGTGTGTGTGTGTGTGTGTGTGTGTGTGTGTGTGTGTGTGTGTGTGTGTGTGTGTGTGTGTGTGTGTGTGTGTGTGTGTGTGTGTGTGTGCGTGCGTGCGTGCGTGCGTGCATGTGTTTGTGTGTAAGGGGGGGGGGGGGGGGGTATTAAGAATGTATGAAGGTATCGACTTCACTTCAACATCACATAAATGATCTAAGTACGTTGGGCGTGTGTTTACATTTCGTTCCGAAACAAGATAAGTTACCACTGATCTAACTGACTTCCCTGGATACTTCCCTATGTGTGTCTAGGCGGGTCATCACGTGCGGTGTGCGCTGCAGGCCAGAAGGTGATGGTGATAGGTGGAGGTCTGTCCAGCGCTCATGTTGTCTCCATAGCTGTGCAGCAAGGTGCCAGCCATGTCACATGGGTCATGAGGAAACACCTCCAGGTCAGCTCATTAGAGTTCATGAAAACTAACCAAATATCAAAAACATTCTGGTTCAAACTTTTTTACAAAACGAATGAAAATCATAAATAAATGTCCAATGTCCAAATTTTGTATGTGTTTTTTTATGGTTCTTCTTCAACTAATTTTGCTGGGGACACCCTGGAACTTCACCACTTTGACAACCACTGCTTTACTTGGTGCTCTCTAATCCAGCTGAAGCAGTTTGACGTGGGCGATGTGGAGAGCCTGGTGGGACGTTATTCCCACGTGGAGCACGGCATCAAGATGGACGGCCAGGCCTACCTGAGGCAGTTCTACAATGAGAAGAGCCATCACAGGCGGCTGGCCATGATCCGACAGGCCAGGAAAGGCGGCGCCGTCACCCCAGAGGCGTATGCTCACCTCCAGCCTTTCATTCAGAGTGGGAAAGTGGATGTAAAACCATACTGTCAGGTAATCATTACACATTGTATGCTCACCTCCAGCCTTTCATTCAGAGTGGGAAAGTGGATGTAAAACCATACTGTCAGGTAATCATTACACATTGCGCATACATCTTCTTTTTTTACGAATACAAAATATGAAATACAAGTGCACTTTTTTTTTTATTAATACTAAATAATGTTGGCATCAATTTAAGCCCATATTTAATAAATCCAAAATCCATAAATCACCAGTGTTGGAAGAAGTTCTCTACTTGAAAAATAGTAGCAATAGCACAATGCACAAACATTATATTACAGGTAAAAGTCCTAGGCCTGTATTCACTATGTTATATGTGAGTAAAAGTTCAAAAGCACTGGTACCAAAAGTATTTTCATTCTGCCATTATGCAGAATGGGAAATAGCAACATCTGCTGGGCCATGAGAGGAAATGTAATTTGCACAGCCTAAAAATATATATTAACACCACCACGATGTACGGTATGGCTGTTCAGGTGCGTGAGGCCAGGTGGTGCTACAGAAACCAGGCATGGAGTGTGTCCCTCAGCACTGGGGCCAGCTGGACTGGGGATATGATCTGGCTTGCCACTGGTTGTAAACTGGATGTCAATCAAGATCCATTGCTCTCTGGAGTAATGAAGGAATTCCCGATTCAGGTAGGTCAAACGGAGACAATAGTACATATGCACGAGAAAGGGAGTTTGTGTAGTCGTTCAAAAATAATTATTACATGGATACCTGTACATAACACAGTGGTAAAAGAAGTATTTTTGATGCTGTCCAAATATGGCTAATGAAACGTTTGTTTGCGCCTGTCCATATTTCGGGATATTTGTTCTAACATGCTGTGGTACTTCATTTCCCCATGTTGCAGGTAATAGACGGTTGGCCTTGCATAAAAGAGAGCTTACAGTGGGCACCAGGGTGCCCCATGTATCTAATGGGACAGTACACCGCACTTCAGGTACCTCTACACACTACTGTACACAATGTAACATTTTGTGTATTTTATGAGCAGGGGTTTCCAGGGGGTTTCCCAACAAATAGTATCAGAATCAGGTGCACGATGTTTTTCAAAACATTGTGCAAAAAATTCAAAATGATTCTATGAATCTTAATTTTCTTTCCTATTTTCCACACGAGCACAGGTGGGACCTCATGCAGTGAACCTGGCTGGAGGTCAAGCCGCAAGCATGCGAATTGCCAAGGATATCATGCACCGCCGACAGCAGCAGTCCACAGGAAGAGCTTCTGAGATGATTGTGGAAAAACCCAAGGCAGAGGAATATATTCAACACATGCACGGCCTTTTATGGTTGTGAATTATGACACTCATTCCAAATACACAGCGGCCACACAAACCGTGTGTGTAATCTTTCATCCATATGCTACTCCTTTTAGTCAATATGCACTTTTGTTGGTTGTAAATATGCTTAGACAGTAATTGCATGCACAGATGATGAGGATGACTTCAGGTCCTCAGGGAGTGTTATGTAACAGGCAACAAACGGATTCAACAGAACCACCGACTATGTTAACCTTACTGTCACAAATCTGGGAACATTTTATATGGATATTCACGTTTTATTGAAGGCTGGAAGGTGGCCTGAAAATAGATCTGAGCAATGGTCACAGTTATTATGGCATACATCAAAGAGGAAGAAACATCTGCACACTTGTTTCTAGAGCTCCACAAAATACTTACTTTATTATGTTTTTAAACGTGCAATGTTTCAACCCTTTAGGTCTTCATCAGGCAAATGATATAACATGATACTGTATAACGTAAATATTATTGCGACTGTAGGTCGCAGTTTACTATGAAAACCTGCAAAACCTGTCAGTCACGCTAAAACCTGTCAGTCTGTCCGTCCGTCCATATGTGGAGCTGACTATCATCACCTGGATCTCCATATTATGAAGAGCATGACATTGACCTCATCAAACCCTGGGTAGCCATACATGGAGAAGACTGGATCATAACCTACATCTGCATATATGGAGCTGACCAGCAACTCTACATCTGACCTCACTGACACCAGATTAATAGTTTAACTCCTGCTTCTCAACTGTGCCGTATTAAGAAGCTCTGATGTTTCAGTGCGACCTCGCCCTTTAGGACAAATGCCCTATTATGACATACCCAGTTAAACTTTTGCATAGAAATAGTGTGACCATTTCAGATTGGTGGATTAATTTATTTCATCACCAGATGGCAATGAGACAATGTAATAACAGGATAATACTTAAATATTTTCCAGGCAAGATTATATAATCTGAGAAAATATTTAGAAACTTGTTCAAACAGAATAAAAAAGGGAAAATGGAAAAAAAATAAACACCATGTGTTTTAAATGCCTTAATATGGAGCCAAAGAGACAGGCAGAGAAATCATTTTGAGCAGCTATTGTTAGGGGATTTTCACAAGCTCTCAATTTGAGGCCATATGTTTAAGATTACAGATTTCATGATGACAACTCACAAAGTTCCCCTGTTTAAAATGGGAAGCGTAGCTTTGCCAATAAGCAAGGAAATTCACCATCTGCCTTTGATGTGTGTTTGCGGAAATATGTTTGTGGTATTTTATTTTCCTGTGTTTTTCGATTAATGAATTCTGTCTCCACCAAGAGGAGCTCTTCCTTGACCATAGTTATTACCATAAGTACTGACTGTCCCACATTCAAATATTGCCAACTTGTTATAAACTCCAGAATACTCATGCAAGTTCAAAACATCAGGTCCTTACTGTCTCTCTATACATTCACGATTCACCTGTGGATGTTGGTGCATCAGCACTGTGGCCAAACACAAGCAAGAGTTACCCACAATTTCTCACAGGGATGATTGGCTGCGTACGTTTTGGTACTTGGTTGTATTTTTGTCATTTTGCTATATTTTTGAGCACTCCA
>NC_137862.1:19277120-19279620 GCF_963924005.1 Protomyctophum bolini | reverse complement strand
ATAGAAGCATAACAACAAACATCAAGGAATGCTAAATAAATATATACGTACACATATACATATATGTATACATACACACATGCCTGCATACATATACACATAAGTAAAACTGAAATTAAGAAAAGCATTTGATATACAGGTGTGTTTTTAAAAGATGTTTAAAAGCGGGCACAGTCTCAGCTTGCCTGAGAGCCAAGGGGAGGGCATTCCAGAGCGATGGTGCACGTGCCGCAAAAGCCCGGCCACCACGGGTAACAAGGTGAGTTACTAGTTAACGTTAGTTGGAGACGGGATGGCTGCCTCGGGCGCATAGAGACTCAAGGTCAAAAAACATGTTGTCACAGATACACTGGGTGTTCTGGCAAACAGGAGAAAACAATTCTTTATCTACATGCTGGCTGGGGCAGAAGTGAGATGAAAACTCAGTGGGACAGCGTGACATGAAAAATATGTCATAAGGCATAAAAATCATGTAACACTCCATGCACAAACAACAAATCTTAAAATATTATCCATCAGTAACGTCACCAAATTCTTGGATCATCTGGTATTTCAACAGTAGACATGATGAACTTCCAGTAATCAATCAGAAGTGGACCGCTCCATTATGTAATAGGCAGCCTTCTGTTCTTACATCTTTGGCACATAGGGGAAATAATCCTATCAATCTTGTGTAACCTGAGCAGGGTAAAGTAAGTTCTATTAAAAATGTTAAATTGCATCTGTTTATGTTTGGTGGAAATCAGAACCCTCTGAGCCCTCTCTAAAATGATTTCCCAATGTATTGTAAATTGGTAAATTATTGTTCAGAATACAATAGGAAGTTAATCCTTTAATTGAGGTGATAAGAGTACAAAACCCCTGTGATCCTCCAGGGGGGATTTTTTGGTGTGTCCAACTTGTCCAACTTCCTCCTTAATATGATCTTCCCCAAGACACAAGCTGAGTAGTAGTTCTCTCTCTCTCACTTGTCGAATAGTTTCAGAAACGTTGTGATTGAGCCATCTGTGCATGGATGTTGTCCACATCAAATGCGTCAAGCGCATTGCAATAAGGAAACCCTCCCCAGATTATATCTCCATGCTGATAGCTGTGTGGCCCTCATGCTCACACCTGCCCTTTTTTTAATTACATCACTCACTTACTTACTTATTAGTTAAAACACTCTCTCACTTCCCATTTATTTGTTGTGGCCTAGAGCCTGGTAACAGGGTTATAATTAAGTGAAAACAAATTATACAAATTATTATGAATGTGTGTGTGTGTGTGTGTGTGTGTGTGTGTGTGTGTGTGTGTGTGTGTGTGTGTGTGTGTGTGTGTGGACCAGACATGGTGATTGTAAGGCAGTGCAGATTCCCAATGTTATTATTTTCCTCATAAACTTGATTCACAATTCATTGTGATACAGATAAATAGGAACTGTAAATAGTACTGTTACTTCCACTGATACAAGCTGGATCAAACGCACGCGGCCCACCCATGCGGCCCACCCTGCCCACTTAACAAATCTTATCAAATTTTGGGCGGGAACCCATTTTGGTGTTCGCATTATGTCATGCTTTAGCTATTGAAAAATAGCAGATCTACAAGCTCATAGCGCGCCACCGAGTGGCACGCTACGAGCTTGTAGGTCTGCTATTTTTTTAAACTGTCAGGATTTAAGACATTTTTTTAATCTGATCTCAGGTCAAAATGCGTTAAAGAACTACCATTCTTCTGTGCGTTAGAATCTGATCTCAGGTCAGAATGGGTTATAGAAGATTTTCAGGTGGGCTCGTGTCCAGGAGGTTTCGGGAAGCACGTGGTCCAGCAGGCCTCCATCTGTTTGAAGAGAAGGAAACAGGAAATAAAGACCAGCTTGTGCTAGCCTCTGAGGGACTGCTCTGTGTTGTTACAGCGCTGATATGTCTGTGGTTTTGGGTGTGTTTGTCTGCTTGTTTTATTATGCATGTGAATGTCGGCGGTGACTTTACAACCTTAATGAAAGGGTCTCCGGGAAAAATCAAGACATTTCCGACCACAGCTTAAGGCAGTGATTTTTGTTTTGTTTCATTTCAAATCAACGAACGGCCCAGTTTAATATGCATTGGGCCGCGGACCCTCAATTTGATACCACTTAAACTTACCTTAGAGCCCACTTGCCTGAATGTGAACCCAGGCATGTTGCGTACACCAAGTTTTATGTTAGAAATGTTGAGTATGGGTCTAAATGCTGGGGACCCAAACCTTGTTGTACTTACTGTAACATGTGCGGGTTCACAATGGGGCTCTATGGACTGGCAAGTAGACTATTAACCCAATCTACACACTGTACAATCCTGAGTCTTTATGTAACAGTGTAATTAATTAATAGTGTAATTAATAGTGTCATTTTAGGTGTAGACTGATGATGAGTGTCAGTGGTTATAGTTTGTGTGTTGTTTTTTTGTTGTTGTGGCTTTTCTGCATTTATTGATAGTATCAAGTGAAGAGACAAGGGGAGAGACATACAGCAAAGGTC
>NC_137862.1:19082120-19274620 GCF_963924005.1 Protomyctophum bolini | reverse complement strand
TCATTTCACCTAACTTGTGGACACTGCCTGTCATCTGCAGAAGAACGTGATGGTTCACGGTAACTGGGTAAGTATCTGTTTTTGTATTCTTTGCTGCTTGTAGGGTAGGGCTGCAGGTAGGGTAGGGCTCCTACAAGGGTAGGTTTTTGCGTTGCGTCGCAAACAAAGCACTTTGGCACAGGCATGGAGCTCCTGGTTTACTGGGATGGGGTTCGATTCCCTGCTGCGCCCTATGCTGATTACATTTAATCTGTTAAACAGGCATCCTTTTGCACAATAGAGCGTCGCAGTCCCTCCCCCTTTCAGAACGACGAGTGGCCCAGGAATTTTTTCTCCATTTCATTTTCTCCATAGGCATTTCAAAACTTATTTATTTAAAGACCTTTAAGCGTCGTATACGAAGCCAATTCCTGTGTGACTGTCTGAGTGTGTGTGTGTACGTACATTCAGTTTATTTCCCACTGATCACAGGGCACAAACCAACTTTGACATTATATAACTCTTCATAAAATGTGCCCATTGGTTTACGTGCATCAATAAAATGTTAACTGGAAAATAATGCGTATTGTTAGCCTCCACCAAAACGCCTATTGGATGAAGCTGTACTGTAGCCTACTAAACGAGGAGGAAGCTGTACTGTAGCCTATACTAAAGTAACTAAACGAGGAGGAAGCTGTACTGTAGCCTACTAAACGAGGAGGAAGCTGTACTGTAGCCTATACTAAACGAGGAGGAAGCTGTACTGTAGCCTACTAAACGAGGAGGAAGCTGTACTGTAGCCTATACTAAACGAGGAGGAAGCTGTACTGTAGCCTACTCAACGAGGAGGAAGCTGTACTGTAGCCTATACTAAACGAGGAGGAAGCTGTACTGTAGCCTACTCAACGAGGAGGAAGCTGTACTGTAGCCTACTAAACGAGGAGGAAGCTGTACTGTAGCCTATACTAAACGAGGAGGAAGCTGTACTGTAGCCTATACTAAACGAGGAGGAAGCTGTACTGTAGCCTATACTAAACGAGGAGGAAGCTGTACTGTAGCCTATACTAAACGAGGAGGAAGCTGTACTGTAGCCTATACTAAACGAGGAGGAAGCTGTACTGTAGCCTACTAAACGAGGAGGAAGCTGTACTGTAGCCTATACTAAACGAGGAGGAAGCTGTACTGTAGCCTATACTAAACGGCACAGTTCAGCAGAAAGATTGAAGTGCTCAAGTGCAGGCGTCATCAATGAGTCCGTAAATGGATAAATGTCTTCGTGGCAAGACTTGTCCATGTCTTCTCCAACTTGTCCAGACTTATCCAAAGATTATATGAAATCTTCTCAATCTACTCGTTCCACATCCTCTATTTGCGTGTGACGTCAAAATTAAGGAGCATGTGAGTGATTTCCATCCGGCAGCAGCTGCCATCATTCATTCAGCTGCCAGATTTGATGACTTCCAGCTTACACTGACTGTAGCTCCCTGTCAGTGCATTATAGTATGTCCACATTTCAATACTATTACTTCTACTGTACTACATCGCTATAATATTGTACTGTTTACTCCACAACAACTATTTGAAAACTTTAGTTACTATAGCCAACTTTGTAGATTTGTATTATTACAAAACATATTGCACATTATTCAAGCCTACAGTAATATTTCGTCCATTTGTAAATAGAGCTATTTTCAAAATATTTTAATACATTATACTGTCTACATTTGAAAACTTGTGAAATGGGACAACCTACTTTTAACATTTGGTACTTTCAGTATATTTTGATGTATATAGTTTTGTACTTTTGAATACATTTGAATACAGGACTTTTACTGGTAAGAGAGTAATTCTACAGTGTGGTATTGATACTTTTACTTAAGTAACAAATGCTGTGAATACTTCTTCCACCTCTGCTTACAACTGAACTTTACCCTACATTGCATGCTTTTCTATAAACACTGCACTCAGTATGGAAATATCATTAGTGTTACAAAACTGAATCTGCCGTATAGGATGAAGCCATCCTTTTTTAAGTGTAATCACTTAAGTGTAGCCCAGTGCAGAAACTCGAGATGTTTGTATGCTTTCAGGCATAACAAAAAAAAAAAAGACAATGAAAATGTGAATGGCGAGGTCCCAAAGCAACATGTAGTCTGGTCAAATCTAACAGGTGTGATGAACACATCCATAGCAAACGCAAGTGTCTTGCTTTATTTGCTATTTAGTGTGAGAGTTTTAGGGGATTATTTGCAGATCATAACTTAAAGACAGCGATGTACAGCATTATACATGATTTATACTTTTCATGTCTGTGTTGTGCGCCGAAAATACAAGGTCACACTGCTGACCTTGTTGTAGATTATTATCTACTATTACTATTTTCAATATGCAACACTTGCACAAAGTAGCCTACTACATTACGGGGCTTGTAGCATCTTATTTGTTTTGCTGCACTCTATACACATATCCAGGGAAACTTAATTAGGTCTGGTTTGTACAGCCCATAACGCAGCATATCCCCATATGTCTTCCCGAAAAAAGCTAAAAGAAAAGTGCCATGAAATAATGCATGAAATGCTTTTAAATCTAATAGTTGTTGCATGGGTTGACCTAAAGCTGTATGTTGGATGGCTTCAAACCACTCACCTAGGGCTGGTTATTTAAAATTAAATGACTGCCCACTGAAGACCTGCACCATACTGTGATGTTTGAAAGATCACAGTGATCAAAGATCACAAATCACAGTGATGGATACATTGATGACTTGTTTACAAATAATGCCAAGTTGGACATTTCTCCCTATCTATTTGTCCGGTCAGAGATGTCTCTATCATCTCTAACCCCTGGCCTATTAGTGTCATGTCACCATGTGCCATCCGGTTGTTCAGATTTCACTGCATTATTATCATTTATATATAAGATACATTTCTGCCGCCATACTGTCTCTATTACACTCACTGTATTTCCCCATCAAGTTAACTTACTGTATACTGTAGCCCTGTTTTGATTTTAGCCTACATGTATTTGGCCATGGCAAGTTGATAGCAGCTCTTGGAAGGTGTCAACAAAACCAATACACTATCAGGAGACAGCTGTAGACCCTTGTTTTTGTAGGGAAAGAGAGTTTTATCAGGTCACGATGACCACAGCCTTCATGCTCTCCCGGCCTGAAGTGACATCAATGTGCTGGACGAATGAGATCGACTCCACGTGGGTCCTCGCCAATGTGGGAAGCTTCTCGTCCAATCACGACAGTCCAAACATCTCTGAGCTGACCGACAGAGTGGGACGTTCCCCCAATCACAATGGACAAACAACATTGCGTCATTATGACTATAATTGTATTATCCACCACGGCCCACGGGCAAAAGAGGACTACGGGACCGCTCGGACAATTGGACAATTGTAAATTATTATGTAATGTATTTCCGAATGCGTCACATTCATTGTAAAATTACTAACTAAAGCATTCTAAAACCTTAATTCACTCAGTTGTCCTCATTACTGCGTCTTTCTAAAGTTACTATTTCGGGTCTTTCTATTTTTAAGGGTTTTTCTATGGTTCACAAAAGGTTCTTCATCCATTTCCGGGATGCTATTTTAAGGTGGCTGTTTTGGTAACTTCAGGAAAGGGCAATTCACTAATTTTAAAGGTAAAGACAGCACTACATTTGGTTTTAACTTTAGCTCTTTTTGGTCTCATGGTTCTCATACTCAGTTATTATCATTTTTAAAACTATTACAGGACCTCCGTTCTAACAGTCTGATTTTGTTCTATCAATGTTGTCTGGGCTTTAAGATAATCAGGCACTTATAATGAGCTACTTATTGTTTGTTTGGCCAGGGTACTCATTGCTGATGAGCCCTCAGAGTCCCTGTGGTCCAACACGGTATATGATATATCCAAATGATCATAGTGTTTCAAAAGGTCACAAAGGTCACAAACTGTGTACATTCAATTAATGAGCTGCGGTGTCTTGTCTTCTAAATCCATTCTTAATGACCACCGAGGAGGAAGAGATCACACAGGAAGCAGTGCTTGTTTAAGATAATTATGTTTTATGGCAAATGTCTGAAGATGTCAAATGCATATACTGTAGTGATCAACATTTGTATACAAAATGTTTGTGTGACTATGAATGCAACCGCTCTGTACTGTTCAACTTAACCCATTAACACGTCACCATACTTTAGGTTAGTGCTTAGTTCTGTTCTAAGCCACAGACAAACGTATACGTGTGTGGTCAGTTACTATTTGCAAATGAATAGTGCTCTGCATTTTCTCTCATCGTGCTCCGTCTGCTCTGCTCCGAGCCAAGCAAACACAGAGTCAAGTGATTAAGAATACATGTAGTGGGTGGAGTGTGGGTATAGAGCAGGGGTGTTGTCGGCTTCTTGTTTCCCCGGCATATTACGGAGGTCTGGATCACATTTAAAACACATGTTACAGCTGCGTCAAGGCTCCGTTCAGCAGCTCTGGATGCAGAGATACTGTAGAAGGATGTTATTGGTGATATTTGATCGACGGAGAGATGATCACCTAACATTGTTAGGCAGGAGGACAGCAAGCTGTGCAGATCCACATCCAGAGGTACAGAAAGTTGTTGAGTGGCTGCTGTCAGAGCCCAAGGCCCTTTAACACAGACACGTCACAGTGGGTTCAGGGAAGCTGTGAACTGGCCAAGTCTAGAAGTGAATAATACGTGGTGGATACCCTAATGACTGTATGAAGTAGCTTCCTCCAGTGGCTGGGGGGAGTCTGCGATCCAGACTAGAGGTGGGAGTTGGAGTATAAAGGGGAGAGGAGAGAGAGAGGGATGAATAGGAGCTTCAACGCAGAGGAGTGTCCACATATCGTCTTAACAAAAGGCCCTGACAAGTCTCCCAAAACTAAGCCCTGGGACACATTTGGAGTAACGTGGAGAGAGAGCATCTAAAAAAGACAGTTGACAAGTTGACAGGCTTGGAGGGGAATCCTGAATTACATCGCCTTCTTTTTTTTCTTCTTCTTTTTTCTCCCAGTCATTGCTTGGCTGCTGCCTAGTAGCCTATTTAACTGGACACCTCAAGACCAGCATCAAAGCTTCCGCAGTATTAGGTGCTTGTTTTAATGGCTCTCTGCTATCCATTTGGCTAGGGGGTTTGTCTGGGTGGCAGTGACAGGTTGCGTCTGGCTCAGAAACATACATTAATACTCCTGTGCTCCTGGGAGATCACATCCAGAGGACGAACTGTGTGTGGTCTGGGGACTTATTGCCCAGCCTTGGAAACGACTGGTCTCAGAGAGTCAGCCTGCATCAAGTTTTTTTTAATAATTTTCTGCCAAAACGACGACATTGCTTCTTGCAATTTGAGACTCAGTGCTATACTCTAAAGCACAGATCAAACAGGAAGGGCTGATAATGACGATCAAACGCACTCTGTGCAGAGTGTCCTTTATAGTGATGCTGGTGGTGGAGCTAAGCTGGCTGGAAGTGAGCCACAGCATGCACAGAGAAGGGGGGAGTGGGGTAAGTGGTCATAAACTATATTCTGTTATGAAGTGCTTGGTTTAGCTAGCATAATGCATGTCAGTGTAGCAAGTTATGTAGTGTGCTACAGTACTTGCTATACTGACTTGCATTTTTATTCTACCTATGAGGGCGAATGCCCATTCATTCATTCATTTCAATGAGAATCGGGTTTGCTGAAATTTGCAAATGGCAGCAAACCGCTCCATTTCTATTGAAATGCATTGGCAGAATCTTATAGGTAGAATAAAAGTGTGGTTCGACCGTGCCCTAATGCTTTTATGAGCATTTGGTTGAATAGATTATTTTATTTTACTTACTTTACTCTTAATTTCTTAACAAAGTAACGTGTGCTTCTCTGTTGTTTCCCTAATTCATAAAACTCACTTGTAAAAAACACACATTATGATATCACGTGTGCACCAAAAAATAGTTAAATTGTTTTGAGTTAATGCTCATAACACTCACGTCGTCACACTGTGTGGTGTGGTGAAGTGTGAGTGATTGCAGCATGCTTCTGAATGACGCAACATAATGCAGGCTGGGTATCTGTGACTTGTTCTGCATCACAGTGCGGTTTTCGAATGTCCTCAGAGTCCTCAACCCACCACTGGTCCACTCCCCACGTTCATGCCCCTCTGGCAGCGTCTTCTCTCTCTTCCTCTGTTCATATGTCATGTTTGTGTTCACGATGCTCCTATTTTCTCCTCTCTGTTTTATTCCACTTCCCTTTTTCCCCACAATTTGCTTGTCAGCCCTCTCCCCCTCTCTCTCCCTCTGGTTCTCATTAGTGCTGCTCGTCTCCCCGGTAGAAACTGCTGAGAGGAAACCTCCCTATTTTTCTGTTGTTGTTATTTCTTCTGATTTAAGTGGAAGCAGTCAGCCTGCCCCACCCTCTTCCCCCAACATATTGAACAGATGAACACATCAGAGGGGATTGTGTCGTTACAATTGTCCAGAGGAAATAAAGAAAACATTGTGCAGACAAGTGTGATATTCTATGCGTGCCGTCCCTGCGTGCCTTGCCTTCTGCACCAGCAGTTGAACTGCAGTACAAGCCAGTCTCAGGGCTTTGGCCTTCTCAGCCTCATAAATGAACCGAGGAAGTCCTCATGTTCAACTCCATCCGCTCAGCCACATCATGCCCTTGGCTGCTCTGCGCTACTGAGAATTCTCTTTTAACTTTTTATTTGGTCAAGCAAGAAATGGCAGTAAATGTCTGAACCAAAACACTAAGGCACATACTGTAGGCTTACATGAGACAGAGAAATTTGATGTTTTGGCCTTCATTGTTGCTGGTTTTTTTTTAAAGTGAAATATAAATATAAAACCCAAGTGTAAACAACATGAAAGACATGCAACGCATAATGCTTGGCAAGCTGTCCATTTGCAGTGTTGTTTTAACTCTGAGAATGGATGTTCACTTTAACGCAGGGGTCTACAATGTTATTCAGGCCAATTAAGGCCCCTTAGCTGAGAGTGAGATGAAGCAGGGACCCCCACTTGTATAAAACTGTGTTGAAACGTTTTCATATATTTCATAGATAGTTAGACGTGTTTGACAGTACTGTCATCAGTGTTGTACAAATATAATAGTAATAATGAATTGCATTTTTATAGCGCTTTTCGATGTGCTCAAAGCGCTTTACAATGGTTCATTCATTCATACATTGGGAGGTGAAGCGGCGAACAGTCGACGCCAGCATCCTCTCCCACATTCACACACCAATGGTGGAAAGCTCACACCGACCAACTCATTGGAGGCAATGTATAGGGTTCAGTGTCTTGCCCAAGGACAAGACGTGTGGACAGTTCGACAGGAGGATTCAAACTGCCGTTCCACGGATCATTATGTTATTATTTTTTTATATACACAGTATCTTCTCTATTTCATGTGTATTGTCAGACATTTAACCTCAAGCCTCAATACTAAACTTGACCATTGGCTCTAGTCTGGACTTGATTTGGTATTTTTTCTCTCTACAGTCTACACAAAACTGCTTTACCAAAAATACAAGCTCACAACGCCTCGCAGTTCCCCTCGTTCCCCTCTGAATCGTATCACTCAAAGATTTGGCGACCGCCCTGTAGGGATCTCAGACCCCTGTAAAAGAGGCCAGTCCACACCAATGCAGAATCCCAAAACTGCACCGATCTGCAATGGGTAAATTCAGACTCCCTGCAACCAATTTCAACAGTTTTGTTGGAGACTCATTGCCGTGGACTGGCCTTATAAGAGTTGGATTAACACTACAGATTTAATAAAAATATAGAAATCTGAATATGTTTGCAAATTTAATTTAGTAATTGTTGCTGCATTTCTGTTGCCTTCATCTGGCAGGACTGAAACACCCCAAATGGCCGTAGAATATCCTCACCAAATGAAAGTGGGGAGTGGATGAATACCAACAGCGATGGTTTTTATTCAGAGTGACCTCAACTTGCTATTATTGTTGCTTTCAATTTCACACTTTGACATCCTAAATTTAATTCAAATAGGCTACATTTTAATATTTGAGAGCAACCAGATACATGTGTTCTCTAGAATGGCCACAAAGGGGCGATCTGAGTCTAATTGAAATCTGAGGATGTTTCCCAGCAAGTGGAGTATATCAGGTTAGGTAGCCTACATACATTTTCTTTTCTTTCTTTTGCTAAATGTAAGCTGCTTAGATGATGCATTGAGGATGATAGGTCATATACTCACGACAACTATGGTTGTGTCCATGGCAGGTTTTGAGCAAGGAGCAGTGGGAGAGAGAGGTGAGGTCAGCGTCCAGCCTAGATGAACTTCTGAGGCTGACGGACTTCCCTGACTGGAAGCTGTGGAAGTGTCGCCTGCAGCTGCAGCAGCCACAGGCCCAGACAGAGCTCCGCTCCTCCTCCTCCTCCTCCTCCTCCTCCTCCTCCTCCTCGTCCTCCTCCTCATCCTCAGCGGGATCTCATCGGTCGACACGCTATGCTGCTGAATCCTACAGCCTGGAGATACTCAAAGGTCAGAACAGTGGTTCCTTTTCAGGATCGGGGCCCCCTTGAAAATCTCATAAGCGTTTGCAGAACTGCGGCCCACCTTGACCCATATGACCACTTAACACGGCTGTGGAAGGGCAAAGCGGTATCATAGTGAAAACAGAGTTTCCATTGTTTTAAAGAAGAATATATACATTTCTTAGATAGCCAAAATTGGGGGCCCACTTGCAATACCTTCACGGCCCACTGGTGGGCTACATATTTAGATTGAATAAGGCATATAATAACTGATACATAATAAAGCATTATTATAAGTTAAGCTGCAGTAGCACAAGTAGGTAATCCAAAAAGTGATGAACACATTAATGCATTACAATTTATTTGTGTTTTTTACTCAATTGTCTCTATATTGATGTATAAATAAAGTTATCATTGTTGCCAGCAACAAATTACCAACTTTGGGTGTTGACCATGAGTGCACCTTTGTCCAAATCTTCATAAATAGTAGTTTTACCCCTTTTGTGTCATACCCTGAAGAAGGCAACCTCCTTGCCAAAATGTCAGTTCAATAAAACCTTCTAGCATCGTTCGTGACTACGAGCTGTGCGGCCTCTTTTCTTTCTTTGTCAATGTTTTCACTCAATTAAAAAATGTAATATAGGCTACAGGACTTTTTCCCTGTAACAATATTTCTATAGCACATTATTGTGCTGTTTTACATTTTAAAATTATTTAAAATAATAATAATAATAAGGGTAATAATAATAATTAAAATGTGGTCTAGCGTGTGTGTCTCATGCTGTCTCCTCTATAGCCATAGATGAGGAGTGGCAGCGGACACAGTGCATGCCCAGGGAGACGTGTGTTGATGTGGCTAAGGAACTGGGCACCAACCCATCCATGTTCTTCAAGCCACCTTGTGTTTCTGTCCACAGGTGAGTTTTTCACCCATTAAGCCGATTATATTGTCTTCTAAACCAGGAGTTCTCAATAAGGACCAATTAAGGACCCGCAATTATTTGGCTGTGAACCCCCATCTGAAAATGTTTTGTGCCAGTTACACGCACAAGCGAAGATTTGTGTTAAAACAATTCAAAATGATTAAAAAACAATCACTTTCAAAATGTTTCCAAATTTGTCAAAATTAGCAGATGCACAGGCGTGCAGTGAGTTTGCATAATCTGCTATTCAGTGGACTGACCTCATGCTTCCTTCTATGCATGAGAAGTCCAATCTGCTTCTTTTCACCTGACAGGGGAGAGTTTCCCCGGCCGGACGTAGCGTGTGGAAGGAACACATTATTCCGACCAGTTCCTTTCCCCTCTATCAGCCGCCCAGGCTGGCCAGAGGAGGTATAGTTTAGACACCAGGGGACACGGGGAGAACATGCAAACTCCACACAGAAAGGCGGGTTAACTTAAACTAAGTGTTAATTTAACTGAGAGTTAGAGCCAAATGGATCGGCACAAGTTCTATTTCAGTTCCCCTCAAGGAACTCTGATGGGTCCCTGGACCCTTGCTTTGAGAACCACTGACCTGGCTTATGTACTGTATAAAGCATTATAGGGCTTCATAGAAAGAGTATCCCGTTTTAGTGCCATAATGTATTACAGTTTTATGTATAAGTTTTTCCCCAACCAAGATACGCCATATATTCCTTGTAGGTGCAGTGGTTGCTGCAACAATGAGGGAGTGACTTGCAGGAACACAACCACCATGTATGTCAATAAAACGGTGAGAGCTCAAATGTCTTCTCAGCTTGTAGTGGATATTGCATTGTAGATATATTGTAAATGGATCAATCTCACTTTTTCTCTTTTGCTGTGTGTGTGTGTGTGTGTGTGTGTGTGTGTGTGTGTGTGTGTGTGTGTGTGTGTGTGTGTGTGTGTGCGTGTGTGTGTGTGTGCGTGCGTGCGTGCGTGCGTGTGTGTGTGTGTGTGTGTGTGTGTCCATGTCCTCCCCCACTCAGCTATTGAGTGTGATTCCATTTAAGTTTGGACCGGAGCCTGTGCTGATAAAAGTAGCCAATCACACAGAGTGCAAGTGCATGGAGCCCTCCATCATACGACGCAACGCCCGACCGCACAGGAAGAGTGGGTGAGTCACACCCTCACCTAACCAGAACATGTTTTTGGTCATTGAGATGTGACATTTACACGAGAACACAAGAGAGGATATGCTATGGCAAATTTATTACCATACCGTTACCGTATCAGACAGAAAACCAACTTCAGACATTCTGGTTTTTGCAAACAGTCTGGGACACCAAACCAAATGATTTGGCTAATATTATTATCATAATCACTGCTTAACTCGCAGTCACTGTAAAATATGTTTTTGATGGAATTTGAAGCAGCATCTGCATGCGGCTCCCAAATATACAATCATGATCGGAAAGGCTCTACAGAATGCCATACATAGATCTCAGTTAAAAATGATAACACAATGTTTCATTCTTCTCTGCTGGGTGGGATAGCAGGTGTTCTCCCATGCACCACCAAGCAGAAGACTCCAGAAGACTGTGTGCCAGTGGGCTGATCTGGGACTGCATGGCAGAACAGTGTATACCCTACCCCTCTACCGAACCAGGTATACTGCACTGTAGGTCTTTTGCCTCTTTTCAGCTACAAGAACGAAGCTAGCCCCATTTATTAGTTCAGAGAAGAGGTTTCGTGTCAGGATATCCCTGCATAGGTTGAAATGGGCCAGAGCGGGTTGAAACAACCACTTACATAGCTTATGAAGTCAACCAGTGCCATGTTTTCCCAATGCAATCTTATGGAAGCAGTACTGCGCATGCGGACGGGGGTTGACTGGCCAAGCCTGATTTAAGCCTGAACCTGAAGTTCCAAACGGGGCTAGATGTTTAGAACGAAGCAAGCCGTGTCGTGCTGGGTAATGCATTTGACAGGTTCTGTTGTTCCCACACGCTACAGCTTGGTTTCAGATAAGGTTCTCAGAACCTCATTTCAGCCTTGCTCAGGAAGTAGTTCGAACCCATGAGTTCTGGGAAACCACAACTCGTATGTTTAAAAAAAATTGAAAGAACTTTTTGCAAAACATGCACATCTACAAGCTTACAACACATTGCAATGTGACTTGTTGTGAACTTTTTTATGAACTGTTTTTAATAATGTAGGCCTACTGTACTTCCCACTTCAGGGAGGGTTCTGGTTTTAATGGAAAGGTATAAACAAAAGAAAAAAAACATCATGTAATGGTTGCGCCAACATATCACGTGTTGGGCAACCTTAATGGTCAGCAACGCCCCTGCCTATACTTCAATTGTTGTACAGCAATCGGCACCGAATGGTTGACTATTTTTGCCAAATGTTTGCTTATTATGATATGCCGAGAATATAGGAATTAGGAATATATCACAGAATTAAAGGATCTCAATTGAAACAAGCTTTCGGGCTTTTGAATTACTTTTCAATAAAGTGGTCAATCAATCAATCAATCAATCAATCAATCAATCAATCAAGCAATCAATCAATAGGGATTCTAGGGTTCATGTGGTTAACAATCAGAGTTTTATAGGCTACTGTATATTTTAACTTTGTGATATTTACGTCATTCACTGCACTTACCCCACCCCCTTAGATAGCAATTCTAGTAGTCATAGCACGTCATAGTACATATGTGTAGCATAGTAGTATAGATGTATAGCTTATATGTATAGTTTAATTATAGATATTCCACTGTTACTTTCTTAGCTACGCATGTTTCATGATAAATGTCTTTATGTGATGTATTCCCATGCTTTTGTTCTTGCTTAATGTAAGTCGCTCTGGATTAAGAGCGTCTGCTAAATGCCTAAATTGTAAATTGTAAATTGTAGGTCTTCAATCATCAATCAATGGTCTTGCCACTGTCTGTTGACACCACTACCTTTTCTTCATTATTTGGTGTAAACCTTTGCATTCTCCTGTTTTAGAGTTTCCGCTCAATACATGGATGCCTGATTGTGAGATTGATGTGGAGCGCTGTGACTGCCTTCCTAGTCCGCAGCCGCCCCTGAAATCCAACTGTCATCTCAACTTTACCATCTGTGCCACCAGGAAAAAACACTTTGACTACAGTTCATGCAGGTACTGTACTGTGGACTCATACAGTAGCATTAATATCTCTATTTATTTAGCTATTGTGGAGCACTATAGGTCTCTGTTCTGTTTCTTTGATATTTGAATAGCCCACACGTTCCTGAGTAACGTTGAGCGTAGTGTGCTGGTTCTCAAAGCTGGGACCCCCAGCGGTCCTCAATGGGGTTCCAGGGGGACCATAAGTGATAAGTTCGAAACTAAATGGACCCTTATGAGTCTGTAATGCTGAGAGTTATGGGGCCAATGGCCTAATGCATACCAAAGTGAGCTTGAGAATCACTGCTATACTGTACAGTGAATGAATAACTTTAATGAATGTCTGTAGGTTCTACACAGTAAAATCCAGTGTTAATTTATTCTTTATTAGCTTAGAGTGTTCAAATATATTTGTATTGTACAGTCTCTGAATTAAATTAACGAGTCGGGACTTTGTATCTTGTGCAAATTCGTGCATTTTCAATGCTGATCAATGGTTCCTCTTTCACTCTTCACAGATGCAAGTGATACCAGTCAACTGTGGGAATAAAATGACAATCTGCTTGCCCGAGAAGCACAGAAGCAGAGACAAAAGGCTTATAATTTATTTAGTATTATTTATACCAATCATTTGAACTAATTGCTTTTTTCCTATGAGATATTAACTCACATGACCATGTTGATAAATAATTTAACATGTTTTTCTTGTTTAAATCCATGTTTAATATTTGATTTGTATACATTTGTCCTTTGTGCACTGAACAAACATTAGTTTTATGTTTGATAGAACACGAAAGATTGATATTTTTTTATAATGTGACCATGTAAAGGAAATGTGTATCATTGAAAATAATAACAAATTGTCAATAATGTGCTAACTGGTGGTCTTTGTGTCACAACACATTTGCAGAACATCCTCTTTCCTCTATAAAGATAAGCTTCCTTCTAGCCCCAGAGTGGCCATGGTAAGAAAAATAACGAGGCTTTGTGGGGTGTGTAATTGATAGAAAATAAGACATTCTATTTCTGTAGGTGAACTACTCAAAGAAAAAAATCCTTCCACAACTGCACATTATACATTAATCCATAATATAATTTCTAAAGTAGACTATAGGGTCTGTAAAATACGGAGCCATTATATTATGTATAATGTGCAGTTGTGGAAGGAACTTTTACTTTGAGTAGTTCACCTATAGAATGTCTTATTTTCTATCAATTACACACCCCAAGAAGCCTTGAATTGTTTTTGTCACATTCCTATAGAGCACCAAAGTCTGACGTCACTTTCAGTAGAGGGCGCCAGTAAACAGGTTCATGTATTTTTTTATTTGCATTGAAATCCCCATTAGGGAAATTTTAGGTCACTTCATATAAGAACTGTGTTTGAAAAATAAACCGATCATCCTGGGGGATGATTCTGTCAGGGGGGTGGCTGTGGGTCGTTAATGATGTCCATTCATTTTTGATACAGCCAGTTTCTGAAGAAAATGGAATTAATGTGGCCGCAATTAAATGCCTTGAAACTACATATGAAACAATGTCGCTGCTAATATACGTCACACCCAGCTGTCAACACATTGTGTTCCTGAGATTCCTTGTTGACATAAGCTCAGCTGGCGGTGACTCGACTCGTACTAACCACGAAACATTAAATATCAATACAATTATTATTGTATAATAATTAACATGTCAGTTTCTAACTTTCTGCTGTTCGACGGGCAGCTGCAGCCACCCCGCCTACCCGGAAATGTAGTGTCTGGGTTGTTTGACTCGTTTCTAGCGCTTATTGTGTTACTCTTTGGGTATATTTGTACATTTCCACCTTCAGTCTATGCTTAAATGAAAAGGCCGGGATGATCGGTTTATTTTTCAAACACAGTTCTTATATGAAGAGATCTAAAATCCCCCTATGGGGATTTCAATGCAAATAAAAAGTACACAAACCTGTGGACTGGCGCCCTCTACTGACAGTGACGTCAGGACTTCGGTGCTCTATAAACCAATAATTTGATGACCGGAGGAGTCTTCTACTGAGTCTCCTATTGACCTATGACCCGGCCATTAAATTATTGCTTAGGAATGTGACAAAAACAAAATCATCTCCATTAACTCAAGGCTTAAAATGTTTTACTTAAAGGACCACTTCACTACTTTTTAACATTGTGAGGACCAATTATAAAGCTAGGTTGAAAAGTGGTGAAGTACTTGATCCTTTAAGTAAAAGTCCCTACTGCAAAAAAGAAATACCTAAAGAATGATACGGGATTCAAAATGTAGCCTACTGGAGTAAAAGTATAAAACTATTGGTATCAAAATGTACTTAATGGACCAAACGTAGAAAGTACTCATTATGCAGAATGTCTCATTTCATAAGTTTTCAAACGTATAAAATGTATAAAAATCTTTTGAAATAGCCGATCTGCAAGCTAATAATTCTCTATATACAGTAGTAGTATATAATAATTCTACTGCAAAAAACAGTGCCTTCTGGTGGATGCTTCCTCTGCAGATCCCCAATGATTATCCAACTGGCAACAATTTGAAAAGCACGTGACGCACGCGCGCGCACACACACACACACACACACACACACACACACACACACACACACACACACACACACACACACACACACACACACACACACACACACACACACACACACAGTAGTTATGTGTTGAGTCATCAGTGCTAAATTACCACCAAGTTTCCATTTCTATAGACAGTAATAATTAAATTGAGATAATAATACATGATCAGATGACAGGTCAGAACTTTCCTTCCAATTTAGTAGTGGTACCACTCCTCTGACAACCATTTCATCTTGATCAGTCTTCACGATGCACATTTCTTGTAAACAGCAAACAGCAACAATTCATAAAACTCAGGACAGTTTTTGTATTTAGTGCTAATATTTATTGAGTCAAGAAATTATGCTTTCAGCACCATTGTTTAGCGGTATAAACATATTTCACCTTTTAAAGGCATAACAATGAGTAAGCCTTGGTGACAGTCCAACCTGACTCCAGACAGTGCATGACATGTTAAGTAGATGGTTGACACCATGCAGGACAGATATTTGGCGTGGTTCTTATATTACCATTAAACAAACACTGCCCAGCCTGAACAGTGTGCTCACCCATCAAACCCGGGGCATAATTCTTTCCTCTGTGCACGGCACCAAATTAGGATATGGTGGTGTGATGTGATGACTCCACATCTAACATGTGGTTGCAGATTAATTGCCTGATGAAAGCAGCAGATGCTATGTGGTTTATACACAGTCAATAGCACTACGCCTTCAACCAAATGGACCCTTACAGGTCTGTATTACTGTAACTCTGAGACACACACATGGGATCTGTGGGGGTCTTTGAAATGACAATTTGAGAACCGCTGAGTGTGATGTAGCCCGATACTTCATTGTAAGACGCTGTCGTGTGCCGAAAATAGTCAATCTACGAGTTTACTTCAGCATAATAAGGGGAAAAGCACAAAGAAAGCACCGACCTTCAATGTACTCCTCTTAAAGAGTGTTACGTCTCACTCCCCATCGACTCCACAACTGTGCTGTGAGTGCTGGAGGGTTCCAGAGCACTCCACAGCACACCTCAGCGCAGGTGTTTCCCAGCCCCAATCTCCTCACCTGATCTGCAATCAGCTCCAGAGGCTACAAGAGCCAGCCCTGCCAAGAGCTCTGTGCCAGTTCCTCACCAGTATATGGTTGGTAACGTAGAGACAGCTACTGTAGTATCAGTGTATGTTTAGAGCTAGACAGTTAAACGTCATGCCGTTACTGTGCTTTATATTCTCTCCTGTAAACCTGTCACTGACACTGTCTGACGCAAAACTGCCATCATCCCAAATTACGTTGTTAAGATGTTGGAGCCAATCTTTCACTCGCATCTGCCTAAGATGCTAATTAATGAGTTCCATGCTTTGTCCTATCTGGTCTATCATTATGCAGTGTCTCCAACCATGTCAAATAAGTCAATTTGGCATTGCAGTATTTAACATGACATTGTTCAAGTGGATAAAATAAAGGAAACCCTGCCTGTATTGTAGCTTTGCGTACCCCAAGTTTGATCAAGTTTCCTCTACAGACAGTCTTCTTCATAGGCCTGCTTGCCAGTGATTATGCTCAGACTAAGCATGGAGTGATGTGTGCTGCGAATGGAGGTCATGTGTGTGTTGTATGGCGTTAGACTCTGCAAGGACCGTTTGCGGGTTGTAGGACAGCAGCAACACAGCTGCTGGTTGAACTTCTTCTGGAAACTCTTGCTGAGCAGGTAGAGAACAAAGGGGTTGAGGGCTGAATTTGTGTAGGCCAGGATGCGGGCCACCACACTGCACACAAAGTGAAGCAATGAGATGTCCACCTAGCAGGAGGTAGACAGAAAGTTATATACTGGACTGTAGGCCTACACACGTCACTGTACATTTACCTTCCAATTTACCTATAAATCTTGACATTTCCCATTGAGGTGAAATGTTTTAATGTCCCAGCAGACCATGAACAAAAAAGCAAATAAGCACACTGACACGTACTGTAGCCCTGGTCCAGTGCGTTAGCGAGTTGAGAACTCTATTCAATTATAGACACATTCAAGTATAAATAATTAGATATGTACCTCAGAGTAGTTGTAGGAGCGATATAAATAGATAACATGGCTGGGTAGCCAGCACACTGCAAATAGACCCACAAAGACCAGGACAGTCTTAGCCAAGTGCTTTCTTGATTCCACCTGTTAGATGTGCAAATAAAATCAAGGGTAGTGTTAAACCTGGGAAAGTGTCTTTTTAGCCATATTTTATACTTTATAATTATATATTAAAAAATAGCAGATATACACGCTCATAGGATGCCTATATCAACAGGCAGTTAATCTGGAATCACTTTGCGCTATGAGTTTCTGCAACAACAAAAAAGATTGTGAAAATGTTTGCAAATCTTTGAATGTTATATTTTTTTAAAGCAGAAACCCTGCATGGATGGGGTTCCACACCCAACATTTTACATCAATTCGGGAGTCTTTGACATGAAAAAGTATTTTTATAGGATTGGCCTCAGATCTTAATGGATTAAAGAACTATAGCAGAGCTCTGGCATGTTTAGTCCACTGACATTTTGTTACCAATCGTTTGGCAGTGTTCACCTTGTGAGTCTGTCTGTGTGTGCATGCATGTGTGCGTGCGTGATCATGGCTAAATGTGGTGCTGAAGACACCTTTTGTAACAGGAACTACCATAAAAGTGTTTTTCATTAGACTTTGGCAGCATGTTTCCATGTAAGTTGTGTTACAAATCTTTACAGGTGTGCTGTTGAGACAGTGAGGGCAGAGGTCGAAGATCTAGGTGTGGTACATTTAAGGGAGTTGGACATAGGTTGTAGGGATGTATAGCCTAAGTTGAGGTGAAGAAAATGCCAGCAGTCATTGTATGTCCTTTTGCATGATTTTTATTTACCTCTGATGAGATAGTGCACAAACGTACGCGTTTCGGCCTGTATGGCCTTCCTCAGCGTTATCATGTAGGCCTAGTATAGCCTATCATTTTAAATCGCACATCACTTTATCCCAGATTAAATCAATCTAGTCCCTGGAGACAACATTTATTTATGAACAAAATTATAACAGTGACTTATAAACCCAACACAGGGAAACTGTCTGTTTGTATAATGCATGTCCGGAACTTAGGCAGTGAGTATGTGTTATAGCCAACAACAAACAATATGTTAAGAAAGAGTTGTGACTTGCCTGTCGCTTGGCACAGATGTTCCCTTCCGGCAGATTAGAGGTGCTTCTGAGCAGACTGCGGGCGATGAAGGCATAGTAGACCGAGATGACCGACAGGGGAATGACATAGAAGATGAGAAAGGATGCCGTGGAGTGGACCTTAGGGAGCAGCTCCCCGGCCAGTGGGTAAGGGGCACAGGTCACTATGGTCTCATTGGTGGAGCTGATGTTGAACGTGTGCAGGTCAGAGAGTACAGCCTCGGGCACTGCCAGCGTCATGGAGAACAACCAGATGAGAGCTGCACGCAGGACGATGCCAGAGGTAGCACTGGACCGCTGGACGTTCAGGGGCTTCACAATGGCTCTGTACCTGATGCAGTACACATGGGAAGAGACCGTTAGATACTGGAATCACAGTCTATTATCCCCATACTGTAGTGTAGATGGTCTTAGTAGTAATGCCAATAATAGGCCTGTTCAATATAGACTGAAATGACAGTTTACACTAGTAGGCCTAATCAAATAAGCTATGGTATTGTTACACTAGACTTTCGAATATTTGGGTTGGTTGTATGGCCTCTTAAAGTCGAGTTATAGTCATGTAGTCGACTATAGGCTACTCGCCCCTTCACCAAATATAATGTAACAGTTAATTTAGTAGGCCTATTTCCCTCCCTCTCTGAAATCTGAAATGATCTTGTATACAGATTTATTTGATTGTATAGTAGTCGATCTCTATACCCTGTAACATTATAAGAATAACATGACACAGAGACAGTGACTGCTTAATTACTTAATTTAGCACCTTCTATAGCAGTTAATTTCGTTTTATATATGTTTTGCAATGGCCTCATCATGCTATTATGCCCGTTGGAGAGTTAACTTAACAATGATGAATGAATTATGATAATACCTTTTTTTTAATATAATCACCAACATGAATTATGTTTGTTATTTACAGCAGAGTGAGGCGAGATGGAAAAGGGGCGACCGTACCTGTTACCGCAGAAGATATATTCAGTATAGCAAAACATGTAGCCTACCTATCAGCTGACAACGCTGTAAGAGTGAACACGGACACCCCAACCGAAGTAAGTTGAATAAAAGGGATGACTTTACAGCCCAATCTACCGAACAGCCAGTTTTCCGCTAGGTGGAGGCTTGCGTCCACTGGTGCGCAGGTGACAAGGAGCAAAACGTCCCCAAGCGCCAGACTTGTCATGAAAAGGTTCGGAATATTCCGAATAGTAGATTTCGCAGAGCTAAACGTCTTGATGAGAGTGGTGTTTCCAATCAGTCCAACGGTAATAATTACACCATAAACTGAAGCGATGGCAACGCCGACCACATTGACTGCTTTCAATTCTAGAGCGCAAGTGTAGAATAGAGTTGAACTTGAATTCGTTTTTTCCATGTTCATCTGGGCATTCAAAGCTGCTGGTGCTGATCATTCCGCTGCCGCCGTGCGCAGCGCGTCCCCATGCGGTTAATGTTTTTGTAGGCTACAGTATACGATTTGTCAGTTCAGTTGTCACATTTCACTGCACCGTCCGTGCATCCCGACTCGAAAGTCACTTTTAATACCCTGGACTAGAAATATTAGGGAATTTTCAGTTAATGTATGTAGGCCTTGTCATCTAATGCTATATATTGTAGGAACAGTCAGGGGCGCAATAGCCTAGGGGACGCGGGGGACGCGTCCCCTGCCAGCGTCACATTGGTCCCCCCCAAATGAGTTTGGGCCTGGTACGAGACTATAGGTACAGCTGTTGCTTCTTTCGAAAAATATAACGCAACATAGGAACCCCGCTAGTGTTTTTGGTCTTCGTCTGACAGTTTCTGTAGCAGAAAGACCTCTTTTCTGGAGGGGGGGGGGGACAGTCGGTTTGGGGGGGTTCCCGACGGCTGCGCGTAGCTTCCACCTCTGACAGAGGGGAAGCGAGTAAGCGACGCCGTCAGAAACCCCCTCACTCAGGAAGGCCCCCTCACTCAGATCTCAGACGGACCAAATTGCGACAATACAGCCTAGCCTATGTAAAGAGGAATATAAACAAGACCTTGGCGCAAAACTTCATATTTACCCTGCTCTAATACAACAAAAGTGTGTTCTTACATCCTCCATTTCACATCAGCACTCGTGAGTAAATTTAATTGCCATTATGAAAGTTTTCAGTGACGTTGGACCCACAGGTTGCATTGTCGTCAATAATTAATCTGTCTTTAAAACGTTCTAATGTTAATATAGCATATTGGCATTGCATTTGTATGTGCATTGAGTCACTGGAACAACCTCTCTGTAGTCCGACCCTAACCATAACCCCACGTTTTGGTGGTTAGACCCCCCCATCCCCCCCTCCCCTAGGGTAGTGGGGGGGACGGGGGGGACGGATTTTTCGGCGGCGCCGCTTCGCGGCGCCGCTCTATATCCCCCCCTAGCGTTCGGTCAGTGTTGCGCCTCTGGGAACAGTACTAGCCCTGCATGGTTCCCAAACTTTTTCACAATATATATTAATTAATTAATTAATTAATATAAACGTTAAAAGTTAGCAGGCTACACTTCAATGCAGCCATATAACGCCAGTCAGTCATACTGTCATGAAAAATATATAAAAATAAATAAATAAATAAAATAAAAAATAGACTAGCTTGTGTGCGTGTGTGCGCGCGCGCGTGTGTGTGCGTGCCTTTTCAGTGGGGGTTCTGAGCAGGGGGGGATCCGTAATAACGCACGTGCATGTAAAGTCATCAGCTCGTGCACGCCACCTTTTGGTCACACCACCACACACACGCCCAAACAAAGCACGCTGCTCTAGAGACTGAGACAATGTTTGTTACAACAATCCGTTTGTTTTAATATTAAACACCTCGGAATGCAGCTTTTATTGACATCATGGAGTTAATTAGTGTCGTCAGTGTTTTTACGAGGCTGATGAAAAACTAGACAACTAAAAACCTCTATGCTAAAAACCCCTCTACAAGAAGCTGTGGAACCAGAAGTAGCCGTAGGCCTTTATATCCATCAGCTGATCAAACTCAGGTGAGTGTTAGCTTAGCTCAGTTACCTTTTTCACATCAGTGTCCATTTATTTATTGGGCATTTGAGTCACGGAGCACCATTTGATGACATTTAGCTCTGATTTAGCCTCTCAGACCCATTTGAGCCACGGACCACCATTTGATGACATTTATACTCTCATACCCAAAACTAGAGAATGTTGTTGTCGTTGGATAAGAGTTTGTTTGTCCACACGTCCATGCTGTATTGATGTTTGTACCATTAGGAGAGATAACGGGCACATGTTGATCAAAATGACAATTATTTTACATCTAATTGTGTAGACTTCTGGTAAATTAATTAGCCTAATGGTAAAAGGTATTTAACAATATTGTTTTACTCTTGACGGGTCAACCAAACTTGTATATTTGGTTTTATTCCATCTCGAGTTAAAGATCTAATAAGGGTCAATTTGGTTAAACGCCATAGTATAGCTGCATGGGGACCACCTGGAAGTAACCACCTCAAGGACCACTGCATGGTGGACTGGCTTAGCTAATTAGCTACTTAAGGCCTACCATTAAAGGAATTGATGGAATTGCGTGTAATTTCACTTTGATGTAGCAGCAAATAGTTAACTAGATCAGTGGTTCCCAAACTTTTTCATACCAAGGACCCCCAAATTGACACTAATTAGCCAGCGGACCCCCAATTGAAAAGATATGCCAGGGACCCCCATATTAATATTTTGACGGCTCTCTATAGTGATTCTCAACCCGTTTAATTTCAAGGACCCCCCAGTTTGACATGCATTAGTCTACGGACCCCCATTTAATGTCATTTCTATCTCTGAGACCCCAATTTATATTGTAAAATCAATGTTTATTCCATTTGGTTCCAAGTACACTCTCAGAGTTAGACCCATTAGGGTCCATTTGGTTCCAAGCTATCATTTAGCTGGGGACCCCCTGGAACTCCCTCAAGGACCACTGGGGGTCGTCCGGGGAGTTATAGAAGCATTGTTTTGTGTGATGTGATATGAAGCTTTTATTTAGCCTAATACTGGAGTATTTCCGATTTTTTATACATTTTACTTTTCTACTCTATCTCAGAGGCTATTTTTTGGTTACTTTAGTGTGCGTGTGTGGCGCTGTGTGTGTGTGGACTGTGGGGCTGTGTGTGTTTGGCTGTGTGTGTGCGTGGCTGTTTGACTATGTTGTGAGCTTGTAGATCTGCTATTTGTATACATTTCATACAAATCGTCCCCCTGGGTCCACAGTTGATATAGCTTAATGTGCAACATTTTGATTGGAGACGAACGCACGTGCGCAATTTTAAATAATGTGATGAATCGAGAGTTGCAATAACCTGCCTGTATTAAACGATGTAGAACATGTTATGAGCTACTTTCTGTCAAGACATTCTCTGCAGGTGATTATTTTTTTAAGTGTTGGAGTTTGGAAGCACTCGTTGAAGTCACTGAAGTGCCCTGCATACCACCTGTTTCGCATTTGCACATAATACAGGAGGCAGCAGCACGACCTGTTAATAAAAACGAGTGCTTCCAAAAGCCAACACTTAGTAATCCAAATAATCACCTGCAGAGAATTTCTTGACAGAAATAGAAAGTAGCTCATAACACGTCTATGGTGGATTTTTATGAAACAAACACTTGGCAGATTGAAAGAGGATATTCAAGCTTGGCCTACAGCTGCAATGATAGTGAGTTCAACGTCGTTTAATAGAAGCAGATCACAAAAGCAATTTGTATGAGTGGGGAGTCAATGGAGGGTATTGCTACTCTAGATTCATCACATTATAAAAAAAATGTGATTAATCGTTGCAAATTGTGGCCAACACACACCCCTGAGTCACACTGCATGAAAAGAGGAGTTAACGTGCAATTATGGGCACTGTATTTAGCAGGCATATACAGTTAATATACGGTAATAGTGATGGTACAGTTTACCGGAGTTTGTCGGAAAGTGACTAATTAGTCAAATGACTAATTGACATCACCAGCTGGATTGGAAATGACTGTGCAGTTGTGTTGTGTTGCATCATGTTTCCTGGTGTACAACATATAGACCATGTTTAAATAACAACACACAAGAGAAGTAAAAGGGTTTTAAATGTGTTCATTTGTTGACACTGCGGAATTATTGCTAAATTATGTGTGGGTCACCGGCCTGTCTCATCTGCAGTGGTGTTGGTAATCCTATATATTATGAAGGTGCCAATTAAAGCTATGTAGAGGAGGGGGTGTTCATGTTCATATTTGTATGGCGTTTTGTCTTTTTGAGTGGTGCAACCACTCCTATAGACAGCTATGTGTGTCTCCCCGACAATATATTGCGTTTGTTCATTGCACAGCCTAACACAGACAGGCCAGGGAGGATGGCTTGTACAGTACAGTACAGTACAGTACAGTACAGTACAGTACAGTACAGTACAGTACAGTACAGTACAGTACAGTACCACTCACTTCAGACGGGTCTGATTTAAAAAAAATCATTTCAGAATTAATTGGGCCTTTGAAATATAGTGGAATCAGTTTGGAAATTCCTTCATGATTAAGAGTCATTTAGCCACAATTTGAAACACTTAACAATACAATGCGATGACTGTAGAGTTGCAATGCCCTCCATTGACATCCCATTGGTCCAAATTGCATTTACGATCTGCTTGTATTGAACGACGTTAAACTCACCAACATTGCAGCTGTAGTAGGGCAAGCTTGAATTATCCTCTTTCAATTTGAAAAGCTTTTGTTTCCTAAAAATCCACCGTAAACATGGTATGAGCTACTTTCTGTCAAGAAAAACTGTGCTGTGATATTTTTGAGTGGCGCAACCACTCCTATAGACAGTTGTGTGTGGCTGTGTCCCTGATTCCCTGGGTCTGTCTGTCCCTGGCTGTGTCCGAGCACAGAAAAGTGTCACTGTTGCACAGCCTAACACACAGACACACACAGGCCAGGGAGGAGGGCTAGTACAGTACAGTACAACTCACTTCATACGGGTCCGATTCTTTTTTTTTTTTTAGTGTTAAGTTTGGAAGCACTCATTATCAAGCATTAGGTTATTCTTTAGCTAAATATTGAGCTTGTAGATCTGCTATTTTTGAAAGATCTTGAAAATGTGGCACAAATTTGGAATATATATTCTTTCCGTGCGAACGTTTTTAACTCAAATCTTTGCTGGTCCCTGGTCCCTGCAACAACATAGTTTCTGATGGGGGTCCACGGCCAAATACAGATAATTCTGGGGGTCCTTGACGTGAAAAAGGTTGAACACCAATGACATAGAAACATAGGTTTTTCATAAAAACTATTAGAAGGCATTCGTAGAATCGTCCTCTGGTCTAAAATGGCTTAATTCTCAGGGCTTCTGGGTAATCCAGTCCCAATGCAATGCCTATATACTGTATGGAGTGTCATGGCAGCCTCCGTATCGCTCTGTCCTCACTTCTTGTGTCACAAGACCATGCACTGACGCCCGTATATGGTGACAGAGCCACGGGTTTTGCAGGTTTTCATAGTAATCTACGGTCGCATTCACCTCCATATACTGTACAGTATGGGCACAAAAGGGACCTGTTAAAACGGGTGCTATGACAAGTTGACAACGGGTATTATTAGGTTCCCTAGTTGCATCGTTCTCAAGTAGGCCGATGGGCACGTACAGGTGTAGTCATTTCTAATTTGTTTTTAACACCTTTTTTTTGTTTATTTATTTTTAAAGGAAAATTATGCCTGCTGCCCTTGATGTCTGGAATGCTCCTTGGGAACGCCAGGGGTAGGGTCGATGGTCTCCCCGCCAGGACAGTGACCTCAGAACGCCGGGGGTAGGGTCGAGACTCAAGGGTCTCCTCAGCCGGTCAACGATAGTGGGCGCGCTATGTTGTCTGGAATCCCCAAATGTACCGCTCAAGCTGGTACATTGAGGTACATTAGGCCCATCACAAGTATTAATACATTATTTAAATTACAATAAAAATACATGAATAGTGAAAGTATCAGATCTACGAGATTTCCTTCCCGCCAGGGTGGCCAAATGTTTTCCCTATCTTGTTGTTTCCTTCCCGCCAGGTTGGCCACATGTTGTAGTTTCTGTTTGATTAACCCCCTTTTGTAGTACTTTCCAGGTGGCAAACGTTGAATTTGTGTCACTCTTCTAGTGACCCAAATTAACAGATATTAATTAGTGCAGCTCCGTACCATATTACCCTATACATAGCTATTAGGACGTTGTGGTGGTGTGGATGTTAACGCACGCGTGCGTGCGTTTCATTCAATGAAACAATTGACGAATTTAATTTCTTCAAAGACAATCTATGCATTTCATTTCATTTCCCATCATTCATTGGAGTCCCATCATGGCAAGGTAACTATATTACCTATACTATATTGATTAAGGGCATCTGCTATCTATAGAGTAGACGGTAAAATTACCCAAACGTGTTTAAAAGTCAAATACCCCTTTAATGCAGCCCTGAGCCCACAGGGCCCAAAAAGGCAAAAATGCAAATAGGCCCTGCAGCCTCAGTTTGGCGATGGGGATGTGAGGCTTATTTAAGCAGTCACACCTGGCCTGAGTCAAACTATAACTGGTCACAGAGCTGGGTGTGGCTGCGCACCTGTTGTGCATCGAGGACATTGAGGTACAACAGGATAAACTAGAAAAAAATTCCCCTCGGGGCACAGGTCTCCACCAGGAGGATAGGAGTGTTTGTGATAGATACCGATTTGCATGATTTATGGATAGAATCTGTATGAGTAATGTAAAGAAATGTGTTTAGCAAGAATCGGCCTCATGGTGGCGCTATAACTGGCCGAAGAATTTTGGGCAGAGGTAAGTCGTTGGCATCTAGGGAGTGTGTGTGCATAGTTTGGCATCGTCCGGGCCAACGGTGACTGAGATTAGCTGTACACGGATGGATGGACACACACACACACGGACACACGGATGGACGGACACACACACAGACACATGGATGGACGGAGTGCAAAACATACTAGTCTCTCTCCATGCCTTTGGCCTGGTGGAATCAATCAGTCATCTCCACAAACAAACACTCAGGGAGAGCCACTGTCCGGACAGATAACTTTTACACAGAAGAGCAGATGGTTATTTTGTAGTTGCAGGATCGTGAGATGTAGTAGCATAGCATGGCAAGCAGCCGGTATGTGATCCTGTATGGATAGTTTGAAAATAAAGAGAATTTGTGATTTTGAAACCATGGCTGACACAATTTGTATTTAAGTTTATAAAGTTAGGCCTGAGTCGTGGCTCAGCGGTCCAGGCATCTTGGCTGGCAATCCAGTCTGGCAGTGTGCCGCGGGTACGACTCCCGACCCCGACGGCCCTTAGGCTACTGCATGTCACCCCCCATCTCTCTCATTTCCTGTCAGCCTACTTTCTATCCCTCCATAAATATTAAATAAAGGCGAAAGCCACAAAAAAACATAAAAAATTAAATAAAGTTTATAAAGTTTATAAAGTTAATATCAGTAGGCCTAGGCCTATTACTAAATACATGTTACACTGGATAATGTTAATTTACCTTTATTGTTACATTTATGACTATTATGGACTATATGAGTGATTCAAGTTTACACTTAAGGCCTATACTACTGGAGAGAATGCAGATACTGTATGCCATGTGGCACCCAAGAGTGAGTGTCGACATTTAGTGGCCCTCTCTATCATCCATCAAGTTTTCCACCCCTGATAGTATGCAACATTACATTGCATAAATACAGACTGGGTGCATTGTATATAGCATGTTATTGCCATCTGCTGGTCAATTGTGAATACAACATAAAATTAACTTGTACCATGTATTGTCAAGACAAGAGAGATATTAGACTTTTATGCTGAGCTAGGCTACTCTGCGGCATCTGCGCTACATTCACCCAACCATTCAAATGAAATATTAAAGAAATATAATGTGGTGGGAATGTGTGCAGGACATATATTTGGCCCACGTGCACAATACATTATCAAAGGAATTTGTGAGTTTAGCCCCAGACAGATAGACAAAAATATTAATATTAAAATATATATTCTGTCTATGTTGGGAGACAAGTAACACGTATCAAACAATACATTTTTTCAATTCAATTCAAAGGGCTTTATTGGCATGAGAAAACATACGTTTACATTGCCAAAGCAGAAAGAACAAACAATCAAACAATCATGGTTAAAGGACCACTTTATGTCAACCTTATCTTCATAATTATAACTGATGATCCTCACTAATGCTCTTTACAATTCTGTCTACTCAGACTCAGTTCAGAAACATGCCAGTGACCAGTGTCATTGGTATGAATGTTTTGTAATTTCAAGCAAGATATATATATAAAATACTACTACTACTACTACTACTAATAATAATAATACTAGAAAAAAAAAAACGCTGCAGGCAGCGATAAGGTAGGACCAATTACGCAGGAAGGCAATAAGAATAAGCCATAGAAACATGGAAGAAAAAGAAGACCATGGAATTGTGACAGGGTCGTTTAAAGTTTGTGGACCGCAGGTTCCGTGTCACAGGAGGTTTATGGAGGAGGCCTGATAGGTACTGTGGAGCCAGGGCTTTCTGACATTTGTAGGTGAGAAGGAGGAGTTTATAATTGATACGGAACTTGACAGGAAGCCAGTGCAGTTGTTTGAGGGTGGGGGTGATGTGCTGCCAAGGCTTCGTGCGGGTGAGAATTCTGACAGCTGAGTTTTGGACATACTGCAGCCTGCAGGTACTTGTTTGGGACCCCAAACAGGACTCCATTTCAGTAGTCCAGGCGGGAGTTAACAAATGCATAGATGAGGGTCTCGGCCACTGAGTGAAGGGCGGAGTCTGGAGATGTTCTTAAGGTGGTAGAATGCTGATTTGGTTATGGATTTGATATGTGACTGGTAGGAGAGGGTTGAATCCAGAATGATGCCCAGAAGACCTTGCAGAACCTACCAGCATCAGCTGTGGCCTGCGACCGATATTGGCAGAACAATATCTGAGATTGCTACGGACTCGAAGAAGAAGAAGAACTCTGTGCATCTCACAACAACCATGTTGTTAGGTTGACCATGTTTTGGTAGTGTTCAGATGACTCAGGTGGTCTGTGATGTACTTGTGTTGGGGAAATTTCCTGTGGAAGTTATTGTCCCTGATGTTAAGCCACCTTTGTGCTTTCCGCTCAGCAGCATGGCCAAACTCCTGCTCCGGAGTCATATAAGGCCTGCTGATCCAGTATTCGTTCTCAGCCTCGCGCTCCAACTGTGCCACCATGTTGCGTTTCATCTGCCATGTGATGGGTCGAAATCGCCGGTACTTTCCAATCCACTGTTTCCCCGGGACGCCTTTACGCAATAATGCCATAGTCAGAAACATGTTATAGTATATTTATATATTATGTTTTACTTATTGTATCTTTCGATGGAAACACAGCTTTTATAGTCTTCCCTAAAACAGGGTGTGATGTGCCCAGTGGGAAGGCAGTTTGAGTGTACCGTCCAGCCGATGTCAGGACTACGACATCATATTGATGACATCAGGGATTTCCATATGTGGGCATAAAAGTCTTCACGTGACCATATATGGAGCTTAGGTGATACCTATGTCCATATATGGATTGTGACAAAGAGGCTGACACAATCTGATTCCCATATGTGTATCTGTGATGATAACAAATCAATATGACATCATATACACTGTAATATGACCACCACGTGGTCGGTGACTACCTTCTTCAGACACGTGGTGCTCGGCAGCCACACAAGTATTTTCTGTCGGCTACGCTGAAATGTCCCTTCTCCGAGTATTGCGACCACTGAAACGTGTCTTTATACCCAGACTCTCCAATCCAAAGAGTCTGTCCAGTGTGAGTCAACACGACGACGACATGCCTGGAAAGATGGAAGATCCGTTCAAGCAGCCGCCCAAAGTCTGCCTTCTTCACAACATTCCAGTGGATTATAAGAACGTCCAGCTGCTGTCACAGTTTATATCCCCTCACACGGGTAGAATCTTTGGCCGGCACATATCTGGCCTATGTGCAAGAAAACAATGGGAGGTCACAAAAGCCATTAAGAGGGCCAGAGTAATGGGTTTCATGCCAGTGACTCATAAACATCCACAGTTTATGAAAGACCCTACCATTTGTGGTACCACACACTGGGAATAGTTTTTGATTGGTTCTGTTTTACCTGTACGTACAATACGAATACCAAGCGAGCCGCCCATTTTCCTTGTCGCCCACTTAAGTAGAGACATCTCGGCCTGAAATTTTAGAAAGTGCAGACATCTCACCCAGAACTGTGGACAGCACTCAGAGGACTGCTTGCCCAGAACCCACTATTCATCTCTTGCTCTGATTTCAGTTGGATAGCCCACTGCACACAAAACGAGATAGACTGAGCTACACTTCCTAACCGTCTGCCCACTGCACCAAGACATCAGAGACATACTTCACACAAATGTTTATATCCAAATGAATGCAAAAACTTTGAAATACTGCTGTCAACTTTGAAAAGTATAAAGCTAATTCTCACAACATTGACGACACAGGTCGGTTCTTTATAAACGGGCATTTATTTCAGGCATTCTTCTCATCCCTCTGTGCATGGAACTGTATGTTCACACAAAAATAATAAAACACATGAACAATCAACAAAGTGCATCACAGTACATAATATTGATCAAACAAATGAAATAAACATGTAGAAATGCGTGATGCGCAGGTGAACGTGTCTGTCAAAGAAAACAACACAACATCAAAGACTAATCTAAAATATAGAATACCTCGTTGGCCGCTTGTTGTGGAAAAAGTTCTTGAATCTTGAGTTGCAAAAATACTCTTATAATGTCCTTTGACAGTCTGCTTTGGCTTCAGAGTTCAGACGTCTTTCTTACTTTAAAGTTTAAAGTTTAAAATATTTCTGTTGTGTATAAAGCAAACCATCACTAAACATTTTTGGAACACACACACACACACACACACACAACAATAATCTGAGTACTGTTTAAAGTTTAAACAGTACTCGGATTATTGTTGTGTGTGTGTGTGTGTGTGTGTGTGTGTGTGTGTGTGTGTGTGTGTGTGTGTGTGTGTTCCAAAAATGTTTAGTGATGGTTTGCTTTATACACAACAGAGAAATAAACCTGTTATACAATATGTTTTGTGTCGGCTGTGTGTTATTGTTAATCCCTCACAGCAGAGTGAGGGATGAGGAAGAGAGATATGAAAATGAAGTGAAGTGAGTGTTCATGGTTGGCATGCAGATAAACTGACACATAGCACCTACTGTTCACAGCAGACCAAATACAACGGAAACAGTCAAATGAGGAGCCCTGCTCTTCCAGGTGAGATAAAACCATTGCTTTCTCTCTCAACACTGGGCCTGGGGACCGCCACAGGATCTAAATGGACCCTTATACGGGTCAGTAACGTCTGTGTACGTCTACTAAATTAGCACTGAGGATTTTTGCAAAATGAGGTTGCAGAGATTGCAATTTTTCTTTTAAATGGTGTACTGTAATGCATGTCAAACTGTGGGGGATTAAAATGGTTGAGTCACAAAACTACTGCAGTATACAGTAGTAGAGCTCATTGGGCATATTTTGATCTGTGTCAATGCATATTTTTGGTTGATGTTTACTTTTGTATTGTTGCTTTGAATTGCTTTGCTTTTGACCATGTTCAGCACTTTGGGCTGTTGCAAATGTGCTATACAAATAAAGTTTGATATGAACTTGGAGAGTAACAATAAGGGAAATGCATCAAACAAGGTCTGTGGCTCTCAGAGTTACAGACCAGTAAAAGGCTCCATTTGATTCCATTCACACTCTCTGAGTTAAAGACCACCTTAAGAGTCCAGGTGGACCGAGATGGTCCATGGGCCAGATATTGAAAACCCAAGTGCAGATAAAAAAGAAGAAGAAAACGTCATGGGAGGAAACGGTGAGGTGTGTGTGTTCATTGTGTACGCTGACGCTGCAGCAGTGAGGATGCTGGAGGAGGACGTACAGGTGATGGAACGACCTGCGGAGGGGGACATGATGAGGGACAAAGTGCACAGGTGGTTCACGGACACACAGGCGTCACGCGTCCTGCCGGGCGGCTCCGTCCCTGACTGGTTCCAAGGATTCACCTCCAGAAAGTAAGAGAAACATTCACCGCTATAAAGTACACGCAGATGTGTGGAAAAGTAAATGTGCTGTCTATGTGTAAGGCTGTGACTATCGATTGTTTCCTGTGCGATTATGGTTACTTTTGTAAATGATGCAGGACAAAAATGGTTTATTCATTTCATATATCAACAATTGGTCATCAACTAATCTAAAAATTTCAGTAGCTTATTGTCAGTCTATCTGTAAAAATTAGTCCAAACCCACAGTTCGTCGCTGATTTTCACGGATTATTATGCTTGTTTAAAATACTTTTACCTTGCGGTAGTGCCATTTAGGATTTGTGTGTGTGTGTGTGTGTGTGTGTGTGTGTGTGCTGTGAGAGAGAGAGACAGACAGATAGACAGAAGGGAGGGGGGGGGGGTATTTTCCTATAGGTTTAATGTTTGTCTTTAGTTCAATGTTTGTTTTATAAACGTCATTGACAATGAACTGAAATTTACGTCATTTTGTCCCTAACACAAACATTAAATGCCATTAAAAATAAAGAGAATTTAATGTTTGTGTTGGCACCGTTTGTTCTACATCTCCATTACATCACCATATCACTTCACGCGCCCCTCACTTCACACGGGTGTGATTTTTGTGTTGGTGCAGGGATGCAGAGGAGCTGTTGAGGGACAGGAGCCTGGGCTGTTTTCTCATCCGCCTCAGTGATAAAGCCATTGGATACATTCTGTCCTACAGGTGAGCACATCTACAGTTACATTATAGCAGGGGTGGGCACTGCCGCTGGGCAGCCACCTCTCTTTTGATCCACCATGGGCTTTGGTTACAATGGACTACTGAGGTTGTCAATTGGGTTGATCAGAAAAGCGAAAAGAAGGTTGCACAGGTATATGACAGTGGACCTGGGTGCTGCAAGTGCATCACGAGTCACGACAGAAGTGTTATAGCAGTGTTTACCACTTCAAATGGCCATACTTCGGTGACGGTGACCATTTCTCTTATCAGCTGATAGATTTAAAGGCTGCGTTAAAATGTAGTTAATTTTAACTAGCAACAACTTTGCAAGTTAAGTAGCCTATTCCTTACTTCAGAATTTAAACAACATTACAACAACAACAACCGACTACTTTATTACCATTGTCCCTCATTTCACTGTCCTTGTAATTCCTGTGAAGGGGTCAGGACAGATGCCGCCATTTTGTGATCAACCAGAACCCAGCGGGACTGTTCATCGTCACAGGAGACTGCCAGGCTCACCGCAGCCTCTTTGAGCTCATAGAGCACTACAAGATCAGCCCCATTCAGCCCTTTGGAGAATGTCTCACCTCCGGCTGGAACAACCAGGTAATGGTTCTCTATAGGCTTGTGCGAGTACATGAACTACGTGACCAGGCTGTTTTCTGCCCCCTCAATGTCTTACTCTATGGCTCCGGCCCTACCCACCCTACTAGTGGGCTAGAACCGGCCCTGGATTAATGTTAAAGTAGCCTGAAAGAGCCCTGTGCTATTCTGTGCATAGAGGGGCGGAACAAACTAGCACTGGAAATGGACGCCGGCTCCCTATTGGTTCACCAACCTATGTGCCCGCCTCAGCCCCTCCCCTCCTCTGTAGAAGAACATTGACGTCACCAAATTTAAAGCAACGCACTTATTGGTTAGCGATCCTATGCCACTTTTCCTTATTTTGAAAACCAAACGCATGCGGTCTCGGAGGCTAGTGTTGTTGAAGTGTCCTTTAGTAAGACACTGACTGAACCCATAACTGCTCCCGATGAGCATGGTTTCCCTCGCCATCGGTGTGTGAATGAGCGTGTTAATGTAAAGCACTTTGAAGAAAGGCACCATAACCATTTTTTTAATTAATATATGTAGAGAAAATTCAGCATTGGATGCTAAGAAAGTTGACTGTAATCTCTTATTATTTCAGAGCAACTCAGTAGAGTTGTATGACGTGGTGAAATGTGGACCGAAGGAGAAGACTGGTGTGAGTGTCCAAGCTCTGAGACATTTATGGGACCAGAACCACACCACTGACCACAGGAGTGACCAGTTTGATCATAAAATAATCCAGCAGCAAATTGATGCCCCCTCATTGTCACCTGTGCTGTCGCCTACACTGCCACCTCCAATGCCACCTGCATTTCCACCTGCGTTGCCAGCTAAAGCGAAAAGCAGAAAGTTAAAAGGAACAGTCTCTGTAGACACAATATCCACTTCACAGGTATTGTGAGAACTATCATTCATACTACAGATGTCTGTCTGTCTGTCTGTCTGTGTCTGTGTTTTAATTGTCATAGCGGAATGGGTAAAGAGCCTGCTTGAGGAGCACAGGTTTGATTCTAGGCAGTAGGCCTGCTATAGCAATGTGTCGAATATAAGTCCATTTAGGGGAAATACAATGGCAGTTACAGTTTCCTGTTTTTTTAAATTAAGATTTTTCACTTGCTTTTGCCATTGTATATCACATGTGTATCTTCCAACCTGTAGAATAGTGACATGCCCACTCTGGTTCCCAGTTCAGGGCAATAAAGTATTTATATTTCTTGATTCCAGTTCTGAACCAACTTTTATGGTTCTGAACCAATTCATTTTCAGTGGAAACACTCTGAACTGGTTTAAAATTATGCAGTAAAAAAAGAACAGAACATATAATACATACACCAACCAGCAGGTGTCACCAGTGCACTGACAAAGACATCAATCCCTCACCACTTTCCAACCTGCCATCACCACAAAGTAGGCCTAGCTATACTCAACCACTCCATAAACTGTAAAACAAGAATGACTCTCTCGTCATAACTGCCAGGCACAACCGGTGCTGCTGCTTGTTTCTTGTCCATTGTGCATCTTCGTAAAATATTTCCCCCCCAAAATAAGTATGTTTCTCTGTCACAACCTTCCGGCCGTTGTTTTAGTTTGTTCCCGACGTTCTTTCGTTAGTTCACTCACTGTCTTTTTATGGCTTTCCTCAACTACAGTTAGCTCATAACATTAGCTTCTGTTGCCATCTGTTCAAGGTCCAACTTCACTGGTTAACCCCTTACACAACAGCAGCCAATAGGGCTTCACGACGTTACGGTGTTCAGACTATGGGTTTTATTGTTAAGTCTCCTATTGACTTAGAGGCAGCCTAGAGGCAGCCAATCATGACAAAGTGTCCACTAAGGTCGTGTTTACGGTTGCGAGAAGTATAGCAATTGTAGTCCAGGCTGCTTTTCAAGCACCTGGCAAACATAATGGATGAAGGGAGCCATGACGTCACCATTTAGGTAATTTTTCGAACAGCCAAAGCATATAGGCGGCTGGTTAATGTACGGTTTAGTTACTAGTTTCTTCAAAGTAACTTCAAAGTAAGAAAAAGTACAATATTTGCCTCTGAGATGTAGTATTGAATATTGGAAATACTCAAGTATAGTAAAATAATCTGAAAAATGAAAACAAACAAACACTCTAAATTGTACTTAAGTACAGTAGCTATAAAGAAAATGTACTTTCCACCAATCCTTATTTGTATTTTCTATCCTAGGCACTGCCTCCAGTACCAAAGAGAGGCCTCCCTCTGACTGTGAGCTACTCCATGAGTGGAACTCTGCCTGATAAGACCTCACATCATCCCCCCAGCCAAATGCTATACACCCTAGTGGACCACAGTGGCAGGACGGTCATGGGACGTCCCAGCCCGGAGAAAGGGGACCAGCCATCATCATCATCACTGCTTCATCATAATAACAACGGCCATCTTAATCACACCGCTGCCACATCCAACGTGACATACTCAGAGCTTAACGTGATGGACAATAGAAGCAGGTCCCTTCCGCGACTGGATCAAAACGGAGCGGAAGGAAGCTCCTCCTCCGCTCAACTCAGCTACCCTAGTTTCACAGAATCCATCACGTCCAATTCCCCCAAAAGGCCCGTCACCTGCCAAACGTACTCCCTCCACGACCCCCGGGATGCCATGAGACACTGTCTCACCACGTCACCAGCAGGCCACCAAGCAGTGGTGGAAAGTAACTAAGTAGCCTACATTTACTCAAGTGCTGTACTAAAAGGACCACCCATTTTCAATTCAGGTAGAATAAAAGTGCTGTGACCCTCACCAGTTTTTCTGAAGTAAAACAATTCAAATTTGTGTGTATCTTCCACCCCTGCCACCCAGGTGGTGACAGACTGGACCAGTACAACCCGCTGTACCAGTGGTGTGATCAGGGTGACGGTGGTGCACTGCCAGCGCAGGGTGACAGTATGTACGCAGAGGTTCCAAACGAGATGGTCCCTAACCGCCAGGCAGTTGATGACACCTATGAGCCAATCCCAGCTGTGCAGGACAACACCTACGAAACTCTGGATGACACCAAGACCAAGCAATCCAAGTCCCTGGTGGGGAAGAATTGATTAGTTTGATTTACTATAGCCAAATATAACATGACACCACTTCCCTATTGAACTTAATGGACGCGGCTGCCATGTTTTATTCGATTTTGAATGGTGTTCTCGTTCTTTTTACTGTAACTATTTCCAACAACATAACTTAATTGAGGTGCTAATCTCTTCTGTTGTCTGTTTACAGAATATGTGCAGGTGGTGGAAATTCCTTCCTGAAAGCAAGAAGAAATAAAAGCACAATACCCCCAACAACAAACAAACAAACAGGCACAGACTCACGTTGCACGCACGCACGCACGCACGCACACACGCACACACGCACACACACACACACAGGTAAAACGTTCTTTATATTCCCGCTACAGAAGAGAGGCTGGTCTGCATTTCATGCGAGAGCTAGACGCCATCGGTCCTATATAGCCTTAATGCAGGGCAGAATTAGCATTAGGGCTATGGACCAGAACTAACTACAACCTGGCTCCCCCCTACCTTTCTGACCTCCTCCACCATGTCCACTTAACAACCTGGCTCAAAGTTCAGCAAGTCAGGACATAATGGAGGTCCACGGGTAGCGGGGAAAGGTTCTGGCACAGTCCTTCCCATGCTCGGAATGATGTCAAGTTGTAGTTAATAACACTAGTTATATCACATCCCGTTCCAAAGATTCGGACGTCAGAAGGAGTATGGGCCGCGCTTATGACTTCCAAAGAAGACCTTTTTTCTTCAGCATCCTTCTCCCAATGTCCTTACTCACTGATGACTCACTCTGACGAACACCTGATTTGTTGCTTTTGATCTCTGGTGGTCTTCATGGGTCCGTCGCCTGCCCTCAAAAGGATGTGCGTAACTGCTTTGAAGTTTGAACCTCCTCGAAGGTCCTCATGCAGGACCAAGTGTTGAACCAGGGGTGACGGGGCATTCTCCGTTGCAATCCACTGACTGTCTGTGGGACTCACTTCCAAGTTCCAACCCACATCAAAGCAGCCCCGAGTCTCACTCTTTTAAAACACCTCATCAGACTTGCCTTCTCCACATAATCCCTTTTCCATTGGTTAACTGTTCTATTTTTACAGCTTTTAGTCTGCTTTTGTAGCCAGTATTTATTTTAATGATGTCTTAAACTTATTTGTTTTGTTTTGTGAAGTATCTAAAGTAGCAAAGTGCTCTATAAGTTTGATTTATTATTATTAGATGAGCTATTTTTCCACTGTTTTAAAACATATTTTAAAATAATAAAAATGTAATGGTTTTTGGACATACAAGTCAAAGTCTCATGTGTGCATGTGGAGACTCTTTCACCTCTCACTAATGAGCAGTGATGTATAAGTAACTAAGTAAGTCCATGTACGTATTTAAATTTTACTCCACTACAGTTATTTATTAATAACTTTTAGTTCATACATTAACCACTTAGTTTCAGCCCTATAGAGCTTAGTAGATCTGCTATTAAAATCAGACGTGTGACTGCGTGCGCGTGCCATGTCTCAATCAGGAGGTTGATGACCTCCAGATGCGCAGCTGCAGGTCAGCTGCATCTCATGGTACAAACAGACTGGACTTTTACTTGTAGCAAGTAAAAAATGTGTATTTTTTCCACCACTGCTAATGAGCACCTGAGGTCAAATCTAATGACAGAGCCAGCATGCAAGCTATCCAGATGTGTGCTGTTTACTTGTTACATTAGATAGATGTGTGAGTTGATTTCTTTAAAAAACATTTCCCAAGAAATAATTGCAGGATAAATAATCAACAGTCTCTCATCAGTCTTTTTCTGCTGCATAGCCTATTCCACATTTGGAATTAAACATCAACAATCTGAACTGCGCACACTGCAGCTGCAGCATCTCAAAACGGACAGTTGTATACTGTAGATAAATAAACAATAAAATAAAGCAACAGTCTCTGACCTTTTTGAGGCAGCCTATAGTCTCCCATGGTATTATATAATACTGTATACATGTATATTACTTTCCCCCACCGGCCCAACAGCAAAAAAAAAGGAATGTACAACAACACAATCTGTTAAGTCAACTTCTTTTAGAACTGAATACAATTGTTACTAATACTAATTAAGAAGAAGAGTCTCCAATCAGCCAATGCCTTGCCAACAGGCATGTGCAGAGGGCCTTTGATTGGACTGATTGAGACTGCATTACAAGCACCTGTGCTGTTAATTATAATTTAGTAGGTTCACCTTGCTCTGCAGAGAGAGTTCAGTTTCAGTTTGTGTTTGACAGAGCAACACCTTCCAACACACACCGCTCTTAAAATGCAGAGGATGAGATGTGTACACAAATGTACTTAGGCCAACAACATCTAAACAGGGACACAATAATCAATATTTATTTATAAGGAACCATGGAAACTCCTAGTTGACATGTTAAGGTAATGGAAAACAACCGTGTCTTTGAAATGTGGTGGTAAAAGAAGGCCGCTCTGATCCATGGCTCTGGGCAAACAGAGAGTGCAAGCCATAAACATTGCGTAGGCTCGATCAAACACACATCTGCTGGGAGCTTTGTAATGTAAGGGCTTTGACAGCCAGCATCGGGAGGTGACAAAGCGAATAAATCAAACATGCAGAAACGTTAAGTGCTGGCATGCAAGGGACTGTTTTTTTTTTGTTTTTTTTTGAGTGAGTGGAAACAATTTATCCAGCTTGCTGTGATCCGTGCAAAGCCGCAAACCTGATTGCACTTTTGTTCCAAATTCAAAGCTCTCTCTCATTCTATTGCAGCAGATGGAAAATATTCCTGCTTCCCGTCACTGTTTTTCCCATTAAACAGGACCGCCAGGCCGTGATAGGCCCTGAAATGCACTTTCCACAGCCTCGTCCAGTGAGACATTCCCCCATATGGTATAAGGAGGAGTCTACTACAAAACTACAGAACTACAGAATGAGAGAGAGAGTATTACAGCAGCTGCTCTCCATGCTCAGCACAAAGGTTAATGTCTATGTCAGATGGCAGGGAGGAAAGAGTTACAGTAAAGATCTCCATCCTTTAAGCTTTGAATCATCCGCTCACAGCTGCATCACTCCAATAAGAAGACAAAGGCAGAAAGGCAAGTCGCCTATTGTAGTGCTGTTCCAATTACTGTTGTTTCGGAGATTTTACCTCAGAAGTCACAACTTTAGTATTAGTATTAGTATTTATTTATTTTTCTTGAGCACAATGTTAAGAATATAATTTTGATGGAATGTTATTTGACATTCCATCTAAATTAACAGTTAACAGTTACCTAGTATCCTAGTTTCAATGTACAGATGCTATAGGCTCTTTGTTTACCTGTGATCCTAGTTTCCTGAGGCACTGACTACACTGTCTCTGCATTATTTGATGTATGTGTTGTTTACCTTCATGCTTATTGTAGTCACTCTGGATTAGAGTGTCTGCTAAATGCCTAAAATATAGTTTTGATTGTCATAACTATAGGCTTGGTTTGCCAACATCTGGCTGCACACACCAGCATGGCACTGATGCCCACTTCTCTGGACCCCAAACTGTCCTTCCTTCTCCTAATGGTCTACCTTCACGTGGCCTGGCCACTTGGTAAGTAAAGCGTTTTGATTGGACTTCATCGAAGGCAGAGGTTCTCGATATGGAACCAAATGGACCTGCATTTGGTTCCATTTACACTCTGAGTTATGACGTATAGGCCTACCTTGAAATTAACCATTTTGAGAACCACTGATTTCTAAAGTATATTGATTCGTCTTTCTTTCTCCTCCTTTAACCCTATATAATTAGTTGTCTAAAGTGCCTCTCTCGAAGAGAGTCATATGGGTCCGAGACACTTGGTGGCGCTGGAGCACAGAACAAAACATAAACTCACGAGCTAATTTATTGGTTCGTGGAGCTGTCACTCAAGGCGGCGCCTCCGGTCCTGACCCGCAGGTATAAAACCGGTGGGCGTACACGCCGAGTCATTCCTACATTTTTCTGCGCTTGGATGCACACAGCACAACGAGTACACCAAAGTTCACACCGGCTGTTGAAGTTGTATTTTCCCGAAAGACGGACGAGTCTAAAACCGACTTGTACCGCGGGGATTCGCAGCCACAAGAAGGTGTCTTTCTCTCTACGAGCTACTAAGCAGATAAGTCAAATAAGACTCATAACACAAGTGAGCCTGCCCGGCGGCTTGTTGTTCTGTCTTCCCTCTCATTACCCTCTAGCTAGCGTTGTTAGCTGTCAGCTAGCTCCGTTAGCCTGTCTGTGGTTTAGCTTCAGCGTTGCTGCCGCCTCTTTTCTCCACGGCTAGCCTCTCGTTAGTCGCTGACTAATCTGAGTCCTAGCCGCAGCCCGCAGCCTCGCTTCTACACCTCTCGGTGACGGCGGGCATACCGGTACGTTACGGCCATACCACCCTGAACACGCCCGATCTCGGAAGCTAAGCAGGGTCCGGCCTGGTTAGTACTTGGATGGGAGACCGCCTGGGAATATCAGGCGCTGTAAGCGTCTACATCTACCGCAGGCTAGACGGGCCGCATTCTCAACCCTTCCCCACTCTCTCTCAACCCTTCCCCGCATTGGGGACAAGAAAAGGGTCTCCCTGGCTCCCTCCATTACACGGTGGGCCAGCAACAACACGTGGGGTAGCCTTCAGCCGTTGACTGAAGGCTAACCACTGTGTGTGTTCCGCTTCACGTTACCCTCTATAGTAGGGGAGTTAAGTGAGAAAAATATTTTTATTTAGTAGTGGTGCTAAATAAATAATATATATATATATATATATATATATATATATATATATATTTTTTTTTTTTTTATATCTTAAAATGAAATAAAAAAAGGGGTTTGAGAATAAGACAAGGAACAAGCCATCTCCACCATGGCTACAGATGGCCACGATGATGGACCCCTTCCAAGGCTCTGTTTCAACAGGGTTTGTAACAACCTCTTGACTAAAGAAGTTTCCACTTGGGCTACTGATTCTTCCTCAGACTACAACCAATACCCAAGATGGCCTGCGGGGGTGGCGACAGCCCTCCCCAATTCCCAGTGGTGCACCACGAGTCCTACTCTTCTACTCCACCGCCACTTTTCTTTTTATCCTGTTTTGTGAGTTACAGACAGCTTTTCCTCACAACAATTTTGTTATAGTATATATTATTATTATATAATGATATTATATTATAACTTAAAAGTGAAGTGCTTCTACAATGTCTTGGACTGCTGGTTCCTTCTTCAAGCTACACCAACACCCAAGATGGCCTGCGGGGGTGATAAAGGCCGCCAACAACAAGCTCCACACGCTCTTCACCGCACTGGTAAACAGACCTGTGGAGCCAGACCCAAGACATCAGCCAGGCCTCGCCGGCTTGCTCTGGGTGCTGCTCTCCCTCCAGCGGGATCTAGTCAGCCCACCACCTCGTCCTCTCTCTTCAGACCCCTCAACCTCGACGCGTCTCAGAGACACCGTGACGAGTCCTTCCTGGGCTCCTCCCCTGCCGGGAAGGCGGCTCGGACCGCCAACAACAAGCTCCACATGCTCTTCACCTCACTGGTAAACAGGCCTTGGAGCCAGACCCAAGACATCAGCCAGGCCTCGCCGGCTTGCTCTGGGTGCTGCTCTCCCTCCAGCGGGAGGCCTCCACCGACACTGCTACTACTTCACGCAGCGGCCGAAGGCACGAGTCTCACTCGACGTGACGACCCTCAACAACCGACTGCTTCCCTCAACATTACAGGTATGTACATTGTGAAGCTAGGTTTGTTTAGCTGTTTAGCTAACCTTTTCGAGGTCGGGAGTAGCAACCTCATTGGATGGCCGACGCCACCCTAGAATGTTTAGCATTCCAGTTAGGCTGTTTTCAAGGTGCCACACCAACTCGTCTATGACATAGCCATAGCATCGGAGCTACTTCGGCTATTGTCTCACGCTGCTCTCATACGGTCACTGAATGCCTCACGTTGCTGTCCAACAGCCAACGTGACGGCTGCCAGGATTACGACCGGCACAGCGTCTTTGGAGGGGCCGATCGGACCCTGCAACTCCGTCTCCAGGAGGAGCGTGCTCAGACGCTTTCCCATGCCTTGGGCCCCGTCCAGGGTGTAGCAGCCCCAGACTGCACACCGGGACCGCTCCCCAAAGAAAGGCAAAAGCTCTTGACACAGATCCCCACCATGGGTGGGTCTGTGGCCAAGCTGCACAGTATGTACACGACAAAAATCACTGTCGGGGGACCACCGCTTCCCCTGTCCCAGGTTTTTCAGAGCACATTACACGGCTAGCTGGAAGGAGCCCATGACTCTCCCGGCTACCCCGCGACACTCTCAATGCTTCAGAGCTCCCTTCTTCAGGAGAGGGGCCACGGCCCTACTCCTGAACAGTTGGCTAGAGTTCGTCTCCTACATGAGAAAATTGTGACCTTCACGTACTGACTCACCGACCTGACCGGCCTTATGGCCACCGCTTCCATCACCTCAGAGCATGCTAGGTGGCTGGAAGCCTCACCTGGTCTGGATCCCGTTGCCCAGAGAGAGTTTTTCCGAGGGTGCTATCATCCCCGGAGGCCTCTTCAGAGGCGCACTCGAGAGGATCACCCTCAACGTGGAGGTGCAGCGTCCAGGCTGCGAGGCCCTGACCAGCAGCCGAAGTAACACACTCCCTACCCTCCCCCCATGCGCCGGGCCCAGCACCGGACGTAGCAGTCTCGGACTGCACGTCCAGTCCGCCCGCAATGCGCTTCTGGACCATGGCACAGGTGGGCGTCCTGGGCGTCCCTGTAGCCAGGTCCCTCGATATTGTTTGCACAAGTACAGCATTTTTTGTCTGTAGTACAGGCTATGCCACAATACAAAAAGACAACAAAACAATATCCACGGAGGGGGGGACATGAACCCACTGCCACGGGGGCCCCATGGGCCCCCCCCCGACGCAGTGGGGCAGGGCATAAGGTCAGTGGCGTACCAAAACGCCACTGGGGAGACGGGTCATGCCCAATTTTCTCCGACATGCTAGGGAACACTACCCCCAGGCGGGGCGTGCCTCCCATAGCCGGAGAGAACCCACTAGCCAAGCACCTGGCACAGTGGGAGTGGTGCGGAGCATCCCTGTGGATCCTCAACACCATAGCGAAGGGCTACAGACTCCAGTTCGCAGAACACCCCCAGCGTTTTCAGAGGTCATCTTCACCAACGCCGGGGGTCCGGAGGGTCTGATTCTCCAACAGGAGATAGCTTCCTTGCTGGAGGAGGATGCCGTCAGAGAGGTACCCTTGGCCCACTACTCCCGCTACTTTCTGGTCAAGAAAAAGGGGGGGGGGGGTCTACGTCCCATCCTGGACCTGCGGATACTCAACAGGCACCTCAAGTCTTTTCAGTTCAAGATGCTGACGGCCGAGTCTCTGGTGCGCTCCATACGCCCAGGCGACTGGCTCACATCCATAGATCTAAAAGACGCCTATTTCCACATCCCTATTTACCCACCTCACAGGAAGTTCCTGCGGTTTGGGTTCCAAGAAAAGGCTTATGAGTACACAGTCCTTCCATTCGGGATGCCCCTCAGTCCCAGAGTGTTCCGTCCGCTGTACGGAGGCCGCTCTGGCACCCCTGAGACTTCTGAGTCTATGGGTGTCCAGTTACATAGACGGCTGTCTCCTATGTTCGGATTCAGCAGAGGAGGCCGCGAGGAACACGACTCGGGTCGTGTCCCATGCGACCTCACTGGGTTTCAGGATAAACCTAGCCAAGAGCATGCCTACCCAATCCACGGATTTCATGGGCATCACTCTGGACTCTGTCTCCTACAGGGCTCCGCTGAGTCGGGACAGGGTCAACGACCTCCTGAAGTGCGTGACCATGTGCAAGACAGGCCGCACACTTCCACTGGGTACGTGTCTACGGATGGCCGGACTCATGGCCTCGGCCATCTCTCTGGTAGGTCTGGACAGACTCCATATGAGGCCTTTTCAGCGTTGGCTGAAATCCCTCTTCCACCCTTGCCCCAAGGACCTAGACCTATGGGTCTGGCCCGTGAGAGGCTAATGCTGACTGAGGCCGGTTTCCCTCCGAATGTTGTCGCAACGATTCAGAAGGCCAGAGCCCAGTCGACAATGACCCGCTACGAAACAGCCTGGGGTGTGTTCGAGCAGTGGTGCTCAGAACGACCTAACCAGGTTATCCCATTCCAAGCTTCAGTAGTTTACGCCCTGACATTCCTGCAGGAGTTCCTAGACAGAGGTCTAGGCCTCTCCTCAGTGAGAACCCACTTAGCAGCCATCTCGGCCTGCCAAATGGGCGTTAACGACCAGACAGTATGGAGACATCCGCTGGCAAAACGGTTTGTGAAGGGCGTACGCAGGGTACACAGGGTCGACAGACCCCTGGTCCCCTCTTGGGCTCTGTCTCTAGTCCTCAGGGCTCTAAACAATGAGCCCTTCGAGCCACTGCAGACGGCTGACCTGAGATGTCTTACACTAAAGCCAGCCCTCCTGGTCGCCCTGACGTCCGCTAAGAGGGTCAGCGATCTACACGCACTTTCGACCAGAGTGACAGTGTCCTCGAACTGCACTCTAGCTCTGTAATGGTGGTCGAACAGAGGTGTTCTGACGGAGGGGGTCCCGAGGGGTCTCCCCACAGTCAGGAGGTTGGTCACCGCCGACGCCAGCCTCTCCGGTTGGGGCGCCACCCACGACGGGAGGATGGCCAGGGCCGTGTGGGATGCCGCATTACGCTCCTCCCACATCGACTACTTGGAACTACTGGCAGTGTTCCTGGCACTCCGAGAATTCGAACAATTCCTCAGAGGTCACCACGTCCTGGTTCGTTTCCGAAAACACCACGACGGTTTGTTACATCGACAGGCAGGGGGGACTTCGGTCCTCTCGCCTGTGTTCCTTGTTTTATGCGTTCCCCCGTTGGAACTGATTCCGCATGTCCTAGCCAGGGTGCGGGATCAGGGATCAGAGCTGCTACTAGTAGCTCCAGCCTGGGGATCTTGGAGACAGGACATAGTCCCTCTCCTGTTCAAAGAACCATGACAGCTTCCTCTGTGGAGGGACCTGCTGACCCAGGCCGGAGGAGAGATCTTTCACCCACGTCCTCAGGACCTAGATCTCTGGGTTTGGCCCGTGAAGGGGCGTCGCTAGAAGCGATTGGCCTGCCTCCGAATGTCGTAGAGACGATCCTTGGTGCCAGGGCTGCCTCCACCAGACGACGTTATAACACTGCCTGGCTTGTGTTTGAGCGTTGGTGCTCGGACAGACAGGAAGAGGTCTTCCCTTTTCAGGCGTCTGTGAGACACATTCTGATTTTCCTACAGGAGTTCTTGGACAGGGGTCTTGGTCTCTCCTCAGTCAAGATCAACCTGGCGGCCGTAGCGGCCTATCAGGTTGGTATGAACAACAGACCATTCAGTGAACACCTGCTGATCCGTCAGTTCATGGAAGGAGTTGCGCGCCTCAGAGCGGTCGCCAGATCTCTGGTCCCCTCGTGGGACCTGACGATAGTCTTGGACTCCTTGATGAGAGACTCCTTCGAGCCACTGGAAACGGTGGACCTGAAGTTCCTCTCTCTGAAAACCGTTTTGCTTGTCGCCCTGACGACAGCAAAGCGGGCTGGTTACATGCACGTGCTCTCAATGAGCAGCGGCTGCTTGAGATTCAGTGGTAATGACACCAGGGTCACGCTCAGGCCGAACCTTTCATTTCTACCTAAGACCTTTCCCTCGGGCTGCTCGCCTGTGGATCTCACGGCCTTCCATCCTCCTCCCTTCTCTTCGGTGGAGGATAGGAGACTACATTGTCTCTGTCTTATGAGGGCCCTGAAAGTCTACAGGTCAAGGACTGCCCCCTTCAGGCTGGGTGAGCAGCTCTTTGTAGCCTGGGATTCCCAGTGGAAGGGTAAACCCATTTCGAAAGTAAGACTCTCGCAGTGGATTATGGAGGCTATAAGGTTAGCCTATACCTCGTGTGGTTCTGAACCCCCAGAGGGTCTACGTGCACACTCTACAAGAGGTTTGTCTGCATCATGGGCCTTGGCCAGGGGAGTCCCGATTCAGGATGTCTGCGCTGCGGCGAGTTGGTCGTCTCCGTCGACCTTCGCCACGTTTATAACCTGGATGTGGCCCCTGCAACCCTGGGACATGCAGTCCTGGGGGTTGCCGCCCATTTGAGTCAGGAAGTCTGACTGTTTTTTGTTTTGGTCAAGAGGTCCCTTCTGGCCCCTGGCCTTTAAAAACCTTCTCAGTCTCCCTTGCGGGAGGGACGCACATTCACGTGACGTCTCTCTGGAAAAAGGGGGACCGTGGAGCGGTCCTGTCAGCCGGGGTGATCATACGGGAGTTTTATGATGACCCATATGACTCTCTTCGAGAGAGGCACTTTAGACAACTTCGGGTTACTTCAGTAACCTCAGTTGTATAAGTGACTCGAAGAAGAGAGTCATTGTACTGCCCGTCTGCTTTGGCAAGCGGCAGAAAAATGGTTGATAGGAATGACTCGGCGTGTACGCCCACCGGTTTTATACCTGCGGGTCAGGACCGGAGGCGCCGCCTTGAGTGACAGCTCCACGAACCAATAAATTAGCTCGTGAGTTTATGTTTTGTTCTGTGCTCCAGCGCCACCAAGTGTCTCGGACCCATATGACTCTCTTCTTCGAGTCACTTATACAACTGAGGTTACTGAAGTAACCCGAAGTTAATGGGCTATATGCAGCCAACACTTCCACGTTCAGTTTGGGCCGCCGGTGTGCTTCCGGTCGGCAGCCACTCATTCACTGTGAGTGTACGGTCGTGATTTTGTAGGAATAAAGTTCAGTTCTTTAAACCACACTATTTCATTTGAATATGTGATGGCGTAATTTTTCATAGTTTGTATTATTTGTGTTGTGATGTTGACATGATGACATGAGGTAGAAACGGCCACCAACGTAATAAAAAAAGTCAACCAAAGAACAAGATTCCTTAGTTTACAGGATCTCCTCACTGGTTCATTCATCAAACACTTTTTGATGAATTGAACAATGTGGACCCTGTTGTAAACAAGTGTAATGCTTAATTGGGTCGTCCACTCACAGTTAACAGTCTTTGTATTGAGTTTGTGCTTGAAATGTACTGTAATCTACAAACTGTTAATAAATATTTCAATCAATCAATCAAAAACTGGTCAACAAAAACACCTCGTACAAGGTTTCTTTGACTATGCATGCACCTCCTGGTACCACAGCACCTCAAAGGCCCTTAAAACTAGGCTCCCACCTCACCCCTGCCCACTTTGACAGGCTGGAATGGCTTAGGGTCGACGACAGAGTACAGCATCTTACCATGTACCTGTCTAGATACGAAGTCCACACCCACAACACCAAAGGGAGTGTAACGAACCATGTACAACCCAATTTCGGCACAAACAAGGGACTACATTCTTTGACTATATAGAAGTGTCTATTTGTACGTCTCTAAATGTTTTGATGAATTGAACAAGGTGGACCCTCTTGTAAACCTCGTATAATGCTTAAATGGGTTGTCCACTCACAGTTAACAGTCTTTGTATTGAGTTTGTGCTTGAAATGTACTGTAATTCTGCAAACTGTTAAATATTTAAATCAATCAATCAATCAATCGAGTGGTGCCGGTCAACGGCAGAATAATCTAATATGTCAAATAGTCAAAGTACTGAAATGTAGGACTCTTCGGGTTATGTGGCAAAACATCACAATGTCATTGTTTTAGTCAAAAACCAAAAAACACTGGAACAAAGCTATAGTACAGCAAAAACACTAGGAATAATTGTCACTAGGAAACACTTAAGCAATATTACACGAGAGGGTGTTGTTTAACGTGATTATTGCCACGACAGTGATGCGGTAAGGAACAAGACGAAGTCGAGTTCCGCAAGCATCACTGAAGTGGCAATAATCGCGTTAAACAATACCCTCCGCCCAGGCGGTGGCGTAACCGTCTGGCCACCCGACTGGTAATCCAGTCGCAGTGTGCCGCGGGTTCGACTCCCGAGCCCGACACGGCCTTTACTGCATGTCATCCCCCCATCTCTCTCCCGTTTCCTGTCAGCCTACTGTCTGTCCCTTCAAAAACTAATAAAAGGCGTAAGCCGCAAAAAAATATCTTAAAAAAAACAAAAACAACACCCTCAAGTTTAATATTGCAATTATTAACAGTTACCCTTAAAATTAAGAAAATCGCTGAAAAAAATGACATATGTAGTCACTACGACCACAAATGTCCCAAGAAACTAGCTAGCCTAGCCACCGAGTTTGCTAGCCCTCTGGGAAAACAGAGCGGCTGAATTCTTTGTTTTGATTAGGTGGTGAACAGTGCTGGCTTGATCCACGGCTAGAAACCGTTTCAACCAATCAGATTGCTTCCTCGAAGCGACCTGTTGTAGAATAGGAAATAACACCTAGAAACTGTGGGACGATCTGGCAGCGTGAGGCGAGAAAACCAGGGCTTTTATGGAGTGGTGGTGATGAGAAGATGGCAGGCAGGTGAGTGAGATTAGATGATCAGAGCCAGGTGTGCTTAAGGTCTCTCTCTCTCTCTCTCTCTCTCTCTCTCTCTCTCTCTCTCTCTCTCGTCAATTGGGTGCAAGCAGCTGCACAGGTGAATGTGCTGGTGCAGCAAATAGGCAATTAACTGCACATAACTGCACAAAATAGGCCAAAAAATAAGGCAAATAACTGCACAACGCATGTGACGCATGTCACATGAACTTGCCATACCTTAGCCTTTGCTGACACATTTTGGTATTTGTTAAACATTTGTGATTTGTTTATAAACATTTGTGATTTGTTTATAAACATTTGTGATTTGTTTATAAACATTTTGGGATTTGTTTATAAACATTTGGGATTTCTTTACAAACATTTGGGATTTGTTTATAAACATTTGGGATTTGTAAGTCTCATGGGGGGGGTAGGACCACTTCCAGTTGACCTGTAGTAAGTCTCATGGTCGGGGGGGGTAGGACCAAGTCTCATGGGATTTGGGATTTGTTTATAAACATTTTGGTATTTGTTTATAAACATTTGTGATTTGTTTATAAACATTTGTGATTTGTTTATAAACATTTGTGATTTGTTTATAAACATTTTGGGATTTGTTTATAAACATTTGGGATTTGTTTACAAACATTTGGGATTTGTTTATAAACATTTGGGATTTGTAAGTCTCATGGGGGGGGGGGGTAGGACCACTCAGGGCCGGTTCTAGGCATAGGCGAACTAGGCGGTCGCCTAGGGCCTCAACCACTGAGGGGGCCTCGTCACAGGGAGAAGTTTTTTTTTTTTTCATGTATCCCTTACATGGGCTACTGGCCACATGTGGCCCCCCACCTAGCTTCTTAATTTTGATCTCAAAGTGCACCAGATTGAAGCATTTTCATGGCAAATTTACAATTTTTATCCGGCGTGGCAAAGCAGGAGGGGGGGGGGGCTCTGTATAATATGTTGCCTAGGGCCTCAAAAGGCCTAGAACCGGTACTGGCTGACATGACGCTTCTCTCTCTCTCTCTCTCTCTCTCTCTCTCTCTCTCTCTCTGTAGTGTTATGTTACCCAACATGTTTTTGTCCTCTCCCCTACAGTGTTTGGCTGATTAAAAGCATTTCACACCTTAAAACTAAATGTTTAGGAATTAGGAGCGATTTATAAGTTTACAGACAGTGTTGTAAGATTTACAGTGTTCTAAAAACTCAGGCCAATTGAGGAGGTGATGGATTTACTATTCCACGAGCACACTGCAAAACATCAGTTCTCGACAGCACACTCACACACACACACACACACACACACACACACACACACACAGAATAAAATGTATTTCTATGTAAATGTGAATGTGATCTAATGAATAAAGTATGCGATGGACCTGCGGGGTTAGGTTCCCCAGGAAGTGTAAAACCATTTGTTTCGTTTTACAGATTAAATCCTGCCTTGCAGAAAATAAAGTGTGATTTATATTGTAGTGCTTCGTAGTTTTCTCTACTGAACCAAATGCACAAAATCTACGCTCGCAGGCACACACGCAGGCACGCATGCACGCACGCACGCAGGCAGTCACGCACGCACAGAGTATAATATGTATGATACATTTTGTTTTCTAAAGACTTAGAATTTAGAACATTGGTTTAGAACCTTCCTCTATAAAAAGGTGGCGTAGTTGACAAACAAACACACTTTATTGGGTTTCACAATAATCATGCATTTCGCACTTTAACCAGTGCAATTTAATTTATTGTTGTGAACCATAGGAAGTAATTCCAATTGTAAATTGGCAAAGTTTTATGTGACTTGAATCGGTTAACGGTCACACTTACTCTGTGTCGCAGAGGATGGCTGTAGAAATCCCTTATGTCCTACCAATGATCGGTGGGGATTCCAAGCTAATAGAAACTAGAAACTACAGCCTTTTTCTCCCTGGAAAGTGATATAATAGAAGTCATTGTTTGTGCATCAATAATAGTACAAAATAAATACATTGAAAAATAACACATTTTTTGGGGTTCTCAAATTGGTTTTAGAACCAATTGTGTTGAATCCTACAGTAATGTGAATGTTTTCCTCTACGTATAGAGTCTGGAGTGACGGACCGGGAGGACAGCTGTCCCAGCTCTGAGTGGAGCGTCATGTGTCGGCCATGTTGTGAGTACCAGCTGATTCAGTGCAGGTGTCCTGCCCAGCAGAGGGTCCGGGTGGGCTACACCGTGCCATGCTGCCGCAACGCTCTGGACCAGTGTGACCCTTGTATCATTCACCCAGGTATACTAGTCTGATCACATACAGTATGGGACCCTATATCATATGACCCTTGTATCGTACACAGGTATCACTCATCACTCATCCCATAGCCTAGGCCCAGGGGCTGTAGGGGTGTCAAGGTGGATGCTTGGTATGTGGTCTACTAGTCGGGGATCTCCAGAGCTCTCAATCTTCGGCTGTACGAAGCATGGGGTTAGAAACTGTCCATGGCCAAGTCAGGTTGTGAGAATTGATGCGGTGGTGCGGAGCGGGCTGGGTTGAGTCAAATTATTAATACGTGCTGGACCCGCAGGTCCTGACCTGTGCAACACTAGCTACTAAGCTAGCGCCCTTCAAAAAAGTGTCCATCTTGATCGCCGCATGCATCTACACCCCCTGTTTCTGTTCCTTCTCTCGCCTTTATCTCGGATTCCTTGTCCCAGATGGCATTTCTGAAATTCTGTCCAAAACATGTTTTATTCGATAGTCCATAGCCATCGTAGTAATGGTTGCGGTAAGCCTTTGTGAGCGAGAGAATAATATCCAGCCTACTTACAAGTCACAACACACATCATAAGTAACATACTGTAAGTACCATCTGGTTACTGTTTTTGGCTACTTCAAAATCAGGGTTGCACAGGAAAAATGCTGGCGGTGAACGGGTGAATTAATGAATTAATCCTGGCAGGAAATATTAATGGTGTAATTGTCATTATTAAAACATACAGTAATGCATGAGAGTCTCTGCTATTAGTCAATCAGAATAGACTAATAGTCAACAAACACCATCGCTGTGTTGCTTGTCAACAATAACTGTTAGCTTGATGATCTGTTCCTTTCAGGAAGCGACACCGATGTGTGACGTGATCTGAACAATGGACTATGTGCACTGTCTGTCTGTTTGTCCCTGCAGGCTGCAGTCTGTTTGAAAACTGTAAGAGTTGCAACAATGGGACATGGAAATCCAACGATAACTTCTTTGTCAGAGGGACGTTCTGTAAGGACTGTCGTCAAGGCTGGAGTGGAGGAGACTGCAAAAGTACAGTGGCATGTTTATACATTTTGGCGAAGGGCTTTTCTTTTTTAGATACTTTTTGTGATACTTTTGAATGTTAGAGCTCTATATTAAAAAAGAAAAGAAAAAAACAATGATGGTTCAATGATCCTATCTTGAAACAAATCTATAACAGTTGAGTGTAATTTGCCTGTAATAAATCTACCATTACATTTAAAATATATACAAACTATGTAATTATTTGTATGTGTTTTGTTCAGCATGTGGAGGAGTCCTTCAGCGGGCCCATGGAACTGTGGCGTTAGAAAGCTACCCGACCAATGCCCGGTGTGAATGGAGAGTGCAAGTAAACCCTGGACACAGCATTGAGCTGAGGTGGGACCTTCTTTCAAAACTCCTGTCCCATTCTGCTTGAGGTGGGACCTTCTTTCAAAACTCCTGTCCCATTCTGCTTGAGGTGGGACCTTCTTTCAAAACTCCTGTCCCATTCTGCTTGAGGTGGGACCTTCTTTCAAAACTCCTGTCCCATTTTGCTTGAGGTGGGACCTTCTTTCAAAACTCCTGTCCCATTCTGCTTGAGGTGGGACCTTCTTTCAAAACTCCTGTCCCATTCTGCTTGAGGTGGGACCTTCTTTCAAAACTCCTGTCCCATTTTGCTTGAGGTGGGACCTTCTTTCAAAACTCCTGTCCCATTCTGCTTGAGGTGGGACCTTCTTTCAAAACTCCTGTCCCATTCTGCTTGAGGTGGGACCTTCTTTCAAAACTTCTGTCCCATTCTGCTTGAGGTGGGACCTTCTTTCAAAACTCCTGTCCCATTCTGCTTGAGGTGGGACCTTCTTTCAAAACTCCTGTCCCATTCTACTTTTTTTTGTTTGAAGTCTGACCTCCACTGTTGCCACGGTTATTACACATTAATAGTTACTTTGCTGATTTAGATAATACTAACTAGGGAAATTGTTTAAAATAGCAGATCTACAAGCTCATGTCTGTGAACTTGTAAATCAGCTATTTTAATATAATATAAAATAGGGCTTAAAGGGGAATACGACTCATTTTCAACATTATATTGTTATGGTCTGAAAATAAATCAGTGACATCATTGTACATCTCAGTGACATCACAAAGATGTATGTTACTGATTTTTTTCAGATCTCCAGGCAACACAGAATGGGGGACTTTTTTAATTTATTTTCACACAACACAAAGCTTTGGTGCACTGCTACTCCTTGTGGATAGGGGGAGGGCTGTCTTACTGAGACAACATGTAGTCCAGGAAGTAAGTGAGCCCAGTGTCCATGACATCAGAGACACTGCTAGGATCTAAAATATCTAAAACCACATATAACACACATAAAGACCCCCAGGAAAGTGTTCTAAATCTTAAAAGTCATTAACATATTCTTTTTTGCAAAAATTGTGTCCCTTTAAGATATAAAATGTCAAATTTTCCTTATGCTTTAAGTCAGGGGTTCCCAAACTTTTTTGGACCAGGTACCCCTTTTGGGGTAGATATTTTTCCAGGTACCCCCTCATCCTCGCAACACGGATAACAAATAAATGTATACGTCTAAATGTAGACGTTTAAATGTAGACGTCTAAATGTATACAGACGTCTAAATGTAGACGTCTAAATGTAGACGTCTAAATGTGTACGTCTAAATGTAGACGTCTAAATGTGTACGTCTAAATGTAGACGTCTAAATGTAGACGTTTGGGAACCACTGCTTTAAACACTTTAGCACTTTATGAACAAAATAGATGGGTCCCCCCTGGAACTCCCTCAGGTACCCCTGGGGGTCCCCGGATCCCACTTTGGGAACCACTGCTTTAAGTAGCATGTGGTATGTCAAACTAGGGTGTTTTCATGATTCTGAATCCATTTTGCACAAAAATCACTCGTCATGACAAATGTGATGAGGTCATCACAAAATAATGTGATGAGGTCAGCACATGTTTATTTATGTATTTATTTTATGTATTTATTTCTTTATTTTGAATGTGGTATTGCTTCTTTTTACTGAAGTCTAAAATCGGAGTAGGCTACTACATTGGTTCTCAAAGTGGGGTCCGGGGACCCCCAGGGGTCATTGTGGGTTTAACCTCTTAATCCATTTATATTTTGGCGATTCAAAAATAGCATACAATCTCACAGCTACTGTAGCATACAATCTCACAGCATGTCACTTGTATACTTCAATCAAACGTGGTGTTGCGCTGCGGGCTTGTACATCTGATATTTTTGAAAATATTATAGAAAATGTTGAAATCTTTGAATAATTTGGATTTTTTTTTTCTTTTTTACATAAATCTTCTCTTCTGGGATTCCCTGGCAATTTCAATTTTGTGATCCTTAACATGAACAAGTTTTTCCCTTTTTTTCCTGTTTTTTGGTGACCTGACCCGGCAGGTTTTCAGTGCTCAGTGTGGAGTCTGACCACCACTGTGGCTACGACTATATTGAACTGCGTGACGGCGACAGTCTGAACTCGCCGGTCCTGGGCCGGTACTGTGGACCAGAGCTTCCTGCTCCGGTCAGGACCACAGGGAACACTCTCCACATCCTCTTCGTCTCAGACGGCTACACCAACCTGGACGGCTTTGTTCTCCACTATCAGCAGAGTTCAGGCAGTTATACCGCTTATCAACCCATTGAAACCGGGAAAGAGTCCGTGGACCATTATTTTACATGCTGGCCATATAGAACTGCCATTTTTGCTATTTTTGAGAAATCTTTAATTGTTTGCATAGCATATATATATACTGTATATATGCTTTTCAAGCCAAACATGTTTAATTCAAATCTTTGCTTCAGAACAAAATATTATGAATTAACCACGATCTGCTATTTTCACTATTTATGAGCATTGCTGATTTTATTTTTTATTTAAAAAAGGTAAATGTTAAGAAATGTAATAATTAAACGTGAATACTACTATTGTATTTGTAAGTTTTAATACTTGAGTATATACTTTGTCCACCACAGCCTAGAACAATAAAATGATTTATTTATTTCCCCCCTAACACTGCTCCAGCTGCCAAGATAGTAGAGTGTAGGCCTCCAGAGAAGCCAGACAATGGGGATGCCCTGCCTGTATACGGGCCGGGGCACCGGCTCCTCTCTGTCAGCTATGTGTGCCACCCCATCTTCACACTGATTGGTTCTGAGCAGAGGACATGTCTGCCCAATGCTACTTGGACTGGAACTGAACCCAAGTGTGTTAAAGGTATGTTTCATTATGAAGGTTTGTACCCAAGCCTGATTTATTAGTTGCGTGCCATGTTGTCGACCGAAATTTGCACTTTGCCTGGTTTTGAAACTTCTCTTCTCTTCTCTCGTCCTCTCCTCCTCTCTCCCCCATCCTCAACTTTTCCAATCTCCCCCTCTCTTCTCTTTCCCTCTCCTTTCGTCTCCAGTAGTAAGCAGGGGACACTGTGCTCCACCACCCAAAATCTCGAATGGCTATCATAAACCTGTAGCTGCCAGATCTGGTGGCAGCAGCAGTAGCAAGACGGAGTTCTTCTGTAAAGGCTCCTACATTCTGAGTGGAGAACCCACCCTTACCTGCCTGTCCAATGGATCATGGAGTAGCAGACCACCCCAGTGTGTGAGAGGTAGGCTGCTCTCTTTCACAAAACCAAAATCGTAATTGAGCTCAAGGGAAGGAACTAATTCAAATGTTTATACAACATTATAACTATATACCTGGTTTATAATTGTTCTCATTGGTGGGCTATGGCCGGTATAGCGGCCAGATGTTTTTTATGCAGATCCCGATGTGCAGGTTGGTGCCTTGCATGGTTTCCCTCTGCCATCGTGTCTGAATGTGTGTGAATGTGTGAATATAATGCTATGTAAATGCACCATTTACCATTTTCAATCATTGTAAGCACTTCATACGCATGTATTATCTTGGCTATTCAAAAATTCTATTTTGGAGAGAATTGTTTTGAAAAATATCTAAAATGTTTTGTGTTTTTGGCAAGAAAAAGTTTGAGTTAAAAAAAAGAAGAACCTTTGATATCAAAATATATATAGCATCTACAAGATCACTGTGCATCTGTGCGTCACTTTGTGCCATGCTTCGAGTTTGTATATCTGCATACAGTATTGTATAGCCTACATAAATTTGGGGGTCCTTGACACAACATGTTTTGAACTAGCCTACTGATGTAACAATGATATGGATGATGTCATTGATTTGTCTCCCAGCTTGCAGAGAGCCCAAAGTATCACAGCTGGTGACTCAGACGGTTCTGAAACCACATCAAACATCAAAGTATGACGCTATATTATATTATCTTCATTAGATTTTTCCAATAAGCTTTTTAGTTTATAGTTTCGTTTTTATAGCACGATTTGGGCTATAAGTGATTTTTTTTTGTATTTTTGTATTTTCTTTTGTGTCGCATTAAAGCCGATAATGTTATGACCATCACATTGATAGTAAATAAGTCATTTTTGTCAGGTCAAACCTGACTAATGATCGCTCATGAAATACTCCACACAGGTTCGACATGTCCTCGGCATACCACGTGCTGCCGTCCACTTTCAGGCTGTTCACGTCACACAGGCGCCCGAAAAGTGAGGCCACACATTTGCCGGTGCTCCCTCGTGGTTTTCACCACCTCCACACCAGCATTGAGTACAAGTGTTCCTCCCCACTGTACCACCACAGTGGCAGCTCCCGACGCAGCTGTCTGAAGACCGGCAAGTGGACTGGTCGCCATGTGTCCTGTTCACCAGGTGGGGGCAGCAGTGGCTCAGTCAGTCGCTGTCTTTCACCCTTGTATGGATGGCAAAGACAAAAAATGTAATAAAAAAATGTGCAAAGTGTGGTTGCCGCAATCGCATATATAGGCCCCTCCCACACATTTTGCTAGCCAATTACAATGTCACGTCACCCCTGTGATCATGTGTAAGTAATTTGGATGGGATTTATCCCCCCCAAAAATATTTCTTCTGCAACAAACGGTTAAAATATTCTAATTTATGGCACCCCCTATGGATGAAAATGGAATTGCTTTTGGCTCTGTTGATGCCATCACCCACGACATGTGATTCAAATTTTGGGTGGATTGGACATGGTTCATGATTTCTGCCATTTTTGAGGGTGCTTGTACTCTTAGCAAAGTACAAGCACACCACTCCTGATGAAGCCGGTCGATTTGACATAATGGCTCAAGTGCGTACAGTCAAATGAATATGATAAAATGTACTATTGCTCCATTATTCCCCATATAGCCTAGTTTTTTTTAACCACTTCTCAATCATCCCTATCCACACTTTTCCTGGGCTGTGTGTGCTCCAGTTCCTGTCGATTTGATCCAATGAAAGCCAATTAAACTGGTCAGATGACCAATGATATCCAATGAAATCAACAGGAACTGGAGCACACACAGCCCAGGAAAAGTGTGGATATGTTGGCCATAATAAAAACAAAACAAAAACCCAATTTTTGAAAATTGGGAAAATATAGTCACAATGCGACCCGTTGTGAGCTTGCGGTTTGATAGTTTCACCATGTGACATGAAGCGTAACATTGGGCTTATAGAAGTAGTTGACCCAAGAAACGACTTATTTTCTATCAATTATCCTCACACCCTTCTATAAGCCCAATTTTACGCTTCATTTCACCTGGTGAAACTATCGGACCGCAAGCTCACAACGAGTCGCATTGTGACGCATTGTGTGGTTGTAGATCTGCTATTTTCCCAATTTGTGCATATATGTGTGTATATAAGTCATTTTTTTTGGGTGAACTACTCCTTTAAGTGGGATTGGGAAATGGTTTTCCAAGTTCTAAATAGATTCAAGAATTCCTTTCAAGTTCCTTTCATGCAGCCTATGTTTCTGAATTTCATCATAAAATGTAATTCTCTATTCTGTCTTTCTTCTTTTTTTTGTTGGTATAATCTCATCCCCTCCCCCACTATACCCCCAGTGTGTGGCAAAGTTACCTCTTTCAACTCCCAGAATCCCTCAGGGATGCGCTGGCCTTGGCACGCAGCCATCTATGTCCGCTCACCTGCTACTGGTGGTGGTCACAGCACTGGTAATGCCCCGGGCGGCCAGCAGGGGTCGTCGGGGGACGAGGAGGAGGCAGCATTGTGGCACTTGGTGTGCAGTGGTGCTCTGGTCACCCAGCGCAGTGTCCTGGTGGCAGCACACTGCGTGGTGTCCCCGGACACCGAGCGGCAGCGTCCCCTCCATCCGGAACACGTGAGGGTGGTGCTGGGAATGCAGTACAAGAATGCCTCTGAGGGCCAGGCCAATGTCCTTCAACGCTTGAGGGTACAATCAAAAGCAAATGTCTTTTATTTGCGTGTGCGTGGGGCTGCAGGGAGAGGGAGAGCAGGGAGAACACATGTAAAACATATCTACATATAGGCTACACAGCATGAGACCAGCAGATTAAAGCATGAGGTTAAACATATGGTAAAATTGGTATCTACATACTGTAGCAGCTGGTGTGATATGATTAGACATACTGTGCAAAGATTAATTAACCAGCCCTGAGACCTCACTCAAACCTGTTTCTCTTTTTTTTGCCCCATTAGGTTTCAAGTATTTTGGTTCATCCGAATTACAAGTCCACCCTGGACTCTGATCTCGCCATGCTCAAGCTACAAGACAAGGTGAGGATCAGCCGGCTCGTATCACCGGTTTGTCTACCCAAGATGCAAGGTGGAGAGGTGATGGCCATAGAGGCGTATGCCGCTAGGTGGACGGTAGGACACAACGACCCTACACACTCCGTCGACAACAACGTCGCCGAGGTGGCCGACTTTCTTCAGTGCAAACGGGAGTTCGCACGAATAGGAACGGACGTGTCCATTCTCACAGACAATGTGCTGTGTCTCATTAGCAAACCGTCCACTCACCCCGATGTCCCTTGTCCAAATGTCCTGCCAGGCATCACCATCATACCGTACGTCGCCTCCCCGGTCGCCCCCACCGCAAGGACCCCGTTATTGGCAGGTCACACGGAGAAGCACAGAGTCTCTGCCATTGTGTGGGAGCTGTTCAGTTTAGAGAGCCTCTTTCACGACCAAAAGAACTGCCACAAGCTCATTTACACTGGGCACACGCAGATACTTAACTTCAGAAATTGGATCGAGAAAAACATGAAATAGATGTAGGTAGTCACTTTAGGGTGCTAACCTGTGTAATGGATCCATTATAGTTATTGCCACAAGCACTTGTGAAAAACTCACAGACACAAGACATTCATCCAGGTGTCCCCATTCCATGTTGTTATAGGCAAAAAATTAAAGATTAAAAAGATTTTCATAAACAGTATATAAATAGCAATCACAATGCAGGGCCGGTTCTAGGGGGGGCAAACCCAATCAAAACTTCAAACCCAACTGAACACATAACGCAAAAGGAGTCTCTCTCCTTAAAGAGGCGGAGAAAGATTGTGACAGGCCGATGGCTCGCGAAATATGCACAACAGACAATTGTTGAGACCGCAAACTGATATGATGATAGCAGTGCCGACAATTAGCAATTCGGTGCACTAGGCAGGATTTTTCCTGCCTGTCAAATAGGCAGGATTTTTCCTGCCTATTGAAAAATCATGGTGCACTAGGCAATTTGGTGCACTAGACAGGATTTTTCCTGCCTAGTGAAAAATCATCTGTCTATAGGAAGTCTGGTTAGTTTTCTATGCATTTCGGGGGTTTTGGGGGATTTATTTGGAACCCCCAAAAATATTTCTCCCGCACCGCTTAGTGGCACGTGCTGAGTTGCCCCCCCATATATTCTTCCTGCACACCCTAGTTGGCCAGGCTAGAACCATGTGATGAGCTTGTAAAGTTGCTATTTTTGCTACTTTCGCTACTTTTGCTATGCACTGCTATGCAACATATAAAATGGGGAAAACATTTATGAATTGAAATATGGAGATCATGTGGAGGTTTCTGCCCAACAGCGACAATTTCTAGGTTGGTATCTGAAATATAACAGTTGTTATTCATAGCCAAACATTGTGTGATCAATGCCACTTGTTTTATCAACAAAGTAAATGTCATGCATGTTGTCATGTTCCTGATACTGAACGTAAAATGAAAAAGATCAGATGATTCGACTGAATCATTACAGTCATTAGTGTAGCAGAGGAAAGACATTTAATGATTTAAGCCTTTTAAGTCTATATCAACTTTCATTGTAGTGGAGTAATATTTGATTGGAGTAAATACACTCAAGTAGCCTAAGCCTACTTCAATTAGATTGATTTTATTTAGCACAGTTTTTAAAACTAAGTACTAAATGTGTGCACAAAATCTTTAAAAACTAAACGATTGCCCAGAGGAGGCAAGAGGCCCAAAGGGCTTAAATACAAGGTGCATGCGTGAGCGTGTGTCTGCGCTCAGTTTGCATGTGAGCTCATACGTTCGTGAGTTCCTCCGCAGACTGTCCAACATGTGCATGTCATTGAGAAAGGCACTGAAGGGATTTGCTAAACATAGCTCTCACTCCTGAGATGCAGACACACACCGGTCTCTCTCTCTCCCTCTCTCCTCCAGCTCAGAACACCCTTTAAGACCGCCCAATGAATGCCTCTAGTAGTACACCCATTAGTCTCATGCACTCGCCCTCTACAGCAGGTAATGAAAGAGGATCCAGGTTACTTATATTTATTTAATTACAAAATAAATAATTGGCAATCGCAGCATGCGGCCCAGACCCACAAGGACTACGCTATTTGGCAACGCATTGCCTTGCTAATTTTCCTGTTTCATCACTTCCAATTTGACACATTCATCCTGTATATGTATGAGTTCTTTCTTTTCTGATTGGATGGAATTGGTATCCTGCACCTGAAAATTTATTTTATGTTTACTAAAAATCTGGAGAAACAAACACTATAACAATGCTTGCTATAGGAATAGACAGGCATGTACTGACACAGGCACCATGATTGTGCCTAGCCCTTCTAAAATCTGCCAGAATTGCCAGTCCGTCCAATCCGGGCCTGGGCATTGCATGTCTATTTTCCGAATAGACATGCAATAGTATAGTGATAATAGTATTGGATAAGATGAAGAATGGACATAATTTGCTGGGTGGAAATTTTAACCTACAGCTGCTCTCATCGGCAAACCATAACACAAAAGGCAATGAATATAGAATAATAAAAAAAAACACAATTACAAGCCATTTGTGTTCCATTTTGCGGCTGCCACCTGCAGTGCATGGTTGTGTGATGTCACAATGCTAAATCAGTGAGAGTGAAAGTCTGATAATCTGAAAGCCTGATTATGATTAGTCGCGCACCACTGTCGTGCTGGAGATAGCTGATCTACAAGACTCACAAGACTTCACATTGTGACGCCTTGTGAACTTTTACATACAATACAACTATTACACTCCCATACACCGCCCCCACCACCCTCAACACGGTTCTGTTTGTGTATGCGCACGTGTGTGTGTGTGCATTAGTGTTGGCCAGATTTGGACGAGAAATAAGTAACCAGCACCAAAAAATAAGGCAAAAAATATCTGCTATCTTTTATATTTGACCATGGACAAATACAACTACCAATATTTACAATACCAATAAAACAAACCCAAAGTCACTTATAATGGGCTAACATAGCAACACTGGTGTGCATGCGCACGATATGCAAGAGGGTGCAGTGACGACTTAGTGTCAGGTGTGTGTGTGTGTGTGTGTGTGTGTGTGTGTGTGCATGCACCTGGTTGAGTCACAACTCGCAAGGGGGAGGGGCATGGATTGATCTGCTGCTCACAGTAGGGGAAGGAGTTGGTGGAACAAAGCGGTCACGTACTTGACAAGAGAAGATCATTCACAGTGCGTACAATAGGACATTATATGACTTTGCGTTGAGTTGGCGTCACATTTGAAGGGAACATTTTCTTCAAGCAAGTAAAATCCACACGCTCATATAGGGCGAGACACAGGTGAGCATGATTTCATTCATGTATACGAGCGATCAATCCCGGATAATAATGCCAAACGTGCTAGGTGTGCACGGTTAATCGTTCATCAATATTGACGAATTAGGAGTGACGCCTGCACCCCTCTGCACTGTTATTGGTTTATCGAAATACAAGGTTCACTCCCACTTCTATGCCACTTTTCCTGCTCAGCTCACCCAGGCTTTTTTTCCTTTCCTTTGGTGATTTTGAGCGTGTTATCCATGCCTTTATCACCACGCGTCTGGACTACTGTAACGCACTCTATGCTGGCCTAAACCAAGCATCCATTGCTCGGCTTCAGTTAGTCCAAAATGCTGCGGCACGCCTAACTGGAACTCGCAGGAGGGACCACATCACACCTGTTCTGGCATCACTACACTGGCTCCCTGTGCGTTTAAGAATTGACTTTAAAATCTTATTATTTGTCTTTAAAGCACTGAATGGTTTGGCACCTTAGCATTTGGCGGATCTTATTGAGGTGTATAATCCCCCAAGGTCACTGCGGTCCGCAGGCCAGCTAAACCTTAGGGTAAAAAAGAAGACCCGCTTAAAGACCAGAGGGAATAGAGCCTTTTCCATCATAGCCCCCAAATTATGGAATGCGCTCCCCCCCCCAATGTCAAACTGGCCCCCTCCATTGAGACCTTAAATCCCACCTAAAGACCCACCTCTACACCTTGGCTTTTAACCCCGGTTGAGTTTCCATGGTCCATGTTTTGTATCCGTTTTGTATTTTTCGTGTGTTTGCTGTTGTTCTCTGTGTTTAGCTACAGTGTATTTAGTTTTATTCTTCTGTACAGCACTTTGTAAACTCTGAGTTGTAAAATGTGCTTTATAAATAAAGTGGATTGGATAGGATTGGATTTCTCTTGATAAACACAAACTTCTCAAAGTGGGGTCTGGGAATCCCAAGGGGTCCTTGAAGTGATTCCCCAGCTAAATTATTGATAGTTGGAACATAACTACTTCGATGTGCAGCCAAGACACACCCTCCTGTCTAGTGTTGATCCCTGCAGTGTGTGTTAGCTCCGCTGTCACACCACAGTGTATGTTAGGACTAGGTAATGTGTGTCTTTCCCCTCCTGGCTTTGCCCTGGGTTGGCTTTTTCAGTGTCAGTTTGCTTGCCACCAGTTCCTGACACAGTGCCCAGTTAGCCTCATCCCTCTCTCTCTGACCTTGTCTGTGACCTGTGGTAGGTCCCGTAGAGGTCTGCGTTTCTGATGTGGTCCACCCATGTGACATGTAGTGTCATCGTACTTAGCACTCTTGTGTAGACACGCACCGTCTAGGGTCCATTCCTGCTGTGCTTTGCGCATGCGTGAATTCCGTTTGTGTCCGAGCATAGGCATGGCTGAGGCATGGTAATGCCCCGCCTGCCTGTGATTGGTCTACTGACACTGCCTGGCTTGACTGTCCTCCGAGACGCGAGGTTACGGCTCCGTGGTGAGATTGAGAAATTAATAATAGTCTACAAGAGAATGACAGCTTGACACGTATGTTGTACTATGATTTGATTTGGGTGTGTTCTAAATAAAATGTTAGTGTTGATTATCGTGTATTAATCTAATTATAGTAAAATATTATTATTATAGTATATTACACTAAAATGGATAAAGATGAAGGGAAAATAGATCTTTTTATAGTACAATAATGTTTCAAGTTTACACAATCGACACAAACACACCCAAATCAAATCATATTATGGTGTGCAATGGTGCATGTTCAATCAATTATTCCATCAAAGCAAACGGCATAAACAATATTAGTTTGCCTCTTCTACAAAAATAAAATGTACAAGTTAGCGTTCTCTTGTATCATACCATACTACTTTTTTCCACCACGGAGTAACCTCACATCAGACTATCCAACAGGACAGTCAAGACAGGCTGTGTCGGTAGGCCAATCACAGGCAGGCACCATGCCTATGCTCGGACACAAACGGAATTCACGCTTTGAGCATCCATGTCTTGGCCTTCTCTCATGTCTGATTTGCACACTCACCTCATCCCATGCAGGGCATTCCAGGCAAGGGCCACCCAGGCCTCCAGATCCTGTCGCCTTGAAGCAGTCCACGCCAGGAGATATTTGAAGTCCTCGACGACCTCAAGCACCAAACCAGATGGACCCTTACATACCCCGAAGACCATCCCAAATGGACCCTTACGTACCTCAAAGGCAATCCCAAATGGACTCTTACACACCTCCATCATCGATCCAAATGGACCCTTACAGGTCTGTATCTGTCTGAGTTATGGGGGTCTGTGGCCTAATGCATATTTTTTATTTTGTTTTGTAAATTAATGTCCTTGATCATACTACAGCGTTCCACAAAAGTGTCAAAAGTAACAGATCCACAAGCTTGAAAGGCGGCACGAAGCAACCCATTTCTTTGTTTTACTTACTGTTTTACTATCTGCTGCATTTGCCCTTTTTGAACTTGAATCCTGAAAAATACCAGTTTTGGACATAATGAGTTTTCCACCCGACAGAGTAGATGAGATAAGAAACAGCCGTGACTCAGGTGGTAGAGTGGCAGCTTGTGAATGAATGGGAAGGCTCCTGGTTCGATCCCCAGGCTTTGGCCTTAATTGAACATATGGGTGAATGCAATGCAAAGTGCTTTGGAGAGATGTGCTTTATACAGTAAAATGCACCATTTACCATTTAGAATGAAACAGAAGAGGTTGCAGATAAGAAACAATAAGCCAAGACATAAGAATTAAGAAGATTCATTTGAGGTGTGGTGGGCATAGCTCAGTGGGTAGAGAGGCCATTTGGGAAACAGAATGTCCCCAGGTTCACCTCCTATCCCCCTTTATGTGTTATAAAGTTCCTGAGCAAGGCAGTTAAGCCCTAACTGCTCCCCATGGGCACTGTATTGATGGCCATAGCCCACTGCCCCATAATAGTTAAAATGTGTAAATGCAGAGTATAGATTTCACATTATGTGACAAAAAATAAATAAATAATAGTTCCCCACTCAGAAGTGGGGAACTATTATTATTACTATTATTATTTTGTCAGTCTTTGGCCATCGTGAATGGAAGTGTCCTGACAGAAAATGTGTGAACTTTAGACGTGCAAAGATCAAAAAATATGCTAGGCTTAGGCTATGTAACAGAGTTATATGTAAGGAAATAAGTGGACGTGGTTTTCTGGACCCACTGAAAAATCTGCCATTCATTTTTCCCACAGAGATTTACACAAATATGTATATCAATTATTTTAAGCCTAGAATCAAGCCACCCAGGATCCTGTTGAATCATGACCATAAAAAAGAACAATGAAAACTGCTAAACAAAGGGTATTTATTAAATGTAGTATATCAATCATATCATTAATTAGGCCTTTTGTTTCTCACATTCACCAGGATCCTGGATGGCTTGATTCTTGGCTTCAAATAAAAAAACATTTGTGTAAATCTCTGCCTATCATTACTCACCCTATTTTCTTTTCTTAATTTTTTTTGGTCACATTACTAAGCTATTAATTATGATGACATGGAGTCTGAAAGAGTTTCATTTCGTCTGTCGGGTGAGTAATCGATAGGAAAGCTAAAAGTAATTTTGGGGTGAACTATCCCCAAGTACAGTACAAGAGTAAATGTACTTGTGTTTTGCTACTTTTGTGTGACACTATGATGACTGTGGAGCATTCATTCATGAAAAACATTTTAAAAGTTTAAATCATGGAGATGCAAGTTTTCTTCCTGACACTACAGCAACAAAATATTCATGAGCCCAGTGGGTGGATCCTCATTTGCATTTGGCCTCCACACGACTGTATGCTATGTTTATAAGATTTATGGCTGCCATTTAATCGCAAATCATACATAGTGTAAAGTGATCTAATCTCCTTATGGATATGGAGGCATACCGTACAGGCCAGGATGCAGTAGGTTAAGACGAGTAGCAAAGCACAAAAAACCATCACAACAAAGTAAAATGGAGGCAATGAATGTGATTTATTGACGGCCGTTGCGATATATCATGCAATGTCTGGCTTTGCAGTTGTGGAAAGTAACTTTACTCAAGTAAACTCCACTACAACTCAGAGGCAAATATGCTACTAGTTACTTTGTATATTTAGATTATTATTACAAAACACATTAACCACAGCCCTATATAGTATAATACTAACAGGTCGTGCATATTGCCCCAGGCAGATTCAATCTGGCCCCTCTCAATTGTGTGAGGACTGTGGGAGGCCGAAATGGTGACCGACCAACCGGATTCGTCTGGAACCAGACTATAACCAACCAGAGCCTAGGATTCAAATATGGGGCGGGACATTGCAAAAAAATAAGACTAATATCTATTCAGTGATATTGGTATCACTACGCGAGGCTAATGAAGTATTGTTACCTTTGGTACTTTTGATGCCACTACTTTTGTACTTTTACTCAAATACAATTTGAATACTGGACTTTTACTTGTAACACAGTATTTCTACATTGTGGTAAAAGTAAAAGAGTACGTAGCCAGCCTACTGTACTTCTTCCATCACTGTCCCTCTGTGTATAAGCTATGCTCCGTCGTAGGGCGGTACCGCGCCATCGGAAAAAGCTGATATGCAAGCTCACAGTGTGCCACATCCATGACCCGCTGGAGCTTGTAGATCAGCTTTTTCTCTCTCTCTCTGTGTGTGTGTGTGTGTGTGTGTGTGTGAGAGAGAGAGATGTACGTTGGATTATGAAGGGCTCAGGACAGATTAGGTAATTATAGCCACCTGCTGTCTAAGCGTAGAGAGAGACAGAGTGAGAGAGAGAGATAGAGAGAGAGTGTGTGTGTGTGTGTGTGTGTGTGTGTGTGTGTGTGTGTGCGTGCGTGTGGTCATGTGGTGCTGCATGAGGTGAAGGGAGGCGGGATTTGCTTCGCAGATGGTTTGCCATGTGCAACCTGACAACCTTTCACTGTACCAGAACAGCTCACAAACACCGTTCAACTTCATCCCTCACACACACACAGGGAAGCAAGAATCACTGCATGTGTGTGTGTGTGTGTGTGTGTGTGTGTGTGTGTGTGTGTGTGTGTGTGTGTGTGTGTGTGTGTGTGTGTGTGTGTGTGTGTGTGTGTGTGTGTGTGTGTGTGTGTGTGTGTGTGTGTGTGTGTGTGTGTGTGTGTGTGTGTGTGTGTGTGTGTGTGTGTGTGTGTGTGCGTGCATTTAGGCAGGGCAGAGTATATAGTTCATTTCAGCCATGACACATTTACACCAGACAGACAGACAGACAGCGCAGCTACACCTTAGCCCACATGCAGCCGCGGACAGACAGCTGGTGGATGGAAATAAGCTCGGACTCGGAGGAGAGCGTTTACGTGAATCTGTCCGTCGCGTCAGTCAGCTTCTTCTGTCCGCGGCTGTGTGCTAAGGTGTAGCTGAGCTGAGACAGATATTTATCACGGAACTTCTAGGAGTGAACCATGCAGAGGGATTATGAGACGCAAAAGTAGCACAAGCCAAAGGCCTAAATACAAAGCACAAACACCTGTTGCAAAAAGACATTTGGATGCAATTAAACATAGGTATTCATGCGTTGAGAGAATAGAAACAACAAAAAGAGAATTAAATTACAGCGCAGCACAAGAGACATGAAAGGCGTTTCTGCTTTGATTTGAAAGATCTGAGCGTTGTCTAGCCCAAGTGAGGACATTCTCTACAGGAGACACAATGTTCCAGTTATTCTTCAATAAGCAATAACTTCAATAACTAGAACAATTGGTCTCATTCCTACACAGTAGCTCATTAACCCGTTGAAAGATTGTGAAAGATTTGAACCACTGTTGCAAAAATAGCAGATTTACAATCTCATATAGCCCATCACTTTGTAGATCTGATATTTTGGGGAAATTGTGAAAAATTGTTTTTGGCCCCGGGCGTTTAAAAGGAACCAGGCGGCTAGTTGCAGCAGCCTTTTTTGTTGCACTGACCTGCACCATTCCATTATTCAATGACCACACCCAAATTGAACTGAAAAACTGCAAATTATAGCTTGGGCGGACCCAAATTAGACAAAACCTGAGACATTTTTAGAATTGGACTTGGGGCTTAATGGGTTAAAACAACTGTGGCCTAGCTCCCTATAATTACGTAAGCTGCGTTCTTCAAAATAATACATAACATCCCCTCCTGTCATAATTTCAACATCCTAACATTCTCTGTTCCAAGTTTCCAGAGTTATTTCTTTTCTTTCTATTAATCCAGAGTAGCTTCCCAGCTAGAGAAATGCTTGCTTCCACGTTGTGACATCATTGACATTTTTCTGCTCCGTTTCTATTCTCCGGCCAACTTATCCGACAATATAACATCTCATTTCATTGTTACGCAGACGACACTCAACTCTACCTCCCCCTGAAACCCAATGACCACTCCACACTCACCAACTTAAATAACGGCCTTACTGACATCAAATGTTGGATGGCACACTGAATGACAGCAAGTTTGAGGTCCACCTGATTCCACTACTCAAATCCAAAACAATCTCGGCACCCTCTCCACTTCTGTCAAACCCCATGCCAAAAATAGTACTAGGAGTATCATTAACAAATGAATGCAAAAGTCAAATCCAGTTTCTTTCACCTCCGTTCCATCTCCAAAATCAAACCATTTCTTTCCACACGACCTTGAAATTGTCATGGTCATGTCAGCCACTCCCACATTCCATTCCATCTCGCAGTCCTTGCCACACAACTGCTCACACTCCCTCATTAGCCCAACAGTGCCATGCCCCTTTCACACCTGAGGACATTTCTCCAATCATCCTGCTCCCTATAAGACTGGACTCATTCCACAAACACACTGCCAGTAGGCTACTACTTTCTGTTCCTGTAATGTTCCTTGCAGTAACTTCTGTCAGCTCCTCGTGCCTTGTATTTTGGACCTTACTGCATTTCGCATTGAAAGGTTTGCTTTTGGACTTGGTTTTGTATTTTTGAATGGTTTAGTACTTTGCCTTTGGAATGTGTTTCCTTTTTGGACTTCCTGAGTTTTTGCTATTTTGCAGTTACTACTTTTGTTTGTAAGCTTTACTGACTTCATAAATACTTTTTGAACTTATCTGCTTGTGGCTCTGCACTTGGGTTCTATCCTCTGCCTACCGTGACAGAAATAGTCATCCACGCACTAATATCATCCCGGTTAGACTACTGTAATGCCCTCTACACTGGGATTAGTCAGTCATCCCTGTCCCGTCTACAACTCCTGACCGGCACCAGGAGGAGAGATCACATCCCTGTCCTGGCCTCTCTCCACTGGCTGCCGGTCCGGTTCAGAATCCAGTTCAAAACCCTCCTGTCCTACATCACCGACCTCCTATCCTATCCCCCGTCTACCAGGACCCTCAGGTCAGCAGATAGGGGTCTCTTAGGGGTTCCGCACACAAAAAAGAGGCTCAGGGGCGACCGCGCCTTTGCTGTCGCAGCCCCCACACTGTGGAACAGCATTCCCCTCGCCGTTAGGTCTGCGCCCTCCGTTGAGTGAGTCTTTTAAAGGACCTATAACATAAAATTCAACTTTTTCAATTTCTTTTGTGTTTTTGGGGCTCCCATGTGTGTTTTTTATCCCCACAAATAACCAATTTTGAACAATCAGGCCTTCATGTCATATGGGTGTTTTAATGGAAATTGCTCTCAGAAACAGCTCGACTGATTTTGGCCTCATCGTGATGTCATCAATGTCACCCTACTTTGTATAATTCCTCCTTTTCTTCAGTCTTCAGTTGCAAATTTGCATTTCCACTTTGTTTACAATGTCCACCATTGTTGATTTTCCAAGCTGGCATGGAATGGAAACAAGCCTGGTTTTATCTAGCATGAGTATTATAATGACTCAAATATTAAATAATCTGCATATCAGCACCCTCTCCACCTCAGGACAGTGTGGTACTGCAGCTAAAACTGCTTTCAAAGTCCAGAAATAATTGACAAGGCTGGTTATATCAGAGTGGTGATTGAGGCTCAAACCATTAGAAATAACTTTGAGGGACATAGACAATATGATTATTAAATATTAAAAGCAGTTTTAAAATGCATGTTATTTGCGCTTTAAATCACAACTTAAAAGATTTTTATATTCACAAGCCTTTGCATCACCGACATGATCTTGCACTTTTCCTTTTAGATGACTTTGTCCTATTTGCCTGGTGTTCTATTATTGACGTCTTCTGCATTGTATTGTATTGTATTGTATTCCACTATATTCTGCCTTGTGAAGCACTTTGGTACAATGAGAGTTGTTTTTAAATGTGCTATAATAAATCAATTTGATTTGATTATAGGCACGATCTCTAGCTGCGTTTTTCTCGGATCAGATTGCTCGATCAGATTGAAGTGATTATACAGAACGTCGATGTGCTCAATTAAAAATCCCTGCAACCTTGCGGTTACTATATTAGCGGTTCTGACGAAGAGTAGTAACTGGCGTCCGCCCCGAAAATGACCGATTACTACTTCCTGTTCACAGGTTGACTTTTCTGGTGTTTCAACTAAAAACTCAGTAATACTATACTCCCATGTAACAACTTATTTATTTGCCTTCATAGGTTTTGATTCTTTGAATATTTTATTGACAATTTACACTTCTAGGGTAGGCTATGCCGTTATTTATTTGCCTTCATAGATATTGGCAGGGTACGCCATTTTCGTGTGCCATAACCATTCACTGAACAGTACTATACTCCCATGTGACTTATTATTATTTGCCTTCAGGTTTTGATTCATTGAATATTTTCTGTGTGTGTGTGTGTGTGTGTGTGTGTGTGTGTGTGTGTGTGTGTGTGTGTGTGTGTGTGTGTGTGTGTGTGTGTGTGTGTGTGTGTGTGTGTGTGTGAGACATACAGACATAGCAGAGGTCAGAGGTCACCATATTCTTTTCACTTACAGTACTACCTCATGGATACATATACAATTAGGCTGGCCAGTTGAAACACTTTTCATCAGTATAGTCTTTCTAAGTATTCCCATGCAATATAACCTATACACTGTATGGTACTTTGAAATGCAATGCAACCACAAGGTTACAGCAATTTGAGTTGTTTCAAAACAACAAAGTCCTAAGACTTTATTGTTCCATTGTGGTTCCTCTCACAAGCAAGTTAATAAGTTAAAACACTGTACAGTACAAAAATGAGAAAAGACAAAGAAAAGCGATCTGTGTCCCTAGACAAATGACCTTTAACAAGCTTGCTTTAGTCTGCAGCTTAAAAGACCTCAGATTGGTTGTCAGTTTGACACTGCATAGTTTCAAGGTTGTTCCACTGTGTAGATGTAAAAAGGCACATACAGTATATCTTCTACACTGGCTCTGGTGAAATTATTGTGCCTTAGCCGATTGCATAAACAAAGTTGCTCCGGTGTAATTGATTTTGTTATGAGATAAGCTGACAGCTTGTAGAGCAGAATTAGAATTACAATGCCTTAGTTGTCAATATGGTGTTTTATATTATTTGTCATCTTTTCATAATGTGTCAGAAACTAGCTGCTGTGTTCAATATTTGGATTAGCTCAGTGTAAGACTGTAAGTGAACTGTGGCAGTGTAGCAGTGATCGATGTGTTTTTGGTCTGATAAGCAGTGGTTCTTATTTGGATGAAATCGACCGGTTAGTTTTTAAGTATTTGTTGGTTGCTAATTACTCATCTGTTGTAGACCTGTGTTCAGCCCTTAAAATGATGCTTTTAATTCAACTTAAACAGATATTATTGAAACATATATAAGCCCTATTAATGTAGACTGCTATTATAGTAGGGCAGTGAGGGAAAAAGTACTCAGTAAAAGTATCAATGCAATGTAGAAATACTCAGTAAAAGTATTGAAAATGTACTTAGTGCATACTGTAAGTATTGGTATCTTAAATTACTAAATTAAAAGTACTCGGAATGCAGAATGTCCCACAAGTTAAAAAAAAAAAACGTTTGAAAATAGCAGACACAAGCTCACATTATGTGTCATCGTGACAGTACTTAAATGTATAGTTAGTACTTTACACCACTGGAGTAGGGTTAGCGCATGTTCATTCACTTGCTGAAATAATTAAAGTAAGCATTCCTGTGGTACCAAGCAGCTCTCACATTTATAATTGGAATGTTTGGTTAATCTTGCAGATCTATTGAGTTGTTGGCAATAGTGACACTTATATTTCTCGGTGATGTGTTGTTTGTTTGTGGATTGACTTTGAGAATAGTCCTGGTATACTTAACTCACACTGTTGAGCATCGAAAGGCGTTGTCGAGACGTTGTGAAGTTTCTCTAACATCCAAGCTGGAAGGACAGATATTGTGATTGTGAATGCATCATACAGTAGGCTATTATCATAATACACTAGCAATCTAGCATAGCCCCATTATAGAGCGTCGCAGTCCCGCCCCCTAGAGGGACCCGGAAAATAAATCCCTGTTCATTTTCCTCATAGACTTTTCAGAAAGTATTGATTTAAAGACGTTTACGCCATGAACAAAGCCAACTCTTGTCGTGACAAATCATGACAACAAACACAATTTTTCGGGCTGAACAAATAATTAGAAAGAAGAAGAAAACGGCAGGTTTAAACACTTTTTTTGTTGTTTTTCTTCTTTGTAATTATTTGTTTGGTCCAAAATATTGTGTTTGTTGTCATGATTTGTCACGACAAGTGTTGGCTTCGTACGACGCTTATAAGGTCTTTAAATAAATACGTTTTGAAATGTCTATGGGAAAAATGCATTGGAAACTATTTCCTGGGCCTGGCGTCGTCATGAAAGGGGGCGGGACTGCGACGCTCTATAGCATCCTGAAAGTGCAAAATAGTCCATCACTGTAAAATCTCAAGAATGAGACGGTTTAGTTAAATTTTTATTTATAATGAACCCTAACCACATAGGCTATCTACCATATTTTAGTTAGTTACTTATTAGTTAGTTAGTTGGTTAGTTAGCCACTTGAGATCGGCTATTTTAGGTATAAAGAGAATTGGTGTACAAAGGGGGGAAAACGGTGCAGTTGCAACTCAGGCCTGTTTCACTAAAGACTTTACTTGTTTTGTTTTGTTTTTTTAATTTATTTTTTCTTTTTTTAGTACGAATTAAGTGCCAGTGTGCAATATCAGGATATCGTCTCTGTTGGGTGGAAACATCATATGTCCAAAAAATTCAAAAGCATCAAAAGTAGCAGAGTGACAAGCTTGAAACATGGTGCGAAGCAACACATTTTGAGCTTCGTGGTGAAGTTCTAACTAGTATGACTGTATGAGTAGTGCATTGATTTACGATATGATAGGCTATAGTACTTTATTGTCAGTTCACACTGAAATTTGTCTTTTGACCCAACAGCCATGTATTCAGAACTCATGCACACATTTGACATACATGTAGCACAAAGAACAAAACAATATAGGCCTATACATAAAGACATGAAGACAAGAGCAATGTCCACGCCTAGATCACATGGCTACTACCAGTAAGACGCGCAAACGCAGGAAGCGAACGCAGCTGAGACCCTGCAGATCATGTCTGTCTGTCTGTCTGTCTGTGTGTCTGTCCCGCTGTTACTGTATATGTGGACCTGGCCCCTTTTGTGCCCATATATGGAGCTGAGTAGACCTGGCCCCTTTTGTGCCCATATATGGAGCTGAGTGATTGCTAATGCAACACACTCCATATTTGGATAGCGGGACAGACACACAGACACACAGACACACAGACAGACATGATCTGCTAGGTCTCATAGTAAGTGCTCACTGCATTCGCAACAACTCCTGATTAAACCTCAAAGTCGACTGGTGGACAAAGTATGCTGGGACACCATATCTCCTTCCTGATGGTAGAAACCTATTCTCCATGCAACACATGGCTAGTGTTTACGGGGAAAAGGAAACACCAAAAATGTTACTATGTTTCTGCCCGACAGTGACACTATGTATAGTTTCATTATATAGATATTCCACTGTTACGTTCTTAGCTTATGCATGTTTCATGATAAATGCTTTTTATATATGTGATGTATTCCCATGCTTTTTTGTTCTTGCTTAATGTAAATCACTCTGGATTAAATGCCTAAATTGTAAATTGACAATACATTTCCTTTCAGAGTGGCCGTACTGTTACTACTGTACATACATTCCTGTAGGGAGGATTAGACTGACACAGGCCGCTACAGTATAAGGAACGCTTTCACTCACTGCTCTAGCTGTTCCTAAGTATAGCAGGTGTGACTCCGCCTTCCTGTGGGAGTCTGCTGTCAGTGCCACAGGTCAGCTCACCTTCAGCCCACTTATCAGAGAGCTTCTACATGGAATATGTATCTTGCTTTGGATAAACTGCTTCTTTTGAGATATCCAAGTTTATTCATTCAGTTGTTAACAGATTGTTAACGTTGCCTCATCTAGGGAATAAAATAGCTTTTCAAACTGTTTTTTGGATATATTGCACCAAAGCCCATGGCTGAGTGAGTAGTTTCTCTTCGCCAAATATAATATTGATTCAAAGCAGCAGCATAGAAAAACCTTTGGTAAGTGAAGATTTAGAAGCCTCCAGTAACATTGAGTCTGTGTCATTCTGTGTTGTTCCTCCTGTGAATGATCAGAAGGCTTTTCTGAAGAGATGGTTCACTGTTGGGTGGAAGAGCTCAATCCACCGAGTGGTTTCATAGTAAGAGATGCCAGACGTCTGGCATAAACCTTGTATCTCCGTGATTTCATAAAGTCATGCCCTTAAAGATACTGTAGCTGAAGTACAGTCATGCCCTTAAAGATAGCTGAAGTACAAACAGATTATTTCCCCCCCATTTCATTAAAGGTTTCAGACATACAGTGCAAGTTTTCCACCTGACAGTGACGCTATGATGTGTTCTGAGTTGATATGACGACACATGGCTCATGGCTGATTTGTTTATATGATGTGGAAAAAAGTTATTTTGGAGTGGTGCCTGATATTTACAATGCCTTTGGAATGTAAACACAAATAATTGTTTGGTGTCTGTACTTTGTATTGATTCATCAGCAAGGTTACCTTTGTTTCTGATTTGATTTATTGTTTCAGCATGTGCCCGTTTTATCTTTTATCTTTTATGTAATTCCAAGTTTGTAGCTGTATTTGAAGGATTCAGATTCTTGCACACTGGCTGCTGCTACAGTTTCACTGCAATCAATAGACTTGAGAACATCTGGTGATTTACAGTGTGCACGCACGCACGCGCGCGCACGCACACACACACACACACACACACACACACACACACACATACACATATACCGTATATATATTTTAGCATCACAATAAGTAGCCAAAGTAAGTACTCATTTTGCAGAATGTCCATTTTTGAATCATATACAGTATCATCATGCTATGTTATAATTACTAGCCCTTACCCGTTGTGAGATATTTGCCCCCTCTTGTGGCCGTGGGGGGTACTGCGCCCGGGCGCTTTGCCCATCGTGTGGTGATGTAAAAACTATATTTGTACAGTAAATATGACAGTTGCGTCTGTAAAAAGTAGCCTAGCCGGTTTCTGGGAGCGTGCAGGTTTTTTTTGGCATGGAGAGATGTGTGCTAATAGTGTGGCTCGGTCGGAGATAGACCACAGACGGATAAACGGGGGTAAACGTTCACTAATAAATTGATTATTAATCATTAATGTGTCAAATGGGAAAAAAGTCTCCGTTAAGACCTCCATATAATTATGGTCCATGCCTGTGTGAAAAGGGAGTGATTCGTGCAGTTAATGATGAGATAACGCGCTGTCAGTGACATTCAGATATTCAGACAGACAGACATTCAGACATTCGCTGAATTATAGTATGATGATTGACCATGAAACATTAAAGCCTTATGTTATACTTTGACTTTTCTAAAATAGCTGATCTACAATCAGACCTGGTAGATCTGCTATTTTTTAAATATGTTTGACTCAACTAATGAATCTGAGGTGTGGTGTATATTTTAAGTACTAGTACTTGAGTAGGCCTATATATTGTACTTCATGGTTTCTTCACACCACTCTGCTTGAAGGGATGTTCAGAGAACTGTGTATGAAGCCAGTAATCCTTTGGCTGTGAATGCGTAACAGTTGGCTTGGCAAGTGGTGCTGAGTGCTGACACCTTGACACTTGATGGTGTGCCCCCGTGTTGTTACATAATGCAATCACTTGTGTGCTTGACTTGCTAATTTTATCCTCTTTACAAGGCTTAAGTCTCATTAGCGCAGGAGCACAATGTTTCAGTCAGCAAGGCCTGATGGACTTAGTTGCCCCCCCCCCCCCCCCCCCACACACACACACACACACTTCCCCCCCATTCCCTCGCTCCCTTGTTTATGTAGTAATAAGAGGATACTAAATAAATAATCTAAAAAACATTTGCGCGCCCTTTGAAGTAAGTCCATTAGGATTGTCTCGTGTCCAACACCATCCTTTAATTAGCATTTTCTATTTGTCTTCCATTAAAGATGATTGCAGAATAACAAAAAGCTCAATGGTTGATCCCGGGGGGAGCAGTGACTCAGGAGATACTAAAACGAAACAAAATGTTCCTGTTTTGATCTCTGGCTAACACCTGGCTGCATTTCAAAGTATCCTTGAGCAAGATATACTGAACCCTAACCCTACTCCCGATGAGCAGGTTGGTGCCTTGCATGGGTAAATGTAACAGACATCGTAAAACACTTTGAGACACAGCCAGACAGATATCACTGTAGCAGATGGACTGCTAGACCTGTGTTGATTCCAAGGGAAATTTAGTTGTCATAGCAGCACCACAGGGATAGAACAAAGATACTGTATCGGTAGAGTCGTCGAGAATAAGTGATGCAAGGCTGCAGACTAGCTGACACAGTTGTGAGGACTGCTGGATCACTGCCCTCCACTCCCTCCTTATCCAGCATCATCATTGATCAGGGTCCGGAGCTCTGCAGTGAGCTAGCAACACTAGCTCTGCTGCCCCGCCACAGTTATGCGCCCCTTCCACACAGCTGTGCTTTGGCTTGGCTTCAACCGTGTCTGTTTGCTTGCCACCAGTTCGGCTGCCTGGCACAGTGTCAGCCTCATTGATTGAGTACTTTATTGAGGATTTTTAAAGGTACAGCCTACAGGCAGTACAACAACAACGCTAAATAGATTAGACAAAAAGCCAGAGGCTTAATTGTTTCCGTCGTGTTCCATTAACCATTAAACATTCAACAATTGGACAGTGCAACAAAAACGACTACACAACAATATAGAAAAGCTCAATAACTCATCTTCGTCTCCCTGACCTTGTCCATGAACAGCAGGAGGCCAACTTAAAGGTCCATGTTTCTGATGTGGTCCTATTCTGATAATAATATAAAAGACAACATAAACATCTAACTATAAATGTCCCACGTCTCTGTCTGCGTGCGTGCGCGTGTGTGTGTGTACGGTTGTAATGCACGTAACTCGAGAACCGTTTGCCCCACCGACTTCAAATTAAAAACATGCGTTCCACACCCCCGCAGGGAGTTCAGTGCCCGTTATCGAGTCGGTCGGACCCACGGTTGTCCAGAACCACCACAAAAGGCTCTGGTCAGGCTCTGCCAGTGGGCCTAAAGGCTACATAGTCTGGATTTTCGGTGGTGAGGTGACCACCGAACTACAACATGACGTCACGAGCCGCGGTGAAGAGCAAACCACCGCCACCGCTCCAGCCCTTCTCTCTGTTTTTACTCACCACCGCTCAATGTTATTTCAGCTCCGGTGGTCAGCTCACCACCGGAGCGGTGGTCACCTCATCACCGAAAATCCAGACTATGAATAGGCCTTAATGAGGCCAAGTCCCCTCACCAAGTCCCATCACCTCACCCCTTCCAATCTCTGCCTCAGCCAATTGATTGCCATGGCAACCCAACACCTGACAATTGATTACTTCAGTCCACTTTTAACAGTCAGTTTTCCCTCTTCAGACACAGGCAGACAGGCAGATACAGAGATCTCCATGTGGGACACAGACAGACAGTTAAAACGGGTGCTATGACAAGTTGACAACAGGTATTATTATATATATATATATATATCGTTCTCAAGTAGGCCGGTGGCCGACGGCACGTACAGGTCTAGTAAAGGTAATTTAACATCCAACCTGGCCCTCTGCGCCTGGGCTGACCAGGTATAGCGCAGTGCTTCCCAAACTGGGGGTTGCGACACCATTTGCTTATGATTAGCTTAATGTGCAACATTCCCCAGGTTAAATCACCGCCTGGAAAGTTTGGGAACCCTTGACATAGCATATATGAGCCACTAGTAGATAGAGATACAGGCAAAGGTAAAGGATTCGAGACAATATGGGTGGCACTCAACTGTATCACAGGTGTCATGATGACATGGTGAAGGTACAGGAACACAGGACATGGGGGGTTACATGGGCATTCCTGGGTTAAGTAATCACTAACCACACAGAGGATTTAAAAGGTTGTGGATCTTTAGGGCAAAGAGTCTTTAAGCCACGAAGTCTGACGCTGACCACAACAAACCTGCTGGTGTTGGGTTGCTTCAGCAACGTCATGATGAGAAGCACAGGTGGAGGAGGAGGGCACATGAGGGGAAACCAGGCTCTAGACTAGAATCTGTCACAACTCACAATTGCCCAGAAGCCTTAGTTTTCACTGATTCACTGAAAAAAATCTTCCAACCACTTTTTGTTAAAGCATAACATTGCTGTTGGACAGAAACCGTGTATAACCATATTTCACCTTTTTATGTTTTTCCCCCTAAATGAATGTCCTACTACTTTGTCACATATCAGTGTCATAGAGAAGTAGCAACATGTAGCAAATTGATGACAATTAAGTAGGCCTTCAACTGTGTTGGTCTTTATCTCAACGAGACAAAAACTGAATACGTATATATGCAAATCCAACAATAACCACGTTATCAAAACACTCAACAACACTCCTTTGAAACAGGTTGACGACTACAAGTATTTGGGTTTATAGCCTATAGTATCTTCTAAGGACTTTCAAACTAGGAAGGGTATGGCCTGATCAGCCTGCAATGACATGCATAAGATCTGATCATCCCAGCTTAGTAAGAGGTTCAAAGTAAAAGTATTTAGGACGAGACATTTCAACGAAATTAGAGAAACGGCTGGATGGCACTTACACCTGCCTTCTAATGAGAGCACAAAATCTCTTTTGGAAGAGCCACCCATCGACTTCTCTAATATATGGCAACCTTCCCCGTGTTTCTTCACTAGTCCGATCCAGAAGAACAGTTTGCTGGCCACTGTTACAGAGCTGATCATGAGGATACAGTATATTTTATTTCCCTTCTTCTCTGGAATCCTACTGTCGTTCCCTGATGTCATCGCTAGGGACACATGCATCAGTAAGCAGGAACTGGGGAGTCTGGCGTGGCATTGTGAAATCCATGATCTCTACGGCGTTCGAAAAATGATGATGATGATGAGCAAGTAGAAAGATGATTTGAAAATGGTGGACCCTGATGTAAAGAAGTCTTGTGCTTTTCATGGTTTCGTCCACAAAGTAGCAGCTTTTGTATTGACTTGTGCTTTCGTTTTAAATCGTTAGTCCGTGACGCCCTGTGACACGTGTCCAGATATGAAGATCACGATACTGATATCAAATCCTGGATACATGGAGAAGACTGGATCATCACCTAGATCTGTATATATGGAGTCGGCCATACATCTGACCTCAAACCCTTAGGTCTCCATAGAGCTGACTTGTTCTGACATTCCATATGTTGATCGTTCCCCACCTTCCTCTTTGATGTCTCCCTTTTGACTGATACTTGGCAACTGCAATTGTCCATTCAAACTCTAGACGGGCCTGCCCCAAAAGTGTTACTTGCGCGAGCAGAGCGGGGCGCGAGTACTGATTTCGGCTGCGCATGTTGGTGACACCCTTGGCCAATCAGGGATTGTGAATTTTTGGTGGTCCTTCGGCCAATCTGGGATTTTGAATTTTTGGTGGTCCCCTCGGCCAATCAGGGATTGTGTATTTTTGGTGGTATCGCTGATTGGCCAATCCAATCAGGGAATGTGTCTTTTTACTGGCGTCGCTTGGCCAATCAAAGCGCAAGTTGGCAGCCTGCTGCGTATGTCGGTGGCCCCCTCGACCGATTGGATTGGCGCCGTATGTTGGTGGCGTCGCTTGTATATAAATATTGGCATATGGGAGGTAGATGAACTAATACAATGGTTTGAGAATGAGGGAAAACAACAAATATCTAAAGACTTCGGAACAGTCAATGAAAGCAACAGAGTTTTCATTAAATATTATAGAAGGAAATAGATCAAAGGAAACCTTTTTTATGGTTTTATGGTAAGAATTATTGGTTTTCAAAGAGAAGTGTCTTGATATCATAGGCCTATCGTGAAACTTAAAGAATATAGTTCACTTGTAAGAATATAGTTCGTAAATTAGAAGCTAAGAACTACTATTGTAATATAAAATACATATTAAAGATTTAATTAAAAATACAAGACACAATTATGCAAGATCAAGAACAATTGGTAATTTGAGAAGCTGTTAGAGTATTCTAAAAAGTATCTGATAGATTTGAAAAATGGATTAATATCAGAAATCCTGTAATGTAATGGAAATAGAGAATTATAATAATATAATTAAAATTACAACCTTTGTTTTAGAATTACAACGCCTGACTCTAAGTTAATTGATAGTTTGAAATTGTTATAAGTTATTATATGTTATAAATGTTATTATCTTTTTACGTTCCTATTAGCCTACTTTAGCCTAACTATTGATTTTGTCAGTTTAATAGTGTTTTTATTTTAGAATTAATGTCTGTTTTTGACATCTGATGTTAGCACTATGACATCAGATTGAATCGGTTTTGACTGGTTTTGATTGGTTTATGGGTTTCATCATTTCAACTTGACAAGAGTCACAGATAAATTGCGTGCTCTGCTCGCACACAAGTAGGCCATTCATGGTCAACTTGTGTGCTAAGCTCAAGTTGGCAGCTCCTCAGAGTGCATTTCTAGTTAGTGCAGCCATGCCTGGCAGCCGGCGAAAATTGAGGCCTGGCCCTACCTGGGCCTTCATCAAACCCTGTACACTCAAGACACGCTCCAGCGGTGGCCTAAGGGTTAGAGGAGCGCCCTTGTTGCGCTGGTTCGATTCCCCGCGAACACAGCTGAAGTGCCCTTGAGCAAGGCACTAAACCCCCAACTGCTCCCCCTGGAGCTGCTTAGTGGCTAACAGTATAAGACTGTGGTTGTACTGGTCAGCTCCCAGGTTTTAGTGTGTGTGTGTGTGTGTGTGTGTGTGTGTGTGTGTGTGTGTGTGTTTCTATGTGCAGGGCGTTGCTGAAAATGAGCACCTGTGCTCAGCTACTTCCCTGGGTAAATAAAGAATGAAACCAAAAAATATATATATATGGCCAGTACAGAATTCATTCCATATGTTGATCCTGACCCCCCATGCCAAAGCGCCAGTGCTCGCCCAGCAGTCTGCTATCCATCACCCAGGCGGATGTGTGCATGTGACCTCACCCTTTAGGGCGTCTTACTGGTACATATTGAACCAAGCTAAGTATCAACAAGAGCTTGTGACTGAATAATAACTACATGGATCCATATTTTTTTCATTTCCATAATGAAAATGGAAGTAACAGTTGTTTACATGCATACAAGGTATTGTGACAATAATACACAAGTGGATCACAGCAGGTTATGTCTGAATTTCTGAAAGCTATTTTCTTAATGAACACACTGTGTTGAAAGGACCATAGGCTACCATTGTTACAGTTTTTCACGATTGTAAACACACGTTTTTACAACCTAACAGCATTCTCAAAACTGCACACACAAAACTGAAAACGTCACACACAAAATGCTGACACTTCATTTCCATGATGACAATTTGCCATCAAATCTCTTAACTGTTCCCAAAATGGAACTCGTGTTTTCATTTGGTACACACAGCCATATTTTCAAATTACACACACATACCATTCATTGAGTACACTATAAGCATTTGCTGCACACTACCAAGCATTTACAGCACAATGAAGTGCAAAATTGAAAACACAATCATAGAAATGGAACACACATGAATGACAATGACCCTGGAGAACGAGCCATTTCTCCTTTTGTAAAATGACTCTGTGCACTTTGTAGCCCTGTACTTTTTCATAGTCAAACATAAAACGGCACACAAATATGCAGCCAAAATTTATTTTATTTTATTTTTTACTGTAAACCAGCCTGCTCAAACTCCCTATACCTCCTCCTTGTCCTCCTCTCCCTCCTCCTCCTCCTCTGTGTCCACCTACTCCTCTCGAAGCAGAGGGTAAGAGTGAGATGATGATGAGGTCCTCCTCCTCATCTCACTCTTACCCCTCTCCTTCTCTGGTTGTCGATCTCTTCAAGGTTCTCCATTGTTCACCAAACAAAACAGAGGCTCTCAAGTCCCTTTTATGGAATACCGGACTTCTCGCCTCGGCGAGTGGACTTCACCTTTGGCGAGTGACCTTCCCCTTTTGCCGAGAAGGCTTTACTTTCCGAGGCGAGTCGCCAAGACCAATCGCCCCAGAAAGTGAAGCCTTCTCGGCAAAAGGGGAAGACCACTCGACCCTGAGCATGCTCATTTAGTCATTTCCATTGCGCTCCAATTCCAAGGCGCACCGAGGAGTTTGCACATAAAGTGCGTTATTTCTTGCATTTTGCAGCTCCGAAATCGGGGACTCACAGAAAGACAGTGGAGAGAGGACGCAATGCCGCCAGCCCGCGCACGCACGCACGCGCACACACACACACACACACACACACACACAGATCTACACAATGTATGCCTATCATAGACTGAGATGCCTATACGTGCATTGTGCAAAGACGAAGCACAAATAAATCCAATAGCCTTGTGAGGCGCGCAGCGAAAAGTTGATAAATGCGATGTTTTACTGCTTCGTGTTCGTGTGTGTGTGTGTGTGTGTGTGTGTGTGTGTGTGTGTGTGTGTGTGTGTGAAGAAGCCTTTCTAACCAAAGTGCTGAAGTATCAGCAGCTAACGCAGACCATCTCACATGCTAGGCTACAGATGTAAACTTTTAGTTTTTATCTTTGGCAATGATACAATCTAAAAAGTAACTATAGGCTAATTGAGTTTTCAAATAAATACATGTGGCGTAAAACTGCTTGCAGCTAACACTGCAAGTAGGCTATAATTTATTCCATGAAGTTACTTGTAGTTTTAGACCCATGCTTTTAATTGCTAAATAAAAAAATGCTGTATGTTTACATTACCTTAGGTACCTTTTTACCCCTAAATGCATGGCTTGAATCAGCCGTGCACTGATGTGAAAGAGTCAAAACCTTATCAACAGAAACTCAGGGGAAAAAATACCTTAGACCTGTGTTATGATCCTTCCACTTTTAAGAAGATCACACCAGGATTTGTATTACACTATGTCTTCACATTCAATATTTGAGCTGTTCTTCTAACAACAATGTCATGGATTGATCAAATTATAGAAACGACGGATTTCACCGCGACACGCATGGATGTCATGGATTGATAAAATTATATAAAAGACGGATTTAGCACAGTAGCTAGCAAAGGCTGCAGTTGCTGAAAGTGAAGAAAACACTAGCCAAAAAGTGAAGACCAGTCGCCAAAAGGTGAAGACATTTCGCCCCGGGCCCAGTGGTCTTCCCCTCGGGGCGAATGGACTTCCCCTTTTGGCGAGTCGCCAAGACCAATCGCCCAGACTGCTCGCCAAGGGCGAGTGGTCTTGCTACCCTTTTATGCTGCAGTCCTGATTGCAAATTTCTCACCAGACCTGAATTTTTATAGATTATAGAGTAGTTTCTGCTTACAAATCCAATGCTGTGTTGAAAAATGTACCGCAAATTTGATGCCGTCAATAAGAAAACGTTGCCTTTAATAAATCCTAACAGTTTTTTTTTGTGTTGCTTGTTTCAGTGCCGACAACAAGATGCACAAGCAGGTGGAGGTGAGGATGCATGAGAGCCACATGGAGCCCATGCCCATGGAGGAGAAAAAATCAAAGGGAGCGTGTGGAGGACTGTGTCAAAAGATCATGAACAACATGGTCCTCACTCTGACCATCCTAGGTACGGTTACATGGTCCATATGTCAGCTCTGGACGAAGTACTCACATTTTGTTGCTTTTGGGCAGAAGCCACAAAAGTATTAAAAATAACAGATTTGTAACATGACTTATGATATTATACTAGTTTAAAAAGCAGGTGGCTTGAGCACATCCAGTTCCTTGCTGGTGCTGGACAAAATAGATGTACATACAGAGAGACACGACGTTTCGGCCGTGAAATTAAATGGTGTTAACAAAATAAACACTGTTGGAGCAAAGACTGTCCAACAGTCTCCTTCTCTGTTATTATATTATACCTAATTTTGTAAAGAAATGGTTTAACTGCTATACTGTAGCTGTAGGTATGGATAATGGATGGATGTTATAATTAAAACACTGCATGCGTGCGATGATGTTTTCTTTGTGCTCCTGCAGTCAACATCAAAGTTAGATCCACCTGGTTGTTGCGTGTTGGCATAAATAAAGAGTAGTTGTGTGTTGCATAAATAAAGAGTAGTTGTGTGTTGCATAAATAAAGAGTAGTTGTGTGTTGCATAAATAAAGAGTAGTTGTGTGTTGGCAGAAATAAAGAGTAGTTTTTTGTTGGCAGAAATAAAGAGTAGTTGTGTGTTGGCAGAAATAAAGAGTAGTTGAGTGTTGCAGAAATAAAGAGTAGTTGTGTGTTGGCAGAAATAAAGAGTAGTTTTGTGTTGGCAGAAATAAAGAGTAGTTGTGTGTTGCATAAATAAAGAGTAGTTGTGTGTTGGCAGAAATAAAGAGTAGTTGCGTGTTGGCAGAAATAAAGTCAAGAGTAGTTGTGTGTTGACAGAAATAAAGAGTATTGTGTGTTGGCAGAAATAAAGAGTAGTTGTGTGTTGGCAGAAATAAAGAGTAGTTGTGTGTTGGCAGAAATAAAGAGTAGCTGTGTGTTGGCAGAAATAAAGAGTAGTTGTGTGTTGGCAGAAATAAAGAGTAGCTGTGTGTTGGCAGAAATAAAGAGTAGTTGTGTGTTGGCAGAAATAAAGAGTAGTTTTGTGTTGGCAGAAATAAAGAGTAGTTGTGTGTTGCATAAATAAAGAGTAGTTGTGTGTTGGCAGAAATAAAGAGTAGTTGCGTGTTGGCAGAAATAAAGTCAAGAGTAGTTGTGTGTTGACAGAAATAAAGAGTATTGTGTGTTGGCAGAAATAAAGAGTAGTTGTGTGTTGGCAGAAATAAAGAGTAGTTGTGTGTTGGCAGAAATAAAGAGTAGCTGTGTGTTGGCAGAAATAAAGAGTAGTTGTGTGTTGGCAGAAATAAAGAGTAGTTGTGTGTTGGCAGAAATAAAGAGTAGTTGTGTGTTGGTAGAAATAAAGAGTATTGTTGTGTGTTGGCAGAAATAAAGAGTAGTTGTGTGTAGACAGATAGTTTTGTGTTGGTAGAAATAAAGAGTAGTTGTGTGTTGGCAGAAATAAAGAGTATTGTTGTGTGTTGGCAGAAATAAAGAGTAGTTGTGTGTTGGCAGAAATAAAGAGTAGTTGTGTGTTGGCAGAAATAAAGAGTAGTTGTGTGTTGGCAGAAATAAAGAGTAGTTGTGTGTTGGCAGAAATAAAGAGTAGTTGTGTGTTGGCAGAAATAAAGAGTAGTTGCGTGTTGGCAGAAATAAAGTCAAGAGTAGTTGTGTGTTGACAGAAATAAAGAGTATTGTGTGTTGGCAGAAATAAAGAGTAGTTGTGTGTTGGCAGAAATAAAGAGTAGCTGTGTGTTGGCAGAAATAAAGAGTAGCTGTGTGTTGGCAGAAATAAAGAGTAGTTGTGTGTTGGCAGAAATAAAGAGTAGTTGTGTGTTGGCAGAAATAAAGAGTAGTTGCGTGTTGGCAGAAATAAAGAGTAGTTGCGTGTTGGCAGAAATAAAGAGTAGTTGCGTGTTGGCAGAAATAAAGAGTAGCTGTGTGTTGGCAGAAATAAAGAGTAGTTGTGTGTTGGCAGAAATAAAGAGTAGCTGTGTGTTGGCAGAAATAAAGAGTAGTTGTGTGTTGGCAGAAATAAAGAGTATTGTGTGTTGGCAGAAATAAAGAGTAGCTGTGTGTTGGCAGAAATAAAGAGTAGTTGTGTGTTGGCAGAAATAAAGAGTAGTTGTGTGTTGGCAGAAATAAAGAGTAGTTGTGTGTTGGCAGAAATAAAGAGTAGTTGTGTGTTGGCAGAAATAAAGAGTAGTTGTGTGTTGGTAGAAATAAAGAGTATTGTTGTGTGTTGCCAGAAATAAAGAGTAGTTGTGTGTAGACAGATAGTTTTGTGTTGGTAGAAATAAAGAGTAGTTGTGTGTTGGCAGAAATAAAGAGTAGTTGTGTGTTGGCAGAAATAAAGAGTAGTTGTGTGTTGGCAGAAATAAAGAGTAGTTGCGTGTTGGCAGAAATAAAGAGTAGCTGTGTGTTGGCAGAAATAAAGAGTAGTTGTGTGTTGGCAGAAATAAAGAGTAGCTGTGTGTTGGCAGAAATAAAGAGTAGTTGTGTGTTGGCAGAAATAAAGAGTATTGTGTGTTGGCAGAAATAAAGAGTAGCTGTGTGTTGGCAGAAATAAAGAGTAGTTGTGTGTTGGCAGAAATAAAGAGTAGTTGTGTGTTGGCAGAAATAAAGAGTAGTTGTGTGTTGGCAGAAATAAAGAGTAGTTGTGTGTTGGCAGAAATAAAGAGTAGTTGTGTGTTGGTAGAAATAAAGAGTATTGTTGTGTGTTGCCAGAAATAAAGAGTAGTTGTGTGTAGACAGATAGTTTTGTGTTGGTAGAAATAAAGAGTAGTTGTGTGTTGGCAGAAATAAAGAGTAGTTGTGTGTTGGCAGAAATAAAGAGTATTGTTGTGTGTTGCCAGAAATAAAGAGTAGTTGTGTGTAGACAGATAGTTTTGTGTTGGTAGAAATAAAGAGTAGTTGTGTGTTGGCAGAAATAAAGAGTAGTTGTGTGTTGGCAGAAATAAAGAGTAGTTGTGTGTTGGCAGAAATAAAGAGTAGTTGCGTGTTGGCAGAAATAAAGAGTAGCTGTGTGTTGGCAGAAATAAAGAGTAGTTGTGTGTTGGCAGAAATAAAGAGTAGCTGTGTGTTGGCAGAAATAAAGAGTAGTTGTGTGTTGGCAGAAATAAAGAGTATTGTGTGTTGGCAGAAATAAAGAGTAGCTGTGTGTTGGCAGAAATAAAGAGTAGTTGTGTGTTGGCAGAAATAAAGAGTAGTTGTGTGTTGGCAGAAATAAAGAGTAGTTGTGTGTTGGCAGAAATAAAGAGTAGTTGTGTGTTGGCAGAAATAAAGAGTAGTTGTGTGTTGGTAGAAATAAAGAGTATTGTTGTGTGTTGCCAGAAATAAAGAGTAGTTGTGTGTAGACAGATAGTTTTGTGTTGGTAGAAATAAAGAGTAGTTGTGTGTTGGCAGAAATAAAGAGTAGTTGTGTGTTGGCAGAAATAAAGAGTAGTTGTGTGTTGGTAGAAATAAAGAGTATTGTTGTGTGTTGCCAGAAATAAAGAGTAGTTGTGTGTAGACAGATAGTTTTGTGTTGGTAGAAATAAAGAGTAGTTGTGTGTTGGCAGAAATAAAGAGTATTGTTGTGTGTTGGCAGAAATAAAGAGTAGTTGTGTGTTGGCAGAAATAAAGAGTAGTTGTGTGTTGGCAGAAATAAAGAGTATTGTGTGTAGACAGATAGTTCTGTGTTGACAGAAAAAAATATTGTTGCATGTTGACAAAAATAAGAATAGTTGTTGCGTGTAGACAGAAATAAAGAGTATATTGTTGCGTGTAGACAGAAAAGGGTAGTTGCGTGTAGACAGAAATAAAGAGTACATTGTTGCATGTAGACAGAAAAGGGTAGTTGCGTGTAGACAGAAATAGCTCAGTATCTGTGACCCAGGACTATTACTGTACAACCTGAGAGACTGTTGTCACCTTGGGTTATGTCATTAATCGTCTGCTGTAAATTAAGGCAAAATACCATGTCACAATAATTGTCCCAAACCAACTTTACCAGGTCTTTGGTTTGATTTATTTATTTATTTTTAATGTAAATTACTTAAAGGACCACTTCACCAGTTTACATCTTCATATAATTGGTCCTCACTAATGTTCATGATAAAATGCCACAATGTTTTTCCCGACTCGGTCTGTGTCTCATAGGAGGGCCATGAGCAGTTCAGAAACCTGTCTACCAGTGACATCATTGATGGGGAATCAAAGCTAATAGAAACAGCAGGCAGCCTTTCTATTCCTGAATAATTGCAATGCAATATTGGAAGCCATTATTCTCACAATAATAAAAATCATGAAAGATAAAAAAAAAAACATGAGCACAACAATTTGTGGTATTTTATCATGAACATTAGTGAGGACCAATTATATGAAGATAGGTTGAAAAGTTATGAAGTGGTCCTTTAAAGGAGCACTCCACACATATCCAACCTTAATATCTTCATACAATTGGTCCTCACTACTGCTCATTATTAGATGGCACAATTTCCATCCACTCACACTGATTTTCATTGGTGAGCTGTGGACAGTTCAGAAACCTGCCTACCAATGAAACATCGATGACATTACAAGCAAATACAAACTACAGCCATTCTCTTCCTGGAAAGTTTAGCATGCTGAAATAGAAGCCATTGTTCTGGCATTGATAGATATACGCATTTGAAATCTTGTTTGAAATTACCAAACCTGCCTACTTGTGGTGCTAAGGGTGATGCATTGAACGAAGGACCTTTTCTGAGGCCCACATTAAATGTTCTCTTATAGCGAGAATCACACAGCATACCTAAAAGGAAAGCTTAACTTGTCCACTCCAATTTATTTATTTATTTTGATTTGACCATCTTCCATTCTGGAGATATGTACCTTTATGTAACACCTGCTTTTGTAGTAACGTACTCTTCTTGAACAGAAAGCCTAATTAGGAGCGGTTTTATGTCAGGCGCTGTGTATCGCAACACCGGTGGTGTTGCTGTTTTTTCTTCCGAGGTGGAAAGACTGTTGTGACCCTTTGGGGGTTCCCTGTGCGACGCTCCTTTGCGGAGACGCTGCCTTCATTTGTCCCCGAAATAACTGTGTAACACTGGTGTTGCTGCCCGCCTCCCATAACACAACAGCGCATTTGCATTGTTCCATCTGACCGGCGTTGATCATCATGATAAAGAAATAACCGCTCGTCGAGGGACGATACAATCCGTGATAGTTTTTTGGTTTGAGTATGAAGAAAAAAGGAGAAAGAAATCTGACCGACAGACACTCACACAGTCACACTACACACAAGACCCCTCCCCTCCTTCTGCTGAAACACACAGGAGGGAGCCTTCCCCTCCCTGAAACAAAGAGAGAGAAATAAGATGAGAGGTGCACCGAGACGATCGGCTTGTTATGCAGCGATTCTGTTGACCTGAGTTGCATTGGAGTGTCTGAGCCACCATTACGTGACAATACGCCAACCCCCTCCCGTCCTGTTTTCAGGAAGGGAGAGGCATTATTCCTTTTTTTTGGGATCACGTGACCGGGGCTTTGTAGCATAGATCAGAGTTGTTTTATATATTGTCCGGGCGGGTAGAAAGGTGAATGAAAGTAATCAATAAAAAAATGCGGTAAACGTAGAAATCCGTGTCCCGCACCGGACCGTTGGGATTCGAACCACGTAGAAATCCCTTTCTCGCACTGGCTGTGTTAATTGCTGTCAGGCAGAAACCTTTCATCTCCATATTTCAGCTTTTTCATTTTTGTCAATTAATTTGTCGTACTAGAGTCTGGTGCAAAAGTGAAAATATCTATAATCTACAAGCTCACAGCGCATCGTAATATGATGCAATGTGAGCTTGTAGATAGGCCTATAGTACAACGTTTCCATGTCTAGTTTGATGATGTTAGAATCGAAAAGAATACTTTATTGGCAAAACAGTTGGAAGGACAGTATCACCAATTAAAAGCGTCAAAAGGGATAAAACACAAACATGTTGAAGCTTGTTTCCATTTAGGTCCATTTATTATACAACAATCACCCAGCAGACTACAGATAACCATACACAGTGAAGGACAGTAGGCTACACACTGGACAAACGACTTAACAGAACAACACAGAAAGCAGTTGTGTAAGTACTAAGTAACTAATGTACTCAAGTACAGTACTTTTTACTTAGCCTGGCATGGCCAGACTAATATCACTGCATAGTCTGGAACTTCGGTGTGGTAGATTTCTCTCACTTTTATTTAAATAAAACATGTGAGTACTTTCTTTCACCACTGATATAACGACTGCCCTTGTAGCCAACTATAAGTAGTATTTAAGTGACGCCATGATTTAAGGTCAGTTTTAAACTCGTGTTTTTAAGGTGTGTTACTGTTAGATTCATGGTGATGTTCTTATTGTTTGCAGGTGTGTTATTGGGCTCCTGCACGGGGATGCTGCTCAGACACTACTCTCCTCTGCCTCCGGATGTCGTCATGGTCATTGCATTCCCAGGAGAGATCTTGATGAGGCTGCTGAAGATGCTCATCTTACCTTTGGTTGTTTCCAGTCTGGTCACAGGTGAGAGGCACTGGTGCATGTTGGTTCAGATAGATGCAGTAGATGGACCTTTATTGATGCTATCCATTTGGGAATGCATGTGTTGCAGTAGCAACAGCAGCAGCAGCAGTAAGCATAACCATACCGGTAAGAGTAGAGCAATACAAATAAGTAACACTAGTAAATATAATTGAAGTGTGTGTGTGTGTGTGTGCGTGTGTGCGTGCGTGTGTGTGTATATTATATATATATATGCATATGCCTGCAGGCCGGTGTACAACAGTGGGTATGAGGATAATAGTCTATAGTACAGTAATAAGATATGTGGATAGGCCTACTGTATGTTACTGTTGTAAGCAATGTAAGAATGGGGTTGATTGATTGATTGATTTTTTTATACTAAAGCTATTCAAATATGGCTTATATCTATAAGATCACAATGTGTTGCATCAGCCTGTAGAACTGCTATTGTTCATTATTGAAATCACTTGAAATATATTTTGATGCCAATACTTTTGTACTTTGTACATTTTGAATGAAGGACTTTTACTTAGTTGTAGTTGTTACTTAGAGTATTTCTACCTTGTGGTATTGCTACTTTTACCTGAGTAAATAAATACATCAGAGTACTTCCATCACTGCGTTTATGTTATTTTCCATTTCCATTTTATATGAAAACAAAGTTTGCAGTGGCCATGAGACTATAGGCTATATTCTGAAAGAGCTCATTGTCTATCTTCCACTCAGTGCTTTTTAGTCGATATGTAATGTCTTTATTATACACAAAAGAGATCTTTCTAAATATCGGTAAACAACATAATTCTTCCTCCAGAAGAGCATTGGACAGGGAGGCACCATTATAGCCCACTCTTTATTTCTCACCAGAGACAGACCAACATAAAATACGCTTCCAGTACAAAAGGGCTGTTTTGGATTGCTTCCAGACCAAACAAAAAATCTGACTGCTCGTTTTAAGGGCTGATTCATACTCCTATTTTAGTGCAGAATAAAAGTGAGTTTGGCGCTGTAGAACCTACAATGTGACGTCATTTGAGGTTCGGGGGGGGCAGGTACCGTCCTAAAGTCGTCTCTTCGGTGCGAGTATGAATCGGCCCTAAGGACATTTTTGTTTGGCCGTGGCTGCTGAGCCGGTACTGGTTGGTAAGCACATTGTACAAGCTCTGAAGGTCATGCAATCTCATGGCTATATCCTCAATAACCATCGGCAATGGTATAGCACATAAGTACATTGTTACTTGAGTACTGTACTAAAGCACATTTTTGGAGAATTCATTTTTTTTTGTTTGTTTGTTTTTTGGAAGCTGCTGACTTTCACTCTGCTACATTGTAGAGAGAATTTCGCACCCTAGAGTATGAGGCTTATAAGAAAATAAGAATAAAAATAAGAGACAAAAGTCGTGACGTATAGTGACTTTTGTCTCTTATTTTTATTTTTATTGTTGACTTTGCTGTATTTATTTTTCCAAACAAGTGTCTTTACTCTTTACATCATTGTTTTATTTATAATGTTTTTTATAATTTGATCTCAATGATGTATGAGTTTACGGGTGTACGGGTGGCAGGGGGATTATGACTGCCGGTCCGTGCCACGGCAGTGGCAGTTTGTAAGCGGCAACTGCCGATAACAGCTGCAGTGTACCGTGGCTGCCGGGTAAAAATCACTTGTGGATTTCCTGTGTACTTTTAATACTTTTGTATTTTGTGTGACGCTGTAGTGTGATCAAGTAGGGCGTTAATTTACAAAACACAAAACATTAAAATATGGAGATTAAAGGTTTCTTCCCAACAGCAACGATATACTTTATCCAGTGTCCACCTCTGCTGCTTGGTATGCTACCCGTACTTCTACAAGATCTGAAGGTGTTTTGAGGTCATGCAATCTCACTATCCTCCCATGACTTTAACCACACAAAACTATAAATATTGTTACTGTCCATATAAACATGTCCGTACACGGACGGACTGGTCCGTGGCAAAGACTTGGTCTTGTCCGTGGCAAATTTCAGATTTTCTGTTTTACACACACATTATAATGTTCTCATTTTGATCATAACACCCGCTTACTGAATGTCAAGTTTCCAGGTTTTCTTCAGAATACTATGACACTATGGCACATTAGGAGTCCACTAGTACTAGTCGTTCTCAAATGATTAATTTGCAAAGACCCCCTACTCTGAGAGTGTTCAAATGGAACCAAATGGACCCTTACGGCCAGGTCCATTTGGTTCCATTTGAACACTCTCAGAGTAGGGGGTCTTTGCAAATTAAACACTCAGTTACAGACCTGTTATGGTCATTCAGGGCTAGCAAAATGGAATGTTGGCAAAAATCCAGGAGGGGCGAACCCCATCCTCGACCGTGACGAGTCGTCTTGACCTTTGGCCTTTGGTCATGACCTGCATCGACCTCCTGGGCTTTCGTCGCGACCTGCGCCTCTTTTCCGCGACGTTCCACCCGTGCACCATGACGCATGGTACGGTCTCTGTGGAGAACGGGCGCTCGTCTCGTCTCGTCGAGTATTTTGCGACACGTCGCGACCTTTGACCTTTGTCGTCGCGACTTTTGAAGTTTTCGTCGGCGTTCACCGACGATAATGTAATAGGTCGCCGATGGTATTGAAACGGTGTCTTTGGTTATTTTCTCCGCATCCCCCATCCCCAGGGGGGGTTCCTGTGCTCCTTTGCTCCTTTTGCCTTCATTTGTCCCCGAAAAATAAGGCTGCACTTTCCCGAAGGTTACTTTTCATTTGATTGCGTCAATTATTTTAATCCAATACCCATGCACATATTGTATCACATTTTGTCGATTGATATAACTTTAATAACCTCCAAAAATAAGGAACGTTTTTAATTCGATTTGAAGGTTTAATGGCCTACTGAAAAGGCGAGTGTTGATTTTACGCACAAAGAGCATGGCTGTTATACCATCGGAATGTTATCCACATGACCGCGATCGTCCTTCTGGGGGGTCCTTTGGGGGTCCCAGAGTTGTAGATAGCCTACAAGGACAACACAAAAATCACAAAGGCTACAATGAATTTACAATCAGCTGTTCTACAAGCTCACAACGTGCTCACAACGCGCTACATCTGCTGTGCGAATTTAGATCTCATTGCGAGGTCTGTCTGTCTGTCTGTCTGTCTGTCTGTCTGTCTGTCACGCACGCACGCAGACATGTCCACAGATATAAATTTAAAGATATTCATTTAACGAGGGTGGGAGGGGGGTAATGATGTAATTCTTATAAGTCAAGCATGGAGTGAAGTCTAAATTCTCTTAATTAACCGCAGCCGATCTGCAAGCTCACAACGCACCTGCCTGCAGCTATACATCTGCCAATTGAGAGAGTGAGAGAGAGAGAGAGAGAGAGAGAGAGAGGGGGGGGGGGCTTCATGGAATTAAATAATCAAAGTCATGCATGGAGTGAACAGTGAAGTTTACATAATTATCAGATTGTCTTATTTGCGCCGACAAGCTGCAGATATATTCTGCAGATATATAATGCATGGGTGCCGAGGGTAGTTGAAAGGGTACCTTTCGGTGCTTTCACGTGCTGTGGAGTGGTTCTCGGGCCACACACACACACACACACACACACACACACAGCTGTGCGTATCATTTGGCATGCATTTTGCATTCTGTGTGCTCTTTCCTGTGCGTCGAATGGTGGTGTTTAAAAATAAATAAATAATAATCCAAAAATGTCCACTACAAGCCAACATGGTGATGACCCTTGGTCCATATCAAATTATTTTTCTAAATAAAAATCAACGCTCTACTTGATCATCATACTACAGTGTCACACAACAGCATCAAAATTAGCAGATCCACAAGCCGGAAAAGTGTCTCAAAAAGCGACGTGACAGTTTTGGACATGCGGTTTCCAACACAGTGACGATACAGTATACTGTATTCAAGCATCTCAAACCTTTCTAACGGCAACCATTTTAACACTTTACCTGCAGTAGGCCAAAACTTAATTAAAGGTGCAGTGATTGAAAAAACAACCTCAAAATGGGTCAGGGACCCATTGTTTGGAAAACACTGGTTTATAGTCAAATCCCTTATCGTGTGGCATTACCTTTTTGAACTTGCCACAAAGACCATACTTTTGCCACTTACGTATATTTTAATACAGATACTTTTGTACTTTTACTCAAGCAGGCTACATTTTGAATATGGGACTTTTCTACTACTTGTAGCAAGAGTATATCTACAATGCACTTAAGTTTAATTGTTACTTAAGTAAAACATCTAAGTCTACTGTACTTCTTCCATCACTGGTTCTAAAACCCTTATGATCATTACCCCACAGGTCTTGCTGGTCTGGACGCCAAGTCCAGCGGCCGGCTGGGCACCAGGGCTATGGTCTACTACATGACCACCACGATCATCGCAGCGGTGCTGGGCGTGGTGCTGGTGCTGCTCATCCACCCCGGAAACCCCAAGCTCAGGGGGCAGATGGGAGCGGGCAAGAAGAACGAGGACGTCTCCAGTCTGGACGCCTTCTTTGACCTCATCCGAAATCTCTTCCCCGAAAACCTGGTGCAAGCCTGCTTCCAACAGGTGGGATTTGTCCTAGAACCATATTTAAATGTTTTGGAACTACTGATCTATAAATAGAAATCTATTGTTAAAGTGCAGCTACAAGTTATTAAAATAATGATAATTAGTACAGTAAGAGCAAAACATTTAGCAAAATCTTGACAGAATTGTGAAAAGATTGAATAATTTTGAACATTTTGAACGGGGGTCTCTCTTATGGGGGTCCTTGGCAGGAACATTTTTCAGATGGGGGTCCGTAGCCATTCTTCTCCTCTTTTAAATATTTTGAGTGCCCGCATCTCTGTCCTTTTTCAATCAAGGTTTGTGTTGACACTTCACACACAACTATGGCCATTTTGACAGGTAGCCACCTAGTGAAGGTGATTGCCCACATGGCCACATGATTCTGTTCATGGCTATAATTTTGCATCGTATCAACTCTCTTTTAGTTTTCTGATCCGTTCTAGAGCGGATATAACCCATGGCAGAACCCAAGAGTGTTGTGCACCTCCAAAATGGTTCCACTGGTTTAAAATTGGTTTAGTTTGGTATAATTGTTAATGTTTCTTTTGACTACGGAGACTAAACTAATGCTTTTAGTTTAGTTTTATAGTCTCCCTATTTTTCTAAACCGGATCACACGTCTCAATTTTAGAATGAAAACCAGAGCTTTTCTCTGTAGTGAAAGCCTGGAGACGTGAGGCTGGTTTATGGCTGATTGTATTATTAATTTTAATAATTTGATGTTTTAAATGTCACTTGCAGATTCAGACGATTTCGACCAAAGTACCAGTGCCCACTAACAGGACCAGAGCACCGCCCCAGTACACCATCAAGAGGACGCTCCAGTTTAAAGGAGGAATGAATGTCCTCGGTTGGTCAAACATTTTAATTCATAGTGTATAGTTGCCTATATACATCACAGACTTTTATTAAAACATGATAATTTTCATTCCAATTCAAGGTCATCCATTTGGTAGAAAATAGCAGATCGACAATTGTTTATTTTCAGCTAAAGCTTTCTCCACAATAAAAGCAAACAGAAAATACACTAGCATAGAGCCCTGAAGTGGATAGTTCAGATTTATTTTTACTTAAGTTGTATGAAATACATTAATATAGTGATTGCAACAGTATTAATTAATTGCCCGAGTCTCGTGGTGGGAGTTCTGCTCTGGTTTTGGTTAAATATTAAGTATTTCCGGTTTGTGGGGGGCACAGGGGGGCACGCACTTTAATAAACATAAATCATGTTTGGTTGTAAATGGGATAGGCGTTTATAAGCTTTTAGCTTCAGCCTTTTTCCACCTTTGTGTGACAGTTTCCTTGAATTGTTGTATAATTTGTACTTGACACTGGAAGATGATCAATAAACTAACTAACTATATACACTAACACTATGAACCACATTCATAAACTGGTGGCAGACATCTCTCTTATAGTATGTCCCATGCCCTTTTCTTGCAGGTTTAATCGGGTTTTTCGTGGCGTTTGGAGTCACCATGGCCAAAATGGGAGAAAAAGCCAAACTGATGCTGGAGTTTTTCAACGTACTGAATGAGATCGTAATGAGACTGGTGGGCTACATTATGTGGTAAGTAAACCCCACAAAGAAGTACATTTACTCAAGTACTGTACAATTTTAAGGTATCTTTTACTTTACAGGAATATTTACAATTTTCAATACTTTTACTTCTACTGCACGCGGAGGCAAATATCATACTTTCACTGTAGCTACTACACTCCACTAGGCCGTGAAGGAAGTAGGAAGAGTTATTCTGTGTGCATAGAGCATATTATTGATTATTATTATTACAAAACAAACCAGCCCTAAATACTATAGGATATTTATACTTTTTGAAAACGTACAATGTGATATTCTGCATAACGACGAGTACGTTTACTTTTGGTACTTTAAAAGTATATTTTGATTCCAATTCTTTTTCACTTTTTACTAAAGTTTACAGTTGTATTGTTTCTTTCCTTTTCCCATTATATTCTGTTTCTTCTGAAGTTTTTTCCACATTGGTTACATTTGTATTGTCTATGTTCTTTGTCCATCCTGGCTTATTTCTTGTATGAAACAAGTCCATAGACTTGGCTGCCACATGACATAAGGTAATTTCGTAAAGCCATGCATGCATTGTTGGCCCTAAAAAAACAAATTTGAGTCAATGTCCACCACTGTGTGTGTTTGTGTGTAGGTACTCGCCCCTGGGTATCGCCTGTCTGATCTGTGGAAAGATCATCTCCATCGCCGACCTGGAGGTAGTGGCCAGACAGCTGGGCATGTACATGGTGACTGTCATAGTGGGTCTGCTCATCCACGGAGGGATCTTCCTGCCGCTCATCTACTTCGTCATCGTCAGGAAGAACCCCTGGACCTTCTTCATGGGAATCTTCCAGGCCTGGGTCACCGCTCTGGGAACAGCGTCCAGGTGGGGGAGACATTTCTCACACATTCAACTTAATGATTTTAGGTTGTGAGTTGGTCTTTTATTAGCCTGGAACTCACCTATGCTTTTTATGGCATAGGCAGCTCCCGGCAGGATCCGCCGGGAGCAGTGCCGGTTCTAGGCCTTTTGAGGCCCTAGGCAACATATTATACAGAGCCCCCCCCCCCCTCCAGCTTTGCCACGCCGGATAAAAATTGTAAATTTGCCATGAAAATGCTTCAATCTGGTGCACTTTGAGATCAAAATTAAGAAGCTAGGTGGGGGCCTCATGTGGCCAGTAGTAGTGGTCCTACCCCCCCCATGAGACTTACAAATCCCAAATGTTTATAAACAAATCCCAAATGTTTGTAAACAAATCCCAAATGTTTATAAACAAATCCCAAAATGTTTATAAACAAATCACAAATTTTTATAAACAAATCCCAAATGTTTATAAACAAATACCAAAATGTTTATAAACAAATCCCAAAACCCATGAGACTTGGTCCTACCCCCCCGACCATGAGACTTACTGCAGGTCAACTGGTAGTGGTCCTACCCCCCCCATGAGACTTACAAATCCCAAATGTTTATAAACAAATCCCAAATGTTTGTAAACAAATCCCAAATGTTTATAAACAAATCCCAAAATGTTTATAAACAAATCACAAATGTTTATAAACAAATCACAAATGTTTATAAACAAATACCAAAATGTTTATAAACAAATCCCAAATCCCTTGGTCCTACCCCCCCGACCATGAGACTTACTACAGGTCAACTGGTAGTGGTCCTACGCCGTAGGACCACTACTGCTTATATATTCTCCCGGGCCCCGGGAGAATATATAAGCAGCTGCGCGACATGAGACTAATTACTTAGAGCGACACAGAGAGAGAGGAGCGTGTGTTTGTACATGTGTGCGTGTGTATGTCAATTTTACAAAGGTGCAGACAATCAGAAATCAGCAGAGAGTGAGCAATGTTTGCGCTACTCTATGCCGAATTGAAGTGGACTCAGACTCAGACTTTTTTTTTCTCCCTGGAAATAAAAACGTCTGGGTTTCCGAGGCTAGTCTTTTATTGACATCATGGCAATGGAAAAACCTTGTCCAGAACCGTTACTTTTCGGGAAATTACGGAAGGGAAAAAAAAACAGAACCTGTGTTCCAATGGATCGAATACAGTAATTATCCCAAACTAAACTATTCGATTGTTTACTATGTAACTTAAGTTATATATTTATTTATAGCATAATATAACATTATGTCCCACAAAATTATAAAGTTGCATTTTTAAGGAATAACAATCATCCTTCCATAAATGTATAGAATCAGGGGGTCCCTATAGGGCTTAAACGTATTAGACTATAGTTTCATCCTGGCTTTTTGCCAATAAAGGCACCAAGGCTGAACTGCCAGTCAAAGCGAAGACTGCCAATCACAGCGTGTCCTTGCCGGACATGCTTGCAGAGACTCTTGGGTAATAAAGGCAAAGTTGGCTGCCATGTTATGCCCCAAAGTACTGCTGCTTTAAGCACTTTCACGTTAAATCGCATTGCGTTGTAAGCTCATAGATCGTTTGCCTGACTAGACATTTGCAAACACACGTATGATGAATAGTGCACTTGTATCGTGCATCGAAAACATACAATCTACAAATTAATTCCCATTTCACCTTGAATATGCAGCAACTTGTCTTTCATTGTCATATCCTAAACGCAAAGAGCATAAACTAGTTACTGTTGAGAAAATAATGCTTTGTTATTGCCTTTGACTCAAAGTTTTCATTCCCCAAGGGATCCCACATTTCACACTGTCCTTACTTTGTGTTTTTAATGTAAATGGGACGTAGCCTACTCACTCATTTCCCAAGGTGATCTCAGAACTCTCTCCTTGGTTTCAACAGCTCTGTGGTCTATGCAACACCTCTTTGAAATAAACCAACAAAAAACAAAACACATACGTGAGAAGATCTGGGAATCCATTAAATCTATTAATTTAATGGACCCGAGAAGGCCTCCTCTAACACGCCACACTCTCGGTTAAGCGAATATTCAATCAATCACGGAACACTGGTGGTGAGCAGCGGCTTTTGTTCTTACTCACGGCGGTCGCCCTGTTGCTGATCATCAGGTTGTGTGTTGGACCACGTCACCACGATGATCTGTATCTAAACTTTTAAACCGTGCTGGCAGTTTCTCCTCAAACTACAATCCTAGACCTGAGGTTCAACAAAATCAAATGTCTGTTCGGGAAACAGAATCCATTAAATAAATAAAGCAAATGTTTTTGCCTCTTGGGGCGCGGCAGAATCTGTCTTTGGAGATTAGTCATTGGATAATGATGATAATTGATTTAATTTGATAGTAACCACTTGAACCCCAGCATGCCTATTCTCTGGAAAACATTCTCCAAAAACTAGCTTACCGCATCTACAAGCTCAAGCTTGTGGATCGGAACTAGAGCCAGAGGCGTCATTTAAAAACTGAAATATAGGGTGGCAAAAAAATTACAATTTCAGACAGAAATACTGAAAATGGCTGGTTTCACAAAATTGAAGATTTTAAAAAAAAGTGTCTAATGTATGTATTGGTGACAAGAAAATAATAACGTGTCACATGCCATTATGCAGATGAACTGGTGTACATTGAAATGCACTCAGTGCCAATCTAAAATCGAATTAATTAATCTGCAAAAACGTATAGGAAGGCGGTGAAAATGCATACAATTACAGAATTTTGAGGATAATGCAACCAACCAACACATTAGTTTGTACTTGACATTAGCCCCTTGCTAGGGAGTGGAAATTCCCCTGGGATACCAAATGAAGCCCCTGGCTGTAGGGCTCAAGTTTGGTTAAACAATTGCATTGCAATAATGCTTGTGGTAATTAATAGCAGGAGTGAAATAACATTAAGATTGGTGGCAGAGAGAGATGTTAGATGAAAGAACGGACCGCAAAAACATGGTGATTGATGATGTTTTTTAATTTTATGGCTGCTTGTAAACACAGACTTCTTGGTTAGGAAAGATTTCACAAGAGAAACACTGTGTCATTTAATTACGTGATTGTTTGTCTTACACGGAAGATTTGTTTCTGTTCTATACACCCTAACATTTTCAGACTATAGTGGACTCTGGAGACTCAGGAGACGGCTATTTGTGTCAGCTTTTGTTACCTACACACACACCCGAGAAGGCCACACTCTCGGTTAAGCGAATATTCAATAAATCACGGAACACTGGTGGTGAGCGGCGGCTTTTGTTTGTTCTCACGGTGGTCGCCCTGTGGCTGATCATCAGGGTGTGTGTTGGACCATGATGATCTGTATCTAAACTTTGAAACCGTGCCGGCAGTTTCTCCTCAGACTACAATCCTAGACCTGAGGTTCAACAAAATCAAATGTCATCTTGCTTTCAACCAGGATGATCCTGGTTCCTTCATAGGACTAGAAAAAAACCTCCACACACTTCACCTCAACAACAATCATATACGAAGTATTCCAAAGGAAGCGTATTTGATGTATTACCTTGTGTTGTTCTTGTAAATCGCTCTGGATTAAGAGCATAGCTGCTAAATGCCTAAATTATAAATTGTAATGTAGGAAAAGCCAAAAAGGGAATACAGTATTTACAGTACTCGCGACCCATAAAAAATGGGTCCCGACCAGCTGTTCGGGGAAACAGTGATCTAAACCATTTCTGTTCATATGTCTTGGTCTAGTGCTGGTACCTTGCCCGTCACCTTCCGGTGCTTGGAGGACAACCTGCACATCGACAAGAGAGTGACGCGCTTCGTCCTCCCCGTGGGAGCCACCATCAACATGGACGGCACTGCGCTCTACGAAGCCGTGGCGGCCATCTTCATCGCTCAGATGAACGACATTGACCTTGACTGGGGGCAGATCGTTACTGTAAGGTGAGACGTCAGTCTTATGATATGATATGCAAGCAAGGTAAACAATTATATAACTTGTATCTCCATATTTCAACTTTTTGTAAACAGCTATATTCTGATATCAAACTAGGCAAACAGAAAATAAATGTTCAGGTTGGGGATACAATTTTTTTATCCAATCAGGGGGGAGAACTTATTCAGGATACAGGATAAAGAAATGAAATGGAAAGTGATGACAAAAATGGAACTGGAACACTATACAATTTAAGCTGATACTGTAGTGTACATCCTCTTTGAGAGATTCTGTCTCAGCTGATTGAATGAAATTGGTATCCCATCTGTTAACAAAATAGACAGGGAGACCGCTTTTTTTCTTTGTCCCTCCCCCCTTTTTTGTAAGGACCAATTTTCAACATTTCTTCATATAATTTGCCGTTCGGTAAATCCCACCCCAAAAAGCGATTGTCCAATGCCAATCCAAATAGTTTAGTTACTGTTGCTATGCAGGTCAAGCTTTCGCCATCTCATAGCTGTCAATGTTACTTTGCATGGCTGCGTTGTTGAACATATACACGGCTTAATGCAAGAACGATGACTTCTATTTCAGCATGCTAATTTTCTAGGAAGAGAAAGGTTGTAGTTTATATTAGCTTTGGAATCCCCATCGATGATGTCACCGGTAGGGCAGCTCTGAACTGTGCATAGTAGCTCCTCTGAGACACAGAGAGTGTCTATAATGGTCCTCAATGATGACCATTATGCACATATATATTAAGGTTGAATTATACATGGGTGAAGTGCTCCTTTTAACCCATGTAAGTACATTGGAGTGCGGCTTTGACCTGGTTTTCTCTCTGCAGTATGACGGCTACCCTGGCCAGTGTGGGAGCCGCCAGTATCCCCAGTGCTGGACTGGTGACCATGCTGCTGATCCTCACTGCGGTCGGCTTGCCCACCCAGGATATCAGTCTTCTGGTGGCTGTCGACTGGCTGCTGTGAGTACAATACAATGGGCACGAATGCACAGTGGTGCAGGTGTGGCAAATGCTACCCCTTTTAGTGTGCACGTTTAACCTCAAAATCACTAACTAGGGCATGTTTAGGGCATGAAAGCAAAAGTACAATATTTTAACTTTTGGAAAGGATTTTAAGTGGTAACTTATTTCCCTCTGCCTGCACACAGAAGCACAAGCAAACATGATACTGTATTATCTAAATGAAATGTATTGAAACACAAAACCCTGTCTCTTGAGTCTGCGTACAACTAAACACCACTGTCCAATTTTAGTTTAAATACAATATAAGACAATCTATGCAGACATTGTTTTGATAACATTTCTTGCGAGAATCTATCTATAGTTTGATAGCTGCTGGAATGTAGATGTTAAATGTTGCTATGGATGCTGGATCACGCGACCCGCTCTCCCTGTTATAAGGTTTAATTTGAATGATGTGTGGACGCGCCCGTGAGTGTGAGTGCATGTGTGTTATTGTTTGTGCATGCGTGTGAGTTTGTGCGTGCGTGCCTGTGTGTTTATTCAAGTGTCATCCTTTCTTGGGCATGATTAATTACAACAATCTTTTGATGTGATGGAAATTCACTAATGAGAAAACCTACGCATAATGGTGAACTAAATTAACACCAGTTTACAAATCACTGCTGTCGTGCAGAAACCTTACATCTCCATATTTTTTACTATTAGTGTTTCTTTTCATAAATTAAAGTCAGACGACTTTGTCATACTACTGTACACAGTGTCACACAAAAGTAGCAGAACTAGCCAATCTACAATCTCACCAATTAACTGAAAGTGGTTAAGTGTGTCTCTGGGTTTTATAAATATCGAAACAATGAAAAGTATTATTAACAAGAGCTTCTGACAAAATGATTACTACATTGGATCCGCTTCCTGAATGTAGAAGCCTGGAGATTTTATGGTTTACGTTTGGTATTAGCCATTAATTTGGAGTATCAATACTGTGTATCAATATGGGTTAGATTGGGGGGGTCAAATCAACTAATCAAAATGATTCCCGAGCGCGGCACGGCGGCAGCTGACCGCTCCTTGGCTGCGGCTCACTGCTCAGAGATGGGTCAAATGCGAAGAACAAATTTAACTGTGGTAACATGTGTGACAAATCGTACGACTTTGACTTTTGTGTCTACATTTACTTTAGTTTATTTGATTATCTTCACAGTAACAAAACAGCTTATTTGTTAACACACGGTTACATAACAAAAGGAACTAGAGATGATCAAAAGGAATAGGCTGAAAGCTTATAAATGCCTATCCTACGAACATCAAAATAAAAAATCCTCATGTGGTTAGAGCAATTGAAGGAATTACAATAATAATAATAATTTAATACCACCGTCAAGAAAATTCACAACCAATTGACGAGAACCAACACGATACCCCACCCACCCCCGTGTTACTTTGATCTCGCAGGGATCGTTTCCGCACGTCCGTCAACGTGGTGGGAGACTCGTATGGCGCGGGCATCGTGTACCACCTCTCCAAAGATGAACTGGACATGTTTGACGCTCAGCAAAGCCGACCCGATGAATACGACACCATGGGAACCATGGGGAAACAGCAGCAGTATTATGAAAACAACAGTAGTAACCAGAATGTATACGCCCACCACCAACACAACTCTGCTCTCATGGACGACAAGGTACAATATGGATATAGATTAACGGACATAGAGACTTGTATGTAGAGAAAAGCTCCCCGGGTGTTCGTCATGTGCTCGTGCTGTTTTAAGTTGTGTGTTTGTCTTTTGTTTTTATGTTATTTTGTATATTGACATAATTATGTTTATGTGAATATACAATGTCACACATTCATCTAAATCATTGTTCAAAGGTGTGAAATAAATCTATATGTAATACTGTACACCTGTTAATCATATGAAAAAAAGCAGTTTTTGTGATCAGAGCCGTCGAGTTCTGATGATCCTCATGGGGGCTACCCGCAGCCCCGCCTCCCCCGCAGCCCCCCCCCCCCCGCCGCGGATTTATTTATTTCCCAAATGGTCTAAAAATGAGTTATTTAGCATACTTTTACCAATGAATTAGCCTATACACAGACAACGGCTAAGCCTTCCCTAGCCTTACACACCCGCCGCCTATGGGCACTGTACTGTAGGCATATAATACCTGGCTAGGTGAAAACAAAAGAAACCCGATTAGCATTTGAGTACTTTTAACACCTCTGAACAGCTGGCGGAGAGGTTCACATTTTCGGAATTCCAGAGCATGTGTAAATAGTATGCAGTCTGTGACGGAGTCACAGAGTGTCAATAATTCCCAGAAAATCTGTAATGTTAATATAAAATGTCCACGAAAATCTTCATGGGGGCTAAAAGGGGCTATTTAATTCTTCATGGGGGCTGTAGCCCCATAGCCCCCACAGAGTCGACGTCGTTGTTTGTGATACCATATAGCTAATCAACAGCATTCCAATATTTATATTCTGTTCTTGAATATAACATCCTTAAAGAAACTCACTTTTCCTTAATTGAAATCTGTATGACTTGCCTATAAGATGTTAAGCATAAGCTTCTCTCAAACCGTTTCTGCTCTCAAATCATTTTGTGTTTTGTGTTGATGTCTTAATTGGATATCTACTGTACATGCGCGTACAACCCTTTGTTTTCGTAATTGGACATGTATTCGTGGTAGCCCTTGATCAAATGCTGCTCTTTGGTAGACATAAAAACTGCTGTTTCATCCAAAGTGATAATATTCATAAAATGCCAAAAGCATTCATGCACCCTCAAAAGTATTCATGAAATGCAACCAACAACAAACTAAAAATATTTAATTTATTTGCTAATTATTACATTGGATGTCCGCATGGTGCAACATTGTGTCTGATATTCTGAATGATAATTATTATTAGGGATAATATTGTTATTGTGGTATTGTAGTTCGGTTGGGCAGAGAATCCATCAAATACATGACCAATTTTGAAATGAAAATCCTTATGTTTTGATTTTCTGTCAATGATATAACTTCATATCAATATTGTACTGTAACTGTACATGTTACTGCATCACATTTAAAGCTACAATCCACAAGTTTTATGTCCGTTGTCTCTCTCTATCAACGGAGAGAGAGCTAATTGCAACAATGTCCGAACTACATTAAATATGGCAGTATGTCGTATCCGGGGTGCCGCCTGCTTCAAAAACCTTACGGACATTGAACCTGTTGATGTCTTAATGGAAGATTATAGGCAGATCACCTCGAATTACTGCAGATAATGGTTGTATTGATTAAAATCAATTGTATTCATCAATAAGTTCCCAATTGTATCTTCGAAGAGACTACACATTGGGGATCCTCAAATCAAATTCAGTCAAAATGTCTGATCTCTTTCTAACTGGCATCCCTATTTTAGACATTATAGGTTTTTTTATTATTCATTTATTTTTAATTTATTTGAATCAAAATGTGTAAGTGGTTAAGGTTTTGGTTTCTCTGCTCCCAACCTGTGACAGTGTGCATGTGACGGTGCCTTGATCCCCACATTAAACTAAGCGGCTCTGAGTACCATGAAAAGCGCTATATAAATTGGATGCATTATTATTACTACACAGTTAGATGACTTGATGACTGCTTTCAGGTGACCACAAATGGCAGGCCCCCAAATGGCCTCCAGAGAGAATACTCTCTTGTTGAGGAAGAGCCGTGGAAGCGTGACTAACGTGCACAACAAGACGGAACTTTCCCTGAGTTCCACCAGCTTTCGTCTGTCTGTCTGCCCTCAAAACAAACGAAATACATAAACTTCTGAAAGAATCTAATTTACAGCTACGATATGACATCTGCAATACCAACAGTCTTCTCTCCACCTGCTCAACAGGGGGTGCTAGTGGATTGATCACCTTTTTTTCTAATTTGAAAGGCAGATTTGATGTGATCATGGCAAAATGAAACAAACGAAAGACATAAACTAATGTGAACATAATGTGATCATGGCCTTGCCAGTTATATGCCATAAAATGTCTAAAATCAGAGGTAGGGTAAAAATATGTTTTCATTCATTTTCACGAGCAATGTCGGCCTGTAATTTCATATATTTCTCGAGTTAACCCATTAACTTTGTATTTTTTTTGTTTTGTTTGATGACCAATAATGAATGGTTGACATTGTCTGATTTCAGACAATGTCAATCACAAGCATTTAACCAAAGGCAGAAGGCTGTGGCAGCCAGAAAGTTAACTAAGAAAAACAGACCTGGTGTCAATCGGTACTATACTGCAGGCTGCTAAGGTGCATTACCTCTCCGACTGTTTTACCGGCAGGCGAATATAATCCTTTAAGTCAAACAGTCAACTGTGTTGTTGTCAGCTCACATGGCCTGCAGACGTAAGCACCACCAGCTTAAATCTTGGACTTAAGTCTGTAAAAGGAGTGGATATGGCCTCTAAATAACAGCAGGTGTAATTATTTATAAACAAGCGACCGACGCAAACTGTCCAGTGATGCAGAGAGCCCAGGGCCAAGGCCACAAACCAAATGTTGGAACTGTTATGCATTGTTTCTAAACGACTGGTACCTGTCCCCACCATTGGACCATTTGGACGTGTAAATTGTCATAAAGTTAAGGTCCCATATCTATCTACAGTACACTGTAAATTTTGTTTTAATTTACCTCCGAGCTCTCAGAGTTACAGACCCGTTAAAGGTCCATTTGGACTTCCCTGCTAGTCCCAAGACCTGAGCTTGAGAAACGTTGTTCTAATGCACAAGCACTGAATGTGTTCTGTTTTTGTCTGTTTATTGCAAATGACTAAGTTTGTGTTCATAGGAGCGTGTGTGTGTGTGTGTGTGTGTGTGTGTGTGTGTGTGTGTGTGTGTGTGTGTGTGTGTGTGTGTGTGCACGCGCGCCTGATCCGCTGCACAGAGAGAGAGAGAGAGAGAGAGAGAGAGTGAAAGAGAGACCACAAGATCGTGACATTAACATTCAAAGGGTTGACTCTCCCACTCTCAGCGGTGCCAGTGCATTGCTCTGTTGTTTTGTTTGTTTCAAAACTGTATATTTCTTTGCAAAAAAAAAAATGGACAACCTTGCCTTGAAGATGTCAACTGCAAAGTGCAGTCCGTATGATGACAATGACATTGCTGGACATTATGACATCATAGAGTATTAGGACTGACATGGGATCTAGTAAAAATAAAATAAAGTGAAGTTCTGTCTCTCTGCAGCAGCCAGTTTAAAGGGATAGTTCACCTCAAAAATAAAAATAAATAAAATCATGTTTTTTCCCCCCTTGCATTCCTGAGACAATATTGCAATATATAATTAAATTAAGCAAAGAGAGACCAATTTTAACAAGAGCAATGCTACATTTAAAACAATTTAACCTGGACAGTTAGTATAGCGTGGTCCATTCTGTGATTTGGTGTTCATAAATTATTTTTATAGAGATTTTTTTAATTCAATAAGGAAATATTTAATCAAATGAATGCGATAAAATATCTCAGTGAATTCAAGGCTTCATGGGGATACCAATGGATATAGCAAAAATACATTTTGGGGTGAACTACCCCATGCATTTAAATACAATCTTGAAGAGGAAGGCTGTGCCTTTCTTGTAAAACAAACCCATGGCTCACGCAGTTCAACTGTATGTAAATACACAAAAGAGTGCTTGTAATTTAAGTATAGCATTTATCGAATCTGTGTAGTGGCATTTATGTTTTATTTTGCACCAGTTTGTATTTTCATGTTTAAAGGGTTACTATACTTTGGTCCGACATACCATTGGTCCGATCGACTACCTACCCCAAACCCTCACCTTAACCGCAAGCACGGGGCAGCACACCTAAACCTAACCCCAACCCTCTCCCGAGTCGGACCAATGCTCCTTCGAACCAATGATATGTCGGACCAAAGTATGCCTCCCGTTTAAAGTGCCTCCTTGCACTTTGTGTATATATTCTATGTAGCTCAAATGTATTCTTCAACTGTATAGATTTTGGCACTTTTGTGATGTTTCCTTTTGCTATACATTTTTATAAAATAGAAGACTATACTGTATATTAAAACAAATAACTTAAAATGATAGACCTATACCGTTTTCTCACATAGGCCCAACTGTAGGTTATTGACTTAAGTACTGTATAGATAAAATGTATACTTTTACTGTAAATGCAGAGTGTACCAAATAATCAGATGCAATAGATCCATAACAGAAACAAAAACGATACCTTAAGCACTTGTTGGCAAATTTGGCTGTAAAGTCAAATTAACATTTTATTGTACCCTACCTCGGGTGTGAACCTACCTTGGGTATAAGATTGCAGCTATCAAAAACATTAGTTCTGGTAGCCCACATTTAGGTCTATTTCCTGCTACACCAAATTTAGCCAACTAAAGTGTTTTGGCTCAGGGACGGTATCACTCTGAAATAGAAAAGCTTTTGTTTGTCCTCTATTGGTCGACTATTTAACATCGGATCCATTTAATTCCTTCTAATAGAAGAAATTTTTTAAAAGCACTGTTTTGGACATAAAAGATTTCTATCCAACAGCGGATGACCTGAACCAATTCAAAACCCATAACTTTGTTTGTCTATTCCTTTTATAATTGATTTCCTTATAGCCCTTTCCTGTACTAAAGCTTTGCTCTGTAGTCAACTGGCCTGAAAAAACGGTTAGAGTTTTATATGAATGTCAAATGTATATTTAGGTCATTTAACTTGTTTGTTTTTTGATTCATACATATTGGTCCAAGAATGTATACAATATTTCCTTGAGGTCTGACACTTTCTGTGTTATTGACTGTAGCATGCTTGCTCTGATGTTGACGATGTGGCGGGGGTTGAAAGGGATCATCTATTATAATAAAGTTGGAGACGTTTCCGTGTGTCAGTGTGTTTGTCTGGAAACCTCTATGCCCAAATATGGATATGAGATGCTATACAACAGTGATACTCAACCTCAGGCCCGCGGGCCACATCAGGCCCGCGGGACCTGGCCCACCAATGAAAATCTAAAAAAAATCTGGAAAATGAAATAAAAATAAATAAATCTGAATGAAGTTATCTTTAATTACATTATTATAAGTAATACTATTAGAGTTGTACTATTACTCGAACGAAAATAAAAGCTTGGGGGGGGGGGGGGGGGGGAGATGCAATGCAAATGAAAGACATATACTCTGTATCCCTATTCCCTGACATAATTTTATAGCTAAACGGACAGAATTCTATTTTATTTGAATGATGAAACCCAGCTGCCATTAATAGTTGGAAATGGAAATGGAAATTGCGGAAATTGCGGAAATGGAAATTGCGGAAATTGTAATTGCGGAAATTGCGGAAATGGAAATTGCGGAAATGGAAATTGCGGAAATGCGGAAATGGAAATTGAGGAAATTGCGGAAATGGATATGGAAATGGATACACGTCTTCATATACGGTAAGAAAACAGCTTGTGCGAACCTCCCCTTTAACTGGTTCATGGCCAACGACGTGTTTTCTGACGTGCTATCAACAAATCCCTCAAGGCCAAGGACGTTGTGGACGTGGTAGACAATAATTCCAAAAAAAATTAATAAAATTATCATTTTTTTCCGATTTTTTTGCATTTTATTTTTTATTTTTATGTAATCTACTAAAAACCGGCCGAAATCCGCGCGATCGTGCACTATCGTGCACGCGCGCCGTCTCTATGTGAATCGCGGCAAAAAATCTGATATTTTGGGACTTTCTGGGCTCGATTTGGGTGGTTTTAGACTAACTTATGATGAAGCTATTGTTAGCCTAGCATTCCGACTGAGAGAGGCTATCTTGTAGGGGACAATCTTTCATTGGATGTTTACGTCATTTTGAACAGGAAGTGTTATACCAGTTTACACATTTTAGAGATTTTCAGCATAATGGTACGTTCCCGCCATCTGGTGGATATCGTGGGGTACTACTTGGAAATGCCTTTAAAAGATGGCGTGATTGTATTTTAACGCAGAAGTTTATTTTTGCATAAAAATGATGAATTAAGAAATGGGGCTTCCGCCAGAATTGGCTGGCGTTGGCCAGCAATCTAATGGCAATCTAAAAATGTGAGATGTGACCACAATGTCACAGATTGTCTCATTTTGAAGCTGCAAGTCTGTAGTTTACAATGATATAAAAATCTTCTTTCTAGCATTTGCCATTATTTATTAATAAGCATTTTAATACACCTTGGTTTTCAGTGAACAGTGAAACCAAGTTGTACTAAAATGCTTATAAGTCAACGAAGGAACATGCTAGAGTCATAATTCCTTTTTCATTGTGAAGTAGAGACATGCACCTTGAAAATGAGATATTTCATGCCATTGTGGTCATATCTCACATTTTTCTATTGTCATTCAAAAAGTCGCCAAATCTGGCCTAAGCCACAAAAAGATGTGATTTAAGGCTGGGAATAAGAGGGTTTTAAAGTGATGTAACACCAAGCTAATATCGCACCATAATGCATCATGTTGTACAATGGGGGGGTCGGTACGGGGGCCCGATCATGTGCTCTACCCCCCCGCCACGGCCGCGGTATTGACTTGTTATGCCAGTGCTTTGAAGAACCATTGCGAGGAACATGAAGAACCATTCACTAAAGCAGTTTATGGTTCTTTGAACCAACCATACATTGTTCTGTGTGTACTGGCAGCATTGCTAACTGATTGATGGCTATGACCTCCAGCATAGTGCTATATAAACAACAACAACACAAAACAAACATTATCTGCCAGACAAATGGACTGTCTAAATGTTTTAATACTTCTGTGCAAATATAAATGACAAATAGATAAACGGTGCTTCTGTGTTTATTTCTCAAAATGTAGTTGTTAATGTTGGCAGAATTCCAGAGGTCGCACAGTGATGGAATCCACACATTAATTGTACAAACGCAAACCACTGACTTATTGTCATATAGAAGTTACCTAGAAACTCTAGCCCATAGACAAGATAAATTACTACGCTGAATAATGCTCAGTACTATAAGAACATAAATTATGTATATGGGGAAATCATTACTTAAGTTACAGTCAAATTAGAAAGTAATATCGCACAAAATAACCTCACAATAATATTTTTTTTACATAACTGGATCACATCCAGTTATGTTATAGAGTAGCCTACATTTGGTGCATGTACTGAATAATGTATTTAACCACATTTAATGTTTTAAAAAAGTACTATTCCCACTATTATTTACAATATAATGATAAACATTCAACAGAAAATGAAACAGTGCAATTTTAAAAAATAACAAAAAATGAATGGTACTCTTCTTCTTAACTGACCACTTTATATGAAATACATATTATTACGTATGTGACAATATGACAATAATTATGTCACCACTTGAAAGTGATGTTCTGTGGAGTGCGTACATCTCCACCAGGTCGGGTGGCCTATACCCAGGGCTATGTAAGAGGTGAGTTGCAGCCGCCAGGACCCAAGGAAGCCGTGAGGGAAAACAAAGGTATTTCTACAATATATGGTTAAACTTTTTTGCATTTGGTCCGTCAGATGTGGAAGGGCACTTTCACACCGCACATGTTTGGTTCGTTTAAAACGAACCATGGTCCGCTTACCTCTTTGGTTCGGTTGGTGTGAACATGCATCCGAACTCTGGTGCGGATCAAAGAAACGAACCATGGTCCGCTAAAAAAGGCCGGACTCGGTTCGCTTCCAAACGAACCACGGTGCGGTTCGTTACTGGTGTGAATGCATTCGGACTTTATAGAGGACCAAATACAGGACGATAGCCAAAATAGCCGTCGGGCGTCGGCAGTTGTGAGGCTGCATTAATAATTAGTTCTAAAAGCATTCTTTTTTACGGGGATCACTATTGATATGACAGCTAGCTGTCTGATTTTAATAGTAGACACATATATGTCTGTCGAGGTGCAGCGCAAATTTAATGGCAGCGTACGAGGTTCACATGCGCAAAAATAACAGATGTAGGCCTACAAGTTATCGACACGGAATGGTATGTACGGTATGGTACACGATGTACGCTTGTAGATCTGTTTATTTTGAGCATGCGCCGCCGCCACCACGCAAAGTTATGACGGAGCCTGCGATGCGACCTATTTTCTTTTTTTCACTATTTGGTTCGCTTAACATGTCCACGTGTCATTTGTTTACATATTTGGTACGCTTTACAAAGTCCAGTCTGAACACCAAACGGACCAAAATCAAAATGCTAATATTTGGTCCTTGTAAGCGAACTTTGGGTGTGAAAACGCTCTAAGTGCTTTTGAGGTTTTGGACATAGTCTCTAGGAGGAGTAGCAAAACGTGTTTTGTAGAAAATGCTTTGGGGTGAAGGTACTTCCTTGGCATACTGGCTGCGTGCATGAAAGGTACAGCACTGATCCGTCCAATCTCCGCTCCAGGCTCTGATCAGCCTGGCAGAGATCATAGTAATAATAATCACAGATGTCAAAGGTTTTGAAAAGTCAGTTAAAGTTAAAGTTTGGTCTTCCTAGTACTGCTTGTGGGCTCAGAGCCCTGAAGATTCACAGAAGCCTGTTTTGTTCAACAGCAATGGCCGTCCTGCACTCGGGATTACATTCATTTGCTCAAAATGTCCAGCCCTTCTGTTCTGACACACGTTCCCTCAAAGAAGGTCCCACGTCCCTCAGAGACGTCCTGTACCCCAGAGTGTCACTGAAGAGGCTGTTTTTCAGGGAGCTCGTTCAAGGGGATGACAGTGTACTCCTCTGTGTGCTGGTCTTCCTTGGGTGTACCTTTCTCTAGGAAGGTCTCCATCTCTAGCTCCCTCTGCTGGTTGCTGCCGTTGGCCTTGCTCTCCTCGGTATTGGGCATTTGCTTTGGTGCTCCACGCCACCTAAGGGTGCAAGTTATTGGGGGGGAAAAATTAATATACTAAAAAGTAGATATTCTTTTAATATGAAAATGTTATGTGTATTACAGTTCTTACCTGCGCCTGGTTGCGATGGCAACCAAGACTACTATCATTGCGATTGCGCCAACAACAAAGGCAGTGATGATCATCCAACCTACCACCATAAGAGAGAGATTTACATCATTTACATTCTTTAGGTACCGTATGGTCAAAATGTAGTAATGCAATTGCTATTGTCGGTCAGAAGCCTCGTATCTCCATATTTTAACTTTTGGTTTTTTTTCGTAAAGAAATGCCCTATTGATCACACTACAGCGTCCAAACAACTCCAACAACCTCAAACTAAGTCTTATTAATGTATATAATGTGCGCATTAAGCAACAGAAATACACAAGAACTATAAAGGACAGACAGTCTTAATTGCTTTGGACTTACTTGATGATTTGCGATCTTCTTGCTTGGATATGTTATTGGTATCGTCAATCGCTACTGACTGTTCAACACTGAGACCTGTAGGGACCAGAATATGATGAGTTAAAAAACAAACATACTCCTCATACACATGATATACCTGTAATTGTGATATAGCACTAGCACGTGGTTCTCAAAGTCTACAAATGCAACCAAATGGTACTCAGTTGTAAGCGGGCAAAGATGAACTATCCCTAAAAGTTGATACTGTATATAGGACTGCTCCACTGCATTTATTACCTGGAAGTCGTTTCTCTGATAATATATTCTTCTCCAACTCCTCGTCGGATGCTGGACGTGACACCTCAACCTCATTGAACAGACGTGGAACGATGTAGTTACTGACAGCAGCTGCCACGGTAGATGTAGACATAGGTGTAGACGTATGTAGTGCAGCGCTGCTAGTTGTAGAGTCTGTTACATCAGGTATATCAGGTATAACACTAGGGGTAAGGGTTACACTGATAGTTGTACTGGGGTCTGTAACTGACTCTGAGGAAGGACTATAACCCTGGGTGGTAATGCTTGAGTCAGAAGTGAGGAGAGTTTCTGCCTCTGTAGTATTGTGTACAGTAGAGGTAAGAGTCGGGACTTGGCTAGACGTGACTTCCCACGGTGGTGTTGTGTATACATCAGCACTGCCTTCGAAAATCCCGCTGGCCTCTATGGGATCAGATTCGTCCGAGCTGGTGGCGGTGCTGCCCTCCTCTTCATCTTCGTCCGTGGGCGACTGGCCGTATGGAAGTTGAGATGTCGTTGTTTCGTTACTACTACTTCTGGGCAGTTCACTGGTGGCTGTGGTTGGGAACGCGTAGCCTACGATGAAGCCGTCCGTCACGGCCTCTCTCAGCACGTCCTCCTCCGCTTTGGCCACCGGTAGCTCCGTGACAGCTGTGTGACAAATGAAAAAGGAAAAAAACTAAGCATCGCCACAAAGAATGTACCTGCGTGCGTTGCGTCATGCCCTGACCTGGAGGGAAAGGAAATTCACAGAGCTTTGTAGTTTGTATAGATCTAAGGATAAGAGCTTAATCAGCAAACAGACAGAGTGCTTGTATAAACTTGTTGTGCTATGAGGCTTTTTGATGAGGAGCGGTGAGTCATGTTGCTCAAGTATTGATTTACTTAACTGACTAATCATTCCTGTGTGTTAACCAAAGGAGTGTCAATTCTGTCAAATTGTTCATTTCCATTAAAGCATGCTACGCAAGCTTTTGGCACGCGATAATGACATGGTTAAAATGAGTAACTCCCCCACTCCCCTGTCTCACGCAAACCGTTAATCATGTTCAGCATTTGCACTGCAGCAGATCTTGAATATAGAGACAGACGCAAAATATAGATAATGCTGATGGTCCCAGTGATGCAATAAATCACATTCTTTCTTTATTCCAATTTCAAAACAGTGTTTTCAATGTTCAAGCCATTTGGGCCATTTTGACTTATCCAATTGAACCCCAGGGTCCCTATAATGTGGCGCAAACATTCCATGAAAATAGACGATCTATAAGCTCATAACGTGTCTATGTTGTAGATCAGCTATTTTCAGCTAATATGGTTTAGAGCAGGGGTGCCCAGAGGTAGATCATAGATCACAAAGGCTGTGCAGGTAGATCACATGGCATGCCCTAAAAAAATATGCCACTTGAATTAAGGTGACTTGATTGATTGATTTGAATTTCGAACCCACAATGCAATACTTTGTTTTCAAGAGTGTTGCACACAAACATCATTAGCGTAACTAATGGCAGCTCAGCAGTTGGATAATATTTCTTTGGGTGGGTAGATTGTTTAGTTGGTCATTTTAAAAGTAGATCTCAAGTCAAAAATGTGTGGGCACCCCTGGTGTAGAGTGAAAACAGGAGGGTTCTAGAACAGACCAATGAGAGACACGAATCACCTATGGTAAGTATATAGACCTATGTTTTACATTGTCTTAATTACTTAGGCTACTTACTGTACTTACTTACTTACTTACTGTACTCCATCTGTGTATACATTCTCAAGAAAAGTAAATAAATACTTAATATGATCAAATCAAAAATTATATCAGGTTCCAGTCATATACGTCAAGTGCATCTTCCATCTCTGTCTAGTCATGTTCAGTGAGGGTGATCACCATGAACATATTGTTCAGCCAGATTTACATGCATAACTGCTTTTTGGTTTCGTATTATACCGTTGCTGTCGGGCAGAAACCTCTCATCTCAACTTTTTATGTTCCCCCCCCCCCCCTCCCCTGTTATTTAACACCCTACATTCTCACACTACAGTGTCGCACAAAAGTAGAAAAGGAAGCAGATCTACAAGCTCAAAACGTGCCGCAAAGCGTTGCATTCCTAGCTACGTAGGCCTATGCTATTTAAATTTTGTTGTTTGAATGCTGAAAAGTAACAGTTTTGGACATACAAGGTTTCCCCCCTGACAGCGCCACGACAGGGGATATCATTAATGCACCTCCTGGAGCTGCTCAGCATTTTTGTTTTGACAAAGACTGTGTGTGTGTGGCGAGCGGAGCCAGTGGAACATGGACACCGGTGATGTAACAGGAGCCTGCATGGAGTGGACATTCTTACAGATAGAGAGCGTCTGGAGCCTGAAACACCATGCAGGAGCATCTCAGGTGAAGGTGGGAGTGCTGACTCACAGTGTAGGGGAGAGAGAGAGAGAGAGAGAGAGAGAGAGAGAGAGAAAGCTGTGAACTGTTGCAGAATACTCTATGGTGAGCAGAAAGCCACCAGCTGTGCATTGCATTTCTAATACAAAGTGTAGTTTCTGTTTTTCTTTTGAAAAGTAATGGTTTGGACAAGGTTTCCTCAACAACAGCAATTGTGTGTGTGCGCATGCATGTAGGTGTGTGTGTGTGTGTGTGTGTGTGTGTGTGTGTGTGTGTGTGTGCGCGTGCGTGCCTGTTAGACTAGTCACTAGTCTTTCTATTGGGAATTAAACGCGATATGACGAGTTGATAGGCAGCTTTCAAAATAAGAAATATCTAAAACTACCTCAAGTTCAAATGAGTCACGTTTTGAGCTTGTACACCTGCTGTTACTATTGTTTGACACTGTGGCCCCATTTCCACCGGTTGGGAACCGGTTCAGTTCAGAACCAGTTTTTAGTCCATGATGAGCCAACCAAAATTGGGACGTTAATTATAAATTGAGTGGGCAAAACCATACCTATATTAAAATGTTTCTATAGGATCAAGCTTTTTCATATTTATAACACATTTTGTAATTTTCACCTACAGTAGGCCTATACGTGATAGGTGAATAGGTACAAATGTAATTAATAGTTATCACCATGAAACGTGTAAGTGGATTACTTACACAAAGACAATGATTTATTGTATTACACATTTGCTGAAATTGCATTTAATTATGCAAATTAGGCATTATGTAGGATAATGTGCAATTATTTTTTAAATATGAACAAGCTACTACTGTGGAAGGGTTATCATATATTAATTTACTATGTATGGTGTTGCCCACTCAATTCATAATTAACGTTCCAATTTTGGAGGTCTGGCTCATGGACTAAAAACTGCAGGTTCTGAACTGAACCAGTTCCCAACCGGTGGAAAAGGGGTCTGTATGACGGAATAGGACATTAATTCATGGAAAACCATAGAAATTTAAAATATGGAGATGACAGCCTGAGTGACATTAGTGACAAATATTTAGACACGTACTTTAATCCAGATAAAGGAGCTTACTTAAAACACCCACAAGTCACTCTGAATATATGCTAAAAGAGAGAGAGAGAGAGAGAGAGAGAGAGAGAAGAGAAAGAGAGAGAGAGAGAGAGAGAGAGAGAGAGTGCCAGAGAATAAACTTTCACTCACCATTAACCGGTAACGAGTGGCCAGGGGTCAAAAGTCCAAGAATAACTCCAAAAAGTAGAGTCCTCATCATGACACGAAATGTATAAAAGACAAAAATGGCGATGACGATGAATTGAAGTTGAATGTAGTTCTCTTATGTTCTATGGATCCCAGCTCTCAAATGAGTCAGTGGAGCTGACTTCATCAAAGTTATAGTTAGTACAGAAGGTATAGGCCTATTTGAGCTGCAGGTGAAATCTGACTTTATATAGACTCGTCAGTGGGAGGCACTCTGTTGAACAATAGCCCTGCATGTAACAAGAACACACCCACTGTTTCTACTGAAACTCACCGGAACGGTGTGGGAAATAACCCACACAACCGTTAATGTTGTTTTCGTAAACAAAAAGAAATATTATGTTTTTTGGGGGGTTTTTTTATGGCATGGCTCTGCTGGAGGCTGGCCATCTATGAAAGGGTCTGTATGTCTGTCTGGAGCTAATCTCGCAAACTGGCTGCGGACCGATCAGTGCTAACTTTGTATACATGCATGTACTTATTGAATGTTTTCCAGGCCAAGGACCTCTTAGCTGAGAGAGAGAGAGAGAGAGAGAGAGAGAGAGAGAGAGAGAGAGAGAGAGAGAGAGAGAGAGAGAGAGAGAGAGAGAGAGAGACCATAATATTGTATAAAGTTGTGTTGAAGATGAAACTCTCATACTGTAGATAAGATGTTAATAAAATTAATGTTGTAAATTGTGTTTTAATTAATGTTCTTTATTTGATGGATTCATGTGTATTTTCTGAAATGTAACGACTTACACCGGCAATAACCTAAACATGACCAATTGACTCAATACTTGGCCCGCTCTTTTCCCTCAAGCGGACAATCTACAATAATGAGCTTGCAGATCTGCTTTTTTCTGCTAATGTTCCTGTAAAGTTGCCCGAACGGCCAAGGCTCCAAGAACAGTCAGTAATGCAGTTTAAGGGTCTTTATTTTACCCCAAAACTCCTCCACCAAAATCCAGACACTTATTCAGTGCAATAATCCTCAATAACAAACTAGATTACAGGCAACAAAATAATGACCAAAAGATAAAGAAATACTTGGGCAACACTCTTCAGGCTGTACCTTGATCACACAAGGCCCTGTAGCTCTCACTCAAGGATGTTATTTGTGTCAATGCCCACATCCAACTAACTTGTCTGTCCCTGCAGCCTCCCTTAAATAGGAGTGGATCCTACCACAGGACACAGAATCAATTAGCACCATTTCTTCTCAACAAGTATAAATCAGCATGTAAACTCAGACAATAATAAGACAGCATAAGAAACACCCCTCTCCTGCATAGCACTTGGCCCCTTCCTAAATCAAGGGAAATGCCACCAGCTGTGCAGGAGAGACAAAGCAAAGAATCGGTGAACAGTTTTCAATACACCAGTTTAAAACATTAGTCCTTGCATGTTATAGAAAGCCGTTTTATGTGTATATATATATAGGGCACGGGTTGCCCCGTGACAGTTCCCTCCAGAATATGGATGCTATAGGCCGGGTCCAAATGGATCATCTTAAAAAATAGAAAAAGTTACACAAAGATGTACTGCGATCGGCTGGGTATGCATGTCAGTGTTTCCCACCGTATGTCGGTGTTGTCTACCACCATTCTTGATGACGTAACTAAGGTAAGTTTGGTGATCGGCTGGGTAATTGTGTGTGTGTGTGTGTGTGTGTGTGTGTGTGTGTGTGTGTGTGTGTGTGTGTGTGTTTGAGAACAGGTTGAGTACATAACATCTGAGTTTACAGCTAGGCTGAACCTGATTGACGCTTCATCACTACCACTGCTGATGAAGTTGGAGGCTATTAGGCAGGTTGCCCTGACTAGAGTACAATACCTCTTCTCCAACGTTCATCTGGCATGTAAAACACTTGGTGATCTAAATGACAGTGTAGTTTGTGAGGAAGTGGTTCGGGCTCAACACCCACACCACCAGAGACATTATTTTCCAGTCCAAACAGGATGGTGGGTTTGGCGTGCCGGACGTGGAGTGGATATATAACGCCACAAGGCTGGCTCACTTGATGAACATGCTAAACAGTGATGACACGACTGTCAGGGAACTTGATAGATCTTCTCGGTTTCTAGATATGAAACGGCGTAAAGTGCCACTGGCAGCAGAGGGCGAGCCAAGTTTCCTGGGGTTTAGAAGAAAGCCCAACCTTAAAATGGACTCACATGCTACTGGGTTTGGGGTGTCGTCAGATTGGCCTGACCTCAATGACCTCTGTGTGAGAACTGGAGTATCTCTGTGCTGGGTTCGACCTGACTCTGAATCTGTAGAAGTTTCTGAGGACATTATTACCAACTGTTTGATCTCAGTAAGGAGTACTGTAATTGATACGGAACACCATGTATCACCAGTCAATGCACGGGGTACCTTATAATGTAACAGCAAAAACAACAACAACACTGGACTGGTTTAAAACTACAGGGGAAGCTAGCTTGCCTTCCCAATGCAGACCACACCTTATCTCATACAATATTCAAGAATTATGCAGTCGATGAGGACATAGTCACCTTTACAGTCAAAGCCAGATTACAGCCTCCTTCCAACCAGACTCAATCTCTCTCTGTGGTATCCTAACACGTTTCCTCCTCATTGTCTGCACCATGACCACACTCCAGTTACAGAAACACTGTCACATATTCTTAATGGCTGCTATGTATATACAGTAAGGGAATGTACATTGCTAGGCACGACAGAATTGTTGACCTATTAGCTAAGGACATAAGTTCATATGTTTCATCATCTGCCAAAATGTATAAGCACTCACGTGTTTCAACTGCCATGTTCATGCACAATAATGAAAATGATGCTTTTTCAGATGTCACAGCTAATACACCAGATATTGTTGTTGTTGATGAGGACAGTAGAGAAGTGACCATTTTGGAAGTGGAATGTACATTTGACCACAGTCTGGAAGAGGCATTCCTTACCAAGGTGCTTAAGTACCAGCGTCTTAAGGATGCTATTATAGGCCTACAGCTTCGCTACAGATGTAAACTACTTGTGTTCATATTTGGAAGCCTCGGTAGTGTCCACGAATCAGTCGTGAGGGGCCTGCAGATTGCAGGCATGCCCAAGCCGAGAGCTAAGGCATCGGAAAAATTCTGTTCAGTGTTTGCAATAATTGGCAGTCGCCATATATGGAGAAGGCGATGCTTTCTGTACCCGCATGGCTAAAATTGGGATGCCAGAGTAAAATGGTTGAAGAAAATCATATATTTCTTCTGGTAAATAGTTTTTCTCTCAGCCGATGGCACTTTCCTAAATAAACTGTGAAAAAAAATGTTTGAGTATAGCTACAGTGGAAAGGAAACTCTGTTTCCCTTCTGTTCTTTTTTTAATTTAAGCTATGCATGTTTATTGGTTTTCTGCTTCAGGGGAAATAACAATAAATGAAGAGTTGACATCATGTCTTGGAAGAGCAGGTATTTTTTAGGCGCTAGCCCCACCTATGCCCAGCTTGGTGTGTTTGTGTGTGTACCCCATAGCGATGATTTGATTGGCTGAGCAATGTGCATACCCCATAGCGATGATTTGATTGGCTGAGCAATGAGTGTACCCCATAGCAATGATTTGATTGGCTGAGCACGGAATGTGCTCAGAAAGCTATAGCCAGCTTTCTGTGGCTGTGTGTACCACGGAATTGAGGATAAAAATCACACCCGTGTGAAGTGAGGGGCGCTAATATATTAACTCATGTTGATTAGGTGATGTAATTGTGATGTAAAACAAACGGTGCCAACACAAACATTAAACACCATTAACAATAAAGAGACAATATGACGTAAATGACACATTATGACTGACATTTTCCCTTCATTGTCAATGCGTTTACAAAACAAATATTGAACTAAAGACAAACATTAAACCATGTATAGGAGGGGCTATAGTGCCCCTCAAAAAGTGTGGGCAGAAAACACCTCCCCGCACCTCTATCTGACTGGATTCATACAGCATTAATGGTGGGCAGGAAAATCATTGTTAAGGAATGGAAGTCTGAGGATTTGCCTCCAGCACATGTATGGTTCACTCAGCTTGGTATTGTGGCTGCTTTGGAGAGGTTACCCTTTAAGATGAATAATCAGTTGGATAAATATGATTTGAAGTGGAACGTGTTCCTCAGTCATGTTGCAGGTCCTTGATGTGATCCGTGGTCAGGCAATGCCCTGTTGATTGTTTACTGTATTAGTATACATAGATATGATACGGTTGATGATGCTGTGTGTTTGGTCGTGTAAACTAATTTAAACTTTTAATTTGATTTGCTGATAAGAGCGCCCCTCACTTCACACGAGTGTTTGCATTCTCTGCCTTGTAAAATGGCATTCAAGTCATTATATGCTAATTAATTCCAGTGACAACCATGTGTGTGTTGACACTGCTGTTGTAGGAGCCCCTACCGGGACGACGGACAGCAGAGCCTCTGTCTACACTGCCATACAAAAAACCTGTAGGCCTACCAAAAAAACTGCAGATCTACAAGCCCATGTTGTGTGGGCATGTACATCGGGCGGACATTTAGTGGTGCTACATTTTTTTTCCCCATAGAGAACTCCTTTGTTCAAGAATCAAATACATTCTCAGTTATTCCCTTGTGACTAAACTGAAAAAGCAGTTGAAATTTTGAATCATAAAAAAAAGAATCAAATGTTTTATGGTCATGATTTACCACAAGCCTGGATGGCTGGCTTATAATAATATATGAATATCTTCGGAATTCTGCATGGGAAAAAAAAATCAATGGGATTTCTATCTGTGGCACCACAGATACACTGCTATACCTATATGTGACATCTGCATGCGACATCACACAACGAGGTATAAATCGAAGGGTTAAGAAAAAACTCCTGATGCCTGCGGGGTTTCACCTCATTATAATAAAGCCTGATTGAAAACAACCTGAAGGCAAACTGCTTTGATTGATAGTCATCTATACCTGTGGGCTTTATGCAAATCATTGTTTTATTAGGCCTACAGAATAGTGCAGGGAAGGGCTTGACAACCAGCTAGTCAAGCTCTAATATCGACATATACAGTACGTCACCATCGAAAGTCGTCACTCATCCGTATAGAATTACCTTCATGTTCTTCAACAGATCTCAAAATAGTGTCAGACAGTAAGTCATAGAGCTGTATTCTAGAACACAGCGCGCTCTGCTTGTGCACTAGTAGGCCTCGACAGAGTGCAGTTCTAGTTTTTATATAATTTGGTATCAAAGTCAATTTAATCACTGATTCTTATCTACAACCTTGTAGATCTGCCATTTATATAAATAAATGGAATCCTTTAAAGAAAAACATTTATACAACATAAATCTTGTATGGGGGGGGGGGGATTGCAGCCAAATAGAGCTGCATGTTAATTGAGAACCACTCAGGGCAGGAATTTCACGGAGGCCGTGCAGTCAAGACAAGTCAAGAACTTCCATAGAAAAGGGGGTTAGAATTTCAATACAAGGAAATACAAGGGAATACAAGGGAAAGTGTACTGGATTGACTGGTTGAGTCACCATTATTAGGAAATGTGCCCATATGACCAATCACATGTGTCTGCTCGCTCATACATAAATTGCAATTAATGAATAGTTATTAGTTACCATGAGTTTACTGTTTAATATGGAAGGTTAAGATAACAGAATAAGGACAACTATTGGAATGGAATAGATAAGTGGTTCTGAATATTTTTTGAGCTCTGGACTACGAGCATAATTATGTCAGTTAAATAATTGCTGTTAAGGGCTTGATTTAATTCTTCTCAAATTAACAATTAAATGAAGCCCTCAATATTTTATTCCAAGCTTTTCCCCCCACACCATGCCCATACCCCCCAGACCCCACCCAACACAACAGTGGTCCCCAGGTTCATTATCAGTTGAAAACCCCAGGGTCTCAAACATGTTAATGCCATGACCCTCACCCCGCTAACGTGAAGATCGGCTGCCCAAATGTATTTATTTGACACCCCTCATCTGAAAATGTTGTGTGCCGATCTGATATGGGCATATAGTATACTGTATGCAGTACAGTATACTAAGTATACTGTATAAGGATTGCCCTGATGTCATCAGTACAGTATACTAAGTATACTGTACTAAGTATACTAAATATACTGTACTGATGATATCAGGGCAATCCTTATATGGGCATAGAAGGGACAAGGACTGCATGGCAGATACAGAGATCTCTATATATGGGCAAAAGGGGCCCAGACAGACAGATACAGAGATCTCCAGACACAAAACTGACAAAGACAGACGTGTACAACAGGTACAGCTGTGACTCCCATAAATCAGTCTAATCGGCGGTGAGTTTGTAGTCTGATCAAGATGTTTGAGGGGTCCCTCCTATTAGCCTGGCTAATAAGCCAGACCGAATCAGCTGATGGCAAAAATGGTTGTGTGATATTAGTCTGGCTTATTAGCCAGGCTACCCTCCTATGTCCAGCTTTTAGTGTGTGTGGAGTGTGGTAAACACAAAAATTGTCCTAACACTTCACACGGGTCACGGGTGTGATTTTGTTTTAAATAGCAGATCTACAATCGACGTGTTGTAAGCTTGTCAGCTTGTCATGTCAACTCTATGTATTTTCAAATAGCCAGTTTATATAGGGTTTAAAGTTGCTACTGTCTCAAGAGCCCCAGGGGGTCCCCCTCTCCCCCGGGCCTCCCTTTGAGAACCCCTCATCTCATCTTAGTGTTTGGTTTCTACAAACAGGGTTACTGTTTTCACTGTTTTCACTGAGTGTGGTAATATTTGCAGGATGGCTCATAACATGGGAATAGCCTGGGGACATGCAGGTATTGTCTGGTGGTGACTCAGATGGTATGATGATATTCAGGTGACTCATATGAAGGTGTGGGCTGGTCCCTGTTCAGTCTTGTACTCTCCACACCCCGACCCAGGAGTGACGGTGGTGAGTACATCTACTCGAGTACAGCTAGTACTTGAAGATAGTACTTTTAAGGTACAGTACTTCTGCTTTACTTGATATCTGTTTTTCAATGTTTTATACTTCAATACAATTATTGTTCCTGCCAGCCTGGAACGGTCAAGGCTTGGGATTATGCTTTCGGTCCTGTCTGTGTCTGTCTGTCTGTCTGTCTGTCTGTCTGTCTGTCTGTCTGTCTGTCTGTCTGTCTGCCTGCCTGCCTGCCTGCCTGCCTGCCTGCCTGCCTGCCTGTCTTTGTTATAGCGCCACCATAAGGCCAATATCAGCTAAATAATACACACATACAGATTTTGTCCAAAACTCACGAAAATCGGTACCGATTATATCATATTCATATGGTCAAGAATAAAGATATGTATATCTATAACCTTGTAGATCTGCTATATAAAAATAAATAAATGAAAATAATTATTAACAATCTGTTCGATTGGCTTCCAAAATTTGTGTGAAGGGCCCATTTTGCACAAAATGACACAAACCTAGAACACATTGTCTGATTGGTATCAGACTTAGGCCAAGGAAGATCTGCCACCCCAACTGTTAGGCAACCCAGCCCAGCGGAGATCTACACTCTAGTTTGAAAGCTTTACCTACAACTCAAAATTACATCCATTAAAGGTGATTTAGGTAACATTTAGCCTATATATTTGCCTCAATTAGCCACTATATTATTGGACTGAGGTATTTCCTTGCAGAAAGATACATCCCTCTGCCTGTAGTTTGGTTTTGTTCTACAGTTTATGTTGACATTAATTCCTCTGTTTATGTTGACATTCATTCCTGGCAGGGACGTGTATTTCTGTGAGGGGAGGGGGAGAGCTTAACCAGAGCTCTTAATTGATCCCTTTGAACTTTAAAGGTGTTGTGCACTGAGTTGAGTTTTGATGCCTCAGAGAGAGGAGGAGGGAGAGGGAGTGTGTTCTCTGTCAGAGAGAGGAGGGGGGAGAGGGAGTGTGTTTGTATACACACAGATTTGCCGCTATATCCCCTTTAACCAATGAAGCCTGCTATGAAATAGCAAGCTGAGTCTATCATCGATGTGCAAGGTAGTCCTAGTCCTCTAGTCCTCTAGTAGTCTAGGCTTTCTCACTGGCTAAACCGCGAGCTGTTTCTCTCTCTCTCTCTGTGTGTGTGTGTGTGTGTGTGTGTGTGTGTGTGTGTGTGTGTGTGTGTGTGTGTGTGTGTGTCATAGAGTAATAAAAGGATAGAGGCCGAACCCAAGCGACTGCCCCGCCCCCCTGCTATTCATTTCAGTGGAAGTTAGCTCAGTGACGTTTTGAAACACCCGGAAGAACCGTCTACTTCTACTTCAACAGTTGGTGTCCAAATGCGGAAGTGCAACCGAGCGCTCAATGTTAAACCCGAGCTGCACAGGGTTTCCGCAGGCAAAATGCAGGGGCCCGCCTGCATTCTCAGCTCTGACCAATAGGGCAGAGTGCTTCAACGCTGGAGAGCCTCATGGGGGCTTGGTGTGTGTGTGTGTGTGTGTGTGTGTGTGTGTGTGTGTGTGTGTGTGCGCGCGTGCACCGCAAATGTGTCCGACCACAATAGTTCCACCTTAGAGAATTTTGGTTCCTACCTAAACTACTGCACTGAAACTGACACAGAGGCAGCTATAGCGGACCCCCGGCCGCAGATAATAATAATGCAGCTGGTAATTAATTGATTTAATCAATTTGGGCTTGTTTTATACTTTAACAGAGTAGCCTACTACTTTCTACATTGTGGTATTGCTACTTTTACTTACACATCCGAGTTTCTGTCAGCAGTGAGAAGAGAAGTGCATGCGTCATGGTTTGCAAGCAGTGCCAAGCAGAGCTTCCTCTGTCTATCTGCTCTCTCTATCTTCACCTGTGCAAGCAGTACAGGTGCCAGCTGTCACTGCTAGATCCGGACACTGTGACTGGCTGTCGTGGTTTGACACACATCCATGATGCACATACACAGTCTTAATTTATAATTTTAGATACAAGCTTACAGAATACTGCTGGACACGTGATTCTACAATAACAAACAAAGCCGGGAGACTAAATCTGTCTTTTGTTGATTTCCTTGTCTCGATCTATATTTCTACAGGCCACCCAACTGTCTGTCTGTCTGTCTGTCTGTCTGTCTGTCTGTCTGTCTGTCTGTCTGTCTGTCTGTCTGTCTGTCTGTCTGTCTGTCTGTCTGTCTGTCTGTCTATATTAACAACCCTCAGGACAAAAGGGACTACAGACTAAATTGTGTTCTTGGTAACTTTACTCAGGTAAAGTAGGACTGACTCAGCATAATAAAAGGGGCCCACACACAACGGGGAAACACTCTCATCTTAATCACCACCATCATACCATGTCTGAACAGCAAGGTAGTGACTAATACTAATGTGTCTCTCTCTGATCATTCAAGTGTGTTCTTTGAGAGGACTACTGTATGTCCATGCACGCACATGTTCAAAAAGATGTAATCCAACAAATTGCATAACACTGAAAATGCCAGTGAAATATTTACTCAGGGTTCCACTTCCACTTCCGCCCTCTCTTGGATCTCAGTCAAATTAACTTGTAGGTGTGGTGAAAGTGGTCTCTCGCAAGAAAAGTGACAAGAAAGACCTGCAGCTCACACACCTTTAACCCTAGAAATCTAAACATGTTTTTGTTACACCATCACTAAACACAGGTATATTTTTCCCAAATATTCCATAAGAAATATCAAGATCAGTGAAAAAACGTCTCCTTTGGTCCTCCCATTCCTAAGACATGTGACAATGGTCCAGTGAAGAAAAGAATAACAAAGTCCATTGTGGGTGCATTGGATTTTTCTCTATCATACTATCACTGAACACAGGTGAAATTCACCCGAACACCTGCCTGTAGAAAAAAACAGGGATGTGGGCAGGGAAACAAACATACCTTCTATGATGTCACTGAGCATCATGAAAGTATCGAAAGACACACCCACCTCAGATGTTTTGCACTCCGTCCGTCCGTGTGTGTGTGTGTGTGTGTGTGTGTGTGTGTGTGTGTGTGTGTGTGTGTGTGTGTGTGTGTGTGTGTGTGTGTGTGTGTGTGTGTGTGTGTGTCCGTCCTTCCTTCCGTCTGTCCGTTACCAGCTAATCTCCGGCACCGTTGGCCCAATCAATGCCAAACTTTGCATAAACACTCCCTGGATGCCAACGACGAACCTCTGCCACAAATATTCCTCAACGACCTGTTATAGCGCCACCATGAGGCAGATTTAGGCAAAACACATTTCTGTAGATTACTCGTACACATTTTATCCATACATCACACAATATCTCCATAGTCATGTGATCAACACGGATCTGCACCATTTCCCATCTTTCATCCTGATTGGCTAAGATTGGCTTCCAAAGTTCACATGATTGGCCAAGGATGACGCATGCCACAAAAAAAATCCAAATCAGCCTCATGCACGTAAATACACCGGATATAGCACAGTTGCTCATTTTCATCTGCAGTCCTCGCAGGAAACACAAAACGGAAAAACAGTACATAGGGAACACAGCATAAAAATAGAAATACACCTAAAATAATCATGAATGGTTGCAGCTTTGGTTTTCCTTTCCAAATCGAAATCAGATCAGCCTCTCCTCTTTAGTGGAAATCTCACGAACGTTTGACCTACTCACCAATACAAACACGGGTTGTGTCAATAGAAAGCCTACTTTCCTTAGTGGACGCACTCTGAGACCCCCACCACACGTATAAACGGTAGCCTACTTTTTGGCCAGAAAGGGATTTTTTTTCACCGGAGGAAAAATATTCTCTATGAGGCAGTTCTCTGGGCAATATCGGTAGAGGGCGCAGCGGAGTAACAAAGTATTTTTTTCCGGTAGAAAAAAAAATCCCTTTTTGGCCTTTTTCTAGTTGACTTTGTATATTTTTCGTGATCGCCAGAACATGCAATTAATTTGCCTCCTAGCTTCTTCACTGACAGAATTCAGAACATTTTTGACGAGTAGCCATTAAACCTTGGATGACATACAAAGATATGAAATCCTCCTCCTGCCTTAATATTCTGCCAACATGCTTTTTCAAAACGTTTAATTCAGATTGCATGGCCCTTAGATCTTGTACAAATTGCCAACATGTTTCTCCTGCAGACTGCTTCCCACGGGCCCTGACATCTGCTGTCACTAAGCCAATCCTGTAACCAATCACCTCGCTAATGAATTATTATAGCCCCGAAAATAACACCTCCCGACTTAGAATCATTTGAAAAAAAAGGTGTATTTCAAACCACTGAACAAATTCTTGTCACTAAACAACTTGTCACGAACTGACGCAGGACACCTGCTTCGGATACTCAAGATTGGGGGGTTGGTGAACCAAAAGGGAGCCGCAGGGGCGTAGACACAAAGTGACACCTGCCCTTTTGCCCTCTGGACAGCAAAGTGCCCTTTTGAAAGTTAGTTTTTTGTACAGTTTGTTCATTTTATTTTCGTTTTGTACAGTGTGGCCCATGGTGATATCGATCAATTCTGGATGATTATTATTAATTATGCCCCAAAATCTATACATTTCACACACCATTAAGGCAGCCAGCGGTTCCTTTTTCACTTGAGCACCTGTCCCTCAAAATGCCTACATGTGCACGCCACCAGGCACGGAGCCAGGAATTCTTTATGAGTAAGGCATTGCCAATCATCATCATCATTTTTCGACCGCAGTCGAGATCATGGATTCCACAATGCTACGCCAGACTTCCCGGTCCTTCATTGCCATGCCCAGTTCCTGCCTACTGCCTACCTCCCCAGTTCCTGCCAATACGAGGTATATAGGCCAGGGGGTTTGCTCAGGACCAAATTATTTGATTGGAGGAATTGGAATGCCAGTTTGTTCCGCCCCTCAGTTCAACTCTTCTATTATTACTTGCGCAAGCAGAGCGCGCAAGTAATCATTTCGCTTGGTCTCTTCGAAGTGAAGCCAAGTTTTCTTCAACCGTAAGTCTGTGCCTGGTTTGCTGGGACCAGTTACAACATTACGTCATCCTTGAGAGAGTACATGGTGTGTATATGACGTAATGTTGTAACTTGTAACAGTTTCAGTTACAAGTTACAACATTACGTCATATACTTTTTGGAACCAAGTAACCACAGTATACTGCTAATCAAATTACAACTACATACTCTGTATGTAGTTGTAATGTGATTTGTAATTTGTAAATCTGTGCCTGGTCTGCTGGGACCAGACTACACAGATGACCATATCTCTTACGTCATCACTGAGAGCTAGTTACAACATTACGTCATCGCTGAGAACTGGGACCAGTATACACTGGTCCCAGTTCTCAGCGATGACGTTGTAACTGGTCCCAGCAAACCAGGCACAGACTTACGGTTGAAAAAAACTTGGCTTCACTTTTTGGAACCAAGTAACCACAGTATACTGCTAATCAAATTACAGTTGTAATGTGATTTGTAATTTGTAAATCTGTGCCTGGTCTGCTGGGACCAGACTACACAGATGACCATATCTCTTACGTCATCACTGAGAGCTAGTCATACATATACACACCATGTACTCTGGTCCCAGTTCTCAACGATGACGTAATGTTGTAACTGGTCCCAGCAAACCAGGCACAGACTTACGGTTGAAAAAAACTTGGCTTCACTTTTTGGAACCAAGTAACCACAGTATACTGCTAATCAAATTACAACTACATACTCTGTATGTAGTTGTAATGTGATTTGTAATTTGTAAATCTGTGCCTGGTCTGCTCGGACCAGACTACACAGATGACCATATCTCTTACGTCATCACTGAGAGCTAGTCATACATATACACACCGTGTACTCTGGTCCCAGCTCTCAACGATGACGTAATGTGGTATCTGGTGGGACCAGATTACACAGATGACCATTTCTCTTACGTCATCACTGAGATACAAATCCAACTACAGATTTCGGAAGTATTTTAGATCATGTATATTTCAACAAATTTGAAAGTATTATTACAGAAATTGAAGTTAGAGACACATATTACTCTGATCATGATTTAGTATTAATATCACTATAGTACAAAATGAAATACATTTAAAACAATTGACAATTTACAATAAGTAATAAAATAATTATACTGTATAATATATTTTAATTCAGTTTATATACCTTTTTTTTTCATCACATATCAATGATTCATTTTTCTGTAAAAAAGTAGTTAGGTAGCAAATGGTTACACGTAATGATTATACATTTCAAACGTTCCTTCACAGAGATACTGAGATGTGATAGTTTCCAGCGGTCGAAAGTACTTGCGCGCTCTGCTTGCGCACTAGTAGGCCATTTATGGCCTACTAGTGTGCAACAAGCAAGTATGCACTCGGCAGAGTGCAGTTCTAGTTCCATTTATGTTGGATGCATGTTAGGCCTATACTATACTATACTATACTTTACTATACTATACTATACTATACTATACTATACTATACTATACTATACTATACTATACTAATGTGTATTTTCTTTATTAACATTGTCAAGAAACAAATATTTACCAAATTAAATTTGGTCGCCCTCCTGTTACTATGATGACCACTTAATTAGGCCGTAGGGGTTATATGTTGAAGACCCATGATCATCAACTGATTTTCTATTCTCTTCCTTTTAAAGGATTGTTTAATCAAATTTAAATGTCCTTTTTTAATGTCCTGGGCAGTGTTTTCGACAATACAGTAGACCTACTAGTACTACATATAGTTAAATCCAAGCAAATTGTTTCCCACACTACAGCAGAACCTACTGTCTGTATAATAATTGTTCAATCCAGGCAGTGTTTTCCACACTACAGCAGATATACTACATATAGTTCAATCCAGGCAGTGTTTTCCACACTGAACTGACTGAGAGTGCTCTTGTTAAAGTACAGCACAAGGACAGGTGCGTGCAGGGAAGGAAATCCACTTGAAAGGAGGAAGGTGAAGTCAAACAAAAGTCTTCACATAGGAAAACAGCTTGAGTATAGTCTGGCAGTTAGTCTGGCCTTCTGCTTCTTCCATGGCTGCTACTAAACCCTGGAGGTGGACGTTTCAGTGTGTGAGAGCTAGGGAAGAGTGCAGTGGAGAGAGACCCAGAGGATTCTCTCATGGAGAGGATGCAGGATGGAGAGGCCACTCACTACATGTTCACATGGACCATGCACACTATACCTTTTCCCATACATATTCCTGACCTGTGGTTCACACAGGAATCAGGATAGACAGGTATTAGATGAGGGTGAAAGGATCAATGAAACATTAAATGTCACGGCTGAAAAAAATGTGTAGGCTATGTATAGCCAACTCCTATTATGCAAGTTGTGGAACGGTGTGAAAGAGCCCCCCACAATAGTGCTGTTTTCAAACAATGAACACAATAGAGGCCTATGTAAAATGATGATTTACTATCCTGCATGCTGTTCTACATACTGCCAACATGCAGGTGATGAAATCTTAGACTGAGGCTTTAACCTTTGCATTTAATGAACTATCCGAGACCATTGTGGTTTTATGGAAAAGGCTTCTGAACATAATTGCTCTGATCTTTAAACAATTACTGAAAAAAACCTTTTCTTCAGTCACACGCTCGCACGCACGCACGCACGCACGCACGCACGCACACACACACACACACACACACACACACACACACACACTGAGTGGGAAATTTGACATAGTCTTTTTTATTGGCCTAAAATATTGTCTATATACATACATTCACTTGCTGACCGGCTGTCGGTGTTGAGCAATTTGTTTAATAGGGGTTTACATGTGATCCTACCATTAACATCCTATATAAGGCAAGATTTAAAAGAAAATCATTATGCTCTATATAGCATGTGACATGTCAAACTAGGGGGTTTTCATGATTCTGAATCCATTCCAAGCATTAGTTTTACACAAAAAACACTCCTTGAGCTAAACCGGCCATAGCCATTTGTCCAAAATGTGCTCAAAATGTGCTGGCATCATCACATTTCATCACATCTGTGATGACGGCTCAAATGCCCAATAAATAATGGGCCACACCTTCATATGAAAAGGGTTGAAAACCACTGTGCTATAATCACAGGAAGAGATTAGCATGAGGTTCTGTGAGGCAGAGTGAGTGGGAGATAAAGGTTTTATTACTTAATGCACAGTAAGGTAATGTGAGAGGAGGGAACGCCATGCACTGTGGGGGATAATTGTCCAGGACAGGTTGAGGCCTGGACACTGCATGTGTGTTAATGTGGAGACTCCATTATGTCTCCAAGTGTGGAGAGTGCATGGAGACTCATGTCTCACACGCAACTGAACTGACACACATGTGCTGTTCACATAAAGCCAAGGTGGTGATTTTTCTTTATTCGTATACCTCGGCACCTGGTTGTGGATGTGCATGTAGTTGTACAGGACAGGTTGATAGAACCACTGTTATACGTCGACAGGCACATATTGTAATTTGCCTACTTTTCCTCTAATTCAATTCCTCTATTTGACAGCTTTGGTTATTTTGCAGATTTACATTATATTCCAAAACCTACGCTTTATTTATGACCTTTTATACTTCAGCTATTTGAAAATAGGCGATCTACAAGCTCACAATGTGTGGCGTTGTGAGTGTCTATAGCTTGGCCATTAAAAAATGTTTTACAAATTTGATAAAATAATGTTTGTACTTGGTGTTTGAATATACTGTAGGCCTTCAACTTGTGACAGAGTATTTCTACATTGTAGGTAGCCTATTACCATTTATTTATTCAGTAAAAACATCTGAGTACTTCTACCATCACTGCTACTGTGTAACAGACCAGAATGCAGTACCCAAGACCAACAGTGGGAGGCAGCAATACTCCAACGGGTACGGGCGTATGCCGGAAATACAAACGAAGAAGAAGAAGGAGAAGACTAAACAGTAAAAGAAGAAGAAGCAGCAGCATTTTTTTTATTAGCATTTAGCAACATGGCTAACATATTATAGTGGTGTGGAACTGGATATCATATTATTGTTATGAACATTTAAATATAAAGGTAAGCAGCGACACAACTACAACACGATGCTGTGAATGAAAGAACACTGACTAGTGATACAGGTATCTGCTGTGCTTTGGGTTTTGCCTTAAGTAGACATACCTTCATTAGTTAGATGCTAAAAAACTGGAAACTTGTCAACTTTTTATAAAGCAGGCGTGTTCAACAGGGAATCCGGGACCCATATGAGGTCCTCAGGGATACTATAGGGGGTCCGCCAAATATGTGTGTGATTGGATTTTTTTTAAATACATGAACCACTTGAATCCTATTATGGATGTGGTTCCCATACTTTTTTGGATTGGAGTAACGTGATCCTATACACTCTGCATAATTTATCATGTGAGTCTACGTACGTGTGATCTGCAACACGTTTGTAAACAATATAGTGAGGGTCCTGGGCTCATCTCTCGGCGAAGGGGTCCTTGACCTGAAAAACCTTGACCCCTATGTCATGTTACTGTTCTATAACAGCTATAATGTTGAAAAGTAACACAAGTAACTTGTCCTGTTGTTGTCATGAATTGTTGCTCTCATGAAATGGCTTAATAATCAAAATAATAATGCCTACAAAAAGACAATAACATTGAATCATGGTTTAGCTCGCTGGCCAAAAATATCATATCTGCTCACAAGCTTGTATTTTTGGCAAGCGACAGTTGCACAGGGCAGATATGACAAATAACTTTTATAAAGAGATTATTATTATTTATTTATTTTAAGAGTAAAGAGATCCTACTGTCAGCTGTCCAGCAGTCCAAATATTATTAAATTAAATTTCAGAATGGTAAACCTGAGGCCTACCATACCAGGCCTGAGGCCTACCATTGCGTGGCACATCTATGCACGGAATGTCTATATGTTCACAGGCTTCTGTGTGCGGCCTGAGGGCATCTGAGCATTTGTCTACACCATGTGTCCTTTGGGAAACCGGGCCATTAATTGTTGTTACAGTAGTCAATGTTGACATGTTTTTCTAGATCCTGCTGAGACATAAGTCCTATAACACGTGCTATATTTTTGACGTGATAGCAGGTTGACTTTGTGATTGTGGCTGTGATTCAGGTCTGAGTCCATGACTACACCAACGTTTACCTGACAATGTTTTTCTCTTGCAGAAAATGTCCTCTGTATGTGGCACAAGCAATGGGGACCAAGGTGGAACAATGGAGGTAAATTTAATAGATTATATATTATACTGTATTGAAGCAATACATTGCAATACATTGCAATAAAAAAAGGTGATTTAAGTTTTTTTATATAACGAATTCATAACTACCCACTCCAGCCCACGTATTTGTTATTTATTGTGACCCAAAACAGACATTTGATGTCTCCCTGGGACCCAAACTAGAGAAAATGGCATGGAAAATCTACAAGCTTGTGTTGTGACTGTAGATTGTTTCACTATTTGTTTTCTAATTTTATGGAATTTCTTAGATTTTTAGATTTTTTGAAATTACAGAAAATAACATTACATTACATTTTTTGGGAATGTTTTTGAAAATTATTTGAAATAAAAAAAATGCAGGAAATAAATAAATAAATACAGGTAGTCAGGTACCCAACGCAACATTTGGGAAACAGTGCTCTAATATAGACGATTGTGGTATACGGTAGTCTAGCCATGTTAGACTAGTGATGAAACAGAGGACAGAGTTGGAACTGGAACATACACAACTGACGCTAAGCTGATAAATGGGTTCTCTCTCCTGATTTGGAAAATGTGTGTCCCACCCGAAAATGTATCTAAAAATCATAACCGTGTGAAGTGAGGGGCGCTCTTATCATCTTACAATATCGAGGAGGGAATTCAATGATTAGGTGATATAATGATGTAAAACAAACGGTATCAAAACAAACATTAAATTGTCTTTATTGTTGATGGCATTTAATGTTTGTGTTCGGGACAAGATGATTTTCCCTTCATTGTCAATGGCGTTTTTACAACAAACATGGAACTAAACACAAACATTAAACCTGTATATAGGAGGGACTAGCGCCCCTCAAAAATAGCAGATCTATAGCAGATCTACAAGCCCACAACAGCTATTTTTTGGCAAAGATATTTGGTGTTGATGCGCCATCCTGTGAGAGGGTTATCTGATATGATAGTCCAATAAACAGGCTGTACACTTAAAATCATGGATTCACAGGATCTGGCATTTATTGATTGCCCATATTTATCCCAAATTGAATGGTCATGTGATATGCATATGAACAGCAAAGACAATTATACCATAAATTAAATGTGAGCGTTTATAGTGGGCGTTTATGTGATAAACATTAATAAGGATTATCGGCCCATCCCTACATACTGGACCAAATGTTTTTAATGCTTCATTATTTCATGTCTCGTTAAGAGGAGCTGAATGCCTTCCTAGACTGGCATGATTAACACCTTCTACTGTGCAACCTTTCACTAATAATTACATGTATATACAGTATCTAGAGAACGGATTGAGGAGCGATAGCCCCACCCCCGCTATTCACGTCAATGGAAGTTTCTCAGTGAAGCCATAGAAGAAATAAGTCTTCCGGGTAGTACCCCTCGAGCGTTCATATGATTGGTTGGCTCCTATCATAGTACCCCTCGCGCTGTTCTTGTGGTACCTCTGCATCACGTCTACGCCACAAATTCATTCATAAATTTAGCAGTACCAGGTTTTGAACAGTAGGAAGACGGCTTCAACGTTGCCCAGCCATTCTGAGTGAGGGCTTGTTTATACAGCTGCGCATATCTTCTCTTTCGTGCAGAAACCTTGTATCGTCATGTTTAAAATCGGTATGTTTTCTTCCCCCCATAAATGAATGCCCTACTTAAATTGTCATACTACAACAGTGTCTCACAAATTAGTGCAAATAGCGTTTAGTGAAGATAATATTTCATTGAACCAATGAACAAGAGCTTGTGACTAAATAATAACTAGATTGATTAAATCCATTAGAACACCCTCTGTGTCATTTATGATACTGATCATCTCTGTGTTTGGACACATTTGCACTTGTTTACCCTCAGTTGATGCTTCATATCCAAAATCGCCTGGCTGATTTGTTTATTTCTGTAACGGTTCTTATGATGCAATGGGAACTCCAATACAGAGATTACTCTGTGACCCAGGGGGATTATAGCGCCCTCTAGTGGCAGTGATGTCAGACTTTGGTGCAGTGGTTTTCAACCTTTTCCATATCAAGGCCCACTATTTATTCAGAATTTAAGCCACGGGCCACCATTTGATGAGATTTAGCCTCTCAGACATAAGACTTAGAATATTTTGTTGTCATTGGATAAGAGTTTGTCCACAATTCCATGCTCTATTGATGTGGCTATAACATAGGAGAGATAACGGGAAAACGATCAAAAATAACAATGATTAAACCTCTTGTACCGGTATATTCATTCAGTCATTCAGATGTTTAACAATAATTTAACTCTTGAGAGCATACAATGAAACCAAATGAACCCATAAGGTTCCATTTGGCTTCATTTTAAAGATTTATAAGTTAAAGATTTATAAGGGTCCATTTGGCTACCAACACTCCATCATTTAGCTGTAGACCACCTGGAACCCCCTCAAGGACCACTGGTGGTCCCCGGACCACTGGTTGAACATTCCTAGACAGACTTTTTATAGAAGTTTTATTCCTCAAGTTAAACTTGATTAGTTAAACATGCCTGCTCAAGGGCGACACGTTGTGCCTCTGCTTGTAAAGTGTCTCGAGACGACTATGTTGGGATTTGGCACTATTATAAAATGTAATTAGGTTGATAGAGTTGTTCTTCCATTTGTTGTGGCAGGACTCAGACGCAGAGCATCCTCGTGTACTCATCCCAGAGCTGTGTCGTCTCTTCTACCAGCTGGGCTGGGTGACGGGGACCGGGGGAGGCATCAGTCTGAGATGCAGGTATGTGTAACACTGTTGCCAGATTTTGTGAGAGAAATAAGCAACACGGTCCATGAAAACGGGTCCAAAAGAACTAAAGAAGCGACTACTAGGCCACATGATAACTTTAAACATATACATTGGTTATTGAATAGCCAATCTACACAACGCATTGTGATCTGGCAGATTTGACAGCAAAGTCCAATGTCGCTTATGAATAATAAGTGAATAGCCTCTGACAGTGTGATGAAACCAGTCCCGGAAACGGTTCCAAATCAGATATGATGGAACCAATTCCAGTTACTCGATGTTGGAGTGTTGTATTATGTGCTTTCGTTATCGTTGCCGAACTTGCTGTTGGCCAGAAACCGCCTTTCTCTTATCTCTATTTATTTTTTCTTTTTCGTAAATGAACGCCTTACTTGATCATACTAATGCGTCACTCAGAAATAGCAAATCCACAAGCCTGCAATGTTCATACCCATCATCCATTGCTGTGGCAATTAATTGCCATGCAACTAATAGCGATTCATGATTTAATTGCATTTTTGGCATTGAACATTGGAACATGCTGTGTAAATAATATATTATGTACAATTATTTTCTATATTAAACTATATTTTATATACTTTGGCTTTTAGGCTTTGTAAACAAAAATGCGCAGCGCAGAATAGATATGAGAAATAATAATTTTATATATGCAAAGAAATAACTCCAAATAATGTATACAGATGAATGGAAACAATGCTGACGATTGTGCAAAAATAATATGAGGCTATCATATAATTGTGATAGGACAATAATAATGTAGTGATTTGTGACAGGCCTAATTACAACAGTGAACACACTAAAGCCATACAACTGCTGCCACAATAGGCATTATGGCACGATGCAACTCCATCCAGCACTATTCCAGGTTCTGTAGCCTGTTCTTGTGCATGGCCGCTGAAGTGGTGGGCTGACTGTTTATTCTCGTGTAGAATGCAAATGAGTGTGAACGGGGAACCAACCTGTCAGGTGTGTGTGTGTGTGTGTGCGTGTGCGTGTGCGTGTGCCTGTGCGTGCGTGCTCTGTGTGAGAATTGGGCATTTTTTACGGGGGTCACTGCCAACCAGAGCATGGGAACTGGAGTGTGGAGCGGAGCAGCCAAGATATGACTGGAGAGGAGAGCGTTGGCCTTCTCTTTCACTCCATTTCCACTCCTGTGTCGCTCCTACTACATGTTTGAGCATACAGATAGGTAGATACAGTAGGTAGATAGGGTTAGTTGGGTTGGGTATCGAAATTATGTTCGAAGTAGGAACCAAATACTTGGGTTGAAACTTGCTTTCATATAGCTTTCACTCAGAAACTGATGTAGCGATCTAGTATTACCCTTTAAAGTAAATGGGGAAAGTATCTGGGCTGCCTACTTTTTGGTGTGCCACATTTATATAGTTGCTGTCAGACAGGAACCTTGTATCTCCATATTTCATCCGTTTGTTTCATCCAAAGTGAATGCGCTACTTTGTCAGGTAGCGAAAATAGACACTATAATCTCGCAATGAGTCGCGGTGTGACATGTTGTGAGCTTGCCTCGCAGATCTCATATTTTCGTGTGTGTGCACGACCGTGCATGCGTTCTCCCCCCCCCCTCCCTTTCCTGAAAAGTACGAGTTTTGGACATACAAGGTTTTCCTCCCGACAGTGAAACGATATGGAACGTCTCTATGCTGTGCTGTCACGATCTGAGGAATCTTTATAAACCATTTGGGAAGTTTGAGTTGTACAGTTTTCTTTTTGAAATGTGTAAAGGCCAGCGGTTGTCAGACTGCTGTGGGCTGTGTACACCAGAGCATGGCAGCAGCTGAGAGTTGCACGGTCGGTCAGAAACGGCAATGGAGGCTTGTGTTGTTCGTTTAAAAGTGAAAATGCCTAACGGCACTCTGACATGTGATACGATGTTTAGATTGATTTGTTTGTGGGAAAGATTCAGTCGCCTGTATTGTGGGTTTTCCTCCGTAAAAAAATCAATAAAACAAAATCATATGGATATGGACATGGGAACGGTGTGACTCCAATATGGATCTGTGACTTCACGTGGCCAGCCTGTCACGTCAACAGTCAGCTACAGTATGTCATAATCTATGATGTATGCCTGGCATACATCATAGATTATCCATTGTATGCAGTGATGGAAAAGTATCAATACCCTACTGTAGAACGTCTGTTACATGTACAAGTTTGATATTTACTTGAGTAAAAGTACAATTGAATAAAAGGATCAAAGAAATCAAAAATAATATAGCTGCAAGCAGTGATAAGACGGAACCCAAGCAAGAAGGCAATCAGCAAATATACTTTGAGTATAAGTACTCAAACTTATAGAAATTAGCAGATGTCAAAGCACAGATCAGCTTTGTATCCATTTAAAAAAATAAAAAAAATCTACATGAACAATTACTAGCTATCAAATGCTGTAATTGTAGTAGAGTATAATTAAATAACACAGGGTGTGGGATAGGGATTTCTACGTGGTTCAAATCCCAACGGTCCGGTGCGGGAAAGGGATTTCTACGTTTACCGCATTCTTTTTAGTGATTACTTTCCATCGCCTTTCTACACACCCGGGCAATGTGTCAAACATGTAGCGCAATGTTCCGGCTTCATGATGGACACGGATCTAAAGTCTGCGAATCTAAACTGTCTGTCAACGTCTGACATAAAACAGCTCCTAACTCGGCTTCTGTTCAAGATGAGCCTGTTACTACAAAAGCAGGTATTACATAAAGATAATTATCTCCAGAATGGAAGATGGTAAAATCATTTTTTTTAAATTGGAGTGGACAAATGTAGCTTTCTTTTGAGGTATGCGGTGTCGCTGGTGTGCTTCTCGCTATAACAGAACATTTGCTGTCGGCCTAGGAAAAGTGTGCTCGTCCAATGCTATCATCGTGGCATTGAGGGGCATGCAGTTAATCGTTAGCAAGCTGTGTGTTAACACCACACCTACCATCAGTTCTCAGGACTTCCAACTTGCTGCATCAAACCTAGCTACTCATACACTGACTTAGCACAGTTGGCAGTGCCCTGATTTGAACCCGTAGTCCAAAGGCGAAAGCTTTTATAGATTTCGCTGTTCATGTTTTCACATACAAACTTCTCTTCAACTGGGATTTCAGATAATGGTCCATAGATTGTGTAGAACGTTTCACACAAATTGCTCAAAAATACAGGCAGAAAAGCGGGTATAAGCATTTTTCAAACTGCTCAAAATAAGTAGTAAATGGCAGTAAATCTGGTCAAAGTGACAGATGTTTTCCCCATGAGTCAAGGAAGATGTGGAAAGTGCCATGACCTTTTGCCTGTTCAAAGGTTTCATTTAAAAGAAATTGACTGGTTTCAGTGGTATTTGGCATGACCCTCTACCGTACTGTAAAGTTTCAGAATCATGTGATGCTGCATGTATGTATTATGGGCAGAAGAAGAATTTTCACAGATCAAAAGTTCACGTGTAGAAATGTTCATGCATCTTGATCAAATATCCTGGGAGGAGATAGATTATTATTATTTTTTAAATCACAATCCCTACTGGGATTAATTCATTTATTTATCGTGGATTGCCAAGGTTTTTCCCCTTTCAACCCTTATTTTGGTGTCTTGACCGGTTGTTGTTCTCTCGCTGGGTGCAGAAAAATCCTGACAGTGTATCACAGCGCCGTCTGTCGGCCGTTGAAAAATGTTGTTTTGACCAGAAATGACATTCATGGCGCCAATTTGGAGATAAAAGCCATTGAAAGCAGCACATAGAACGAGCGTAGATACGCGCGCAAATTATCTGGATCGACGCCGGGCCCGAGAAACCGAGATTAAGATTTGTTTTTGGCTTTTGTGCCTTTATTGATAGTGACAGTGAAGAAAGACAGGATAGGGGGAGATAGAGAAGGGGAGAGACATGCAGCAAAGGTCGTCATGACCGGGACTCGAACACGCCACACGCTGTCAGGCAAGAGCCAATATGTGGCATTCGCCTGGCCTGGATCACTAGGCCAGCGGGCGCCAGGGTCCGGGAGGAGATGGATTTGAACTGTGAACGCATATGTGAATCGAAGTTTCATTGCCGACGGTCAAACGGTTCATGAGCTATGCGCGTTTAAAGGCAAACGAGCTAAAATGTTTGCTGTAGGGGGTTCCAACAGGTCCATTTACGTGTGCGTGTGTGAAAAAAGGCAGCTTCTCTTCTCTTTTAAAGAGAAATGTTTAGCATAATGGGCACGGAATAACTTTCCTAAAACGTGTATTGTGTAACTTTGTCTTTGCATGACATTCTAGGGACCAGATTTACATCGCACCTTCAGGAGTCCAGAAGGAGAGGATACAGGTGAGCTCTCTTCTATTTATTTCTATTCCAGTGGAACCAAATGGACCCTTACAGGTCACCCTCAGCTCTGCTATCCGATGGGAACAGTCTGAGAGAAGTCACCTTACCTTACAGCTGCGAGGAGTAAAAAAACGAAAAATGGTTTCAACTTGAGTTGAGACTTCACCTACAAGCTTACTGGCCCACTTGACAATTTGGTTAGAGACTTTCCTGTTCTCCAGAGACAGGGTAACAAACCATGACACAAGGGAGAAAAAGAAAACATAGAGGCCATTAACATGGTTTTGTCAGTGTGAAAACGGGACAGTTTTCTAAGGCGGTACCAGCGCTGATGTCTCGTTTTACACACTGCCGCACAGTACTGCTTGAAGGTCAGTTTAGCGTTTGTGGCAGTCCCAGGATACTTAACAGCTTTCTACACATTCTACAGGCTGATTTTTATAACCACATACCCTAGCATCCCTATTTTGGGGCAAACATTCTGCAAAAATAGCTGATCTTCAAACTCATAACAAGGCACATTGCCACTTGTTATGAACTCGAAGATCAGATATTTTTAGGCGATGTGATTCGGTATGAAGGGGTGATAAATATTCGTAAGGTATAAGTTGGATCATGTCTTCTAAAATCTATAATACTTCATGATCTTTGCCTATGATTTTGATCCTTTATTATTGTGGTTATTGCCTTTTATCTCACCATTAATAGATTAGTTTATACTGAACGGAGCACTACGCCCATTTTCAACGTATCTTTATATAATTGGTCCTCACTAAAGCTCACCATAATATGGTATCATTTCTGTCTACTAACTGTGTGTCTCAGAGGGCTGTGGACAGTTCAGAAACCCGCCTACCAGTGACATCATTGGTAGGATCAACATATCAAACTTTTATTTATTTTTTATTAATGTGAGAACAATGGCCCACCATTGAAAGAGTAGAGTAACGTATTCGGAAATAGTGAATCTGTGAGGAGCAGTGGTGAGCTTGTAGATCTGCTATTTTCAAATGGTTATTACACATTTGAGAGCTTGAAATGGGACATTCTGCACAATGAGTACTTTTACTTTTGGTATTTCATTTTCATTTTAATGCCAATTCCTTTGTACTTTTACGGAAGTAAATTTTGAATTCCGGACTTTTACTTGAGTATGTCTACCTTGTGGAATTGATACTGTCAATTCCACAATGTAGACATACAATGTAGACATACTCTACAATGTAGACATAATTCCACAATGTAGACATTTTTCAACCAAGGCTCATGTTTTAGGTTATTAGAGAAAGTAAAAGATGAGTGTTATTTTTTCTTTTTCATTTTCAGCTTTCTTTCGTCTTAGCAATTTTAGTTTTTTTTGACAGGGGGGTGGGGGCATTCGAGCATGGTCCTAAATATGTATTATTTTTACAAAAGAATATGGTGATTTATTTACTATAGTCCTACTAGACCCCAATAAATTATATCCACAAAAGATCACAGGATCTATTGAATGTGACAAACTGACATATTGAGCCTATGACACACAGGGCTGTATTTTGTGTGTCTTAAGTACCAGGTCTTATTACTTAACTTAAGACCTGGAGGCGTGATCAATGTCATTTGGCCAAAGAGCATTGACCACGCCTCCAGGTCTTAAGTTAAGTAATAAGACCTGGTAAAGACACGCAAAATACAGCCCACAGTAGCCTATGGCATCCCCCTAGTACCTCTACCTTCACATTCAGTAGATCCTGTGATCGTTTGTGGCCAGATGTAATTTCCTGGGGTCTAGTAGGACTATAGTAAATATTATTTGCTGTAAAATTTTGTAAAAAAGGATGTATTTAGCCCCATGTTCGAATGCCCCCACCCCTCTGTCAAAAACAACTAAAATTGCTCAAACGAAAGAAAGCAGCAAATGATTATTTATAACGACCTAAAACCTGAACCTTGGTTGAAAAAAAAAACTAAAGTTGTCCTTTAAGTAAAGGGTAAAACTACTTTTTTCACCACTGGTGAGGAGGACTACTTCTATGAAGAAGGTTGAAAATGGATGACGTGCTCCTTCAACACTGCATTGTTATCCTAGCCTAGTTAAGTGTCAGTAGTATCCCTGTGTATTTTATTTTGTCTATTTTATTCCTGCAGTTGTTATGCTTGTCTAAAGCAGGCCACACTGGCGGCCCGACGAGAGCACCAGCATTTCAGTTCAAATCAAAACAACTGTAGGCGCACACAATTAATCTCAAAATAGATAGCGAATAAAGTGCAGTGTTTTCTTTTTGAAAAGCAGTGTTGCATGGAGGATTTTTGTAACTGTCATTAGATTAAACTTGGCTTTCCCTTGGTGTGTTCCCCCCACCCGGCCCTACGCTACGCTGGTGACTCAGCCTGAAGACATGTTTGTGTGTGACTTGGAGGAGAGAGACATCAGCTGTCCCCCTGCCTGGAAGAGACTGACGAAGAGTCAGTGTACCCCCCTCTTCATGAACGCCTACACTATGAGAGGTGCACGGTACACACACACACACACACACACACACGCGCACACACGCACACATACACCCACACACACATGGAACGATTGTATTGCTATGTTTGTTGTGTCTGTATTATACACTGAGCTTGTATATCGTCGCTGTCGGGTAGAAACCGGCTCATGTTTCCAAAACAATTACTTTTCAGGATTCAAATAAAAAAGTAGCAGATCTGCAAGCTCAAAACTGTGTATTTTGCGTCGAGAGCTTGCAGATCTGCTACTTTTGATGGTTTTATGTGACGCAGTGCCATAGTGGAAAAACCCAATAATTTGGGTCAATCTCATGAGGCCCCAGGCGGCTGCCTAACCTTGCCTAGTGGTAAGACTGCCCCTGAGCACTACAACACTGGCCCTCCCAAATAATAGTAATAAAAACACACACCCAGGCACGCATGCACACACAGTGACACACAAACAAATTTACACTGTGTACAGCACCACCCCTTTCCGGAGATTTCCCACAGGGCTGAAAAGAAATGCGAAAAAAAAGTTTTTCCTAACTATAGTCTGTTTGCCCTACACTAAATATAGGCCAAGTAACTATAGTCTGTTTGCCCTACACTAAATATAGGCCAAGTAACTATAGTCTGCGAAAAAAAACTGTGAAAAAAAACTGCGTGTTTGTTGGTAACACAAACGGCTCTTTCAATTCTTAATTGGATGAAACATGTCCCAGACCTGAAGACATTGAGACTAGATCTAGGTCAATTGAAGCCTATTTTTTAATACTACGCTTTACGCCATTGGCGTAGATCAATGGCAATTGCGCTTTTTTAGTGCATTAATCGATGGAGCCATAATGCTACTTACGTTAGCATCGGGTAGCTAGCTGTTGTTGTCATGACAATGGATCGCCCATTTTAGATCGACCTCACCATAATAATCCATTCTATCCGTTTCTTTCAATCACCTGTATCTCCTATTCCTTGTCCCAGATGGCATTTTTGGTCAAAACAGCATTTCTTTGACGGCACTGAGCCGGCGATGTGGATTCATCTTATAAACAAGGCCTGTCCAGGCTCCGTTCAGCTTCCTAGGTTATGTTGACTTAAACTCCGGACCGGAAATGTGGCTTTTCAAAATAAGAGCTCAACTGTAAAAAATGCTGGCGTGAATTAGATCCTAATTTTTCAATAAATGCTAGCGGTTAGAGTGTTAACTATTTTGTCACTGTCTGGGAGAAACCTCATCTCTTCATATTTTAACCACTTACTGTGTATATGAGTATCCGAAGTTCCTCAGGGCTCAATATACTAGGGTCTCTATTATTGTGGGGAAAGCTTTCGCTAAAACTAGCTGGTCTGCTATTTTCAGCAAGAGCTTTCCTCATCAATACCAATGCTGGAGTTTAAGTGGTTAACTTTTAATCTTTTGCCATACAACTAATACCATACAACTACGACACGTGAGCTGGTAGTGCGGGTATTATTAAGTGAAGTGTGTGTGTGTGTGTGTGTGTGTGTGTGTAAATACATATTTAACCAATGAAAAGTAATACATTGGGTAAAGTAACAGTTTTGGACAGGTTCCACAGGTTTCCACCCGCCAGAGACAATGTGTTATTCATAGGGACTGGATTTGCATACACACATGGTTGTACAAGTTTGCATGAACCATGGGGATCTCATTAAATGAATACTATGCCCCAAAAATAACTTTTCCCATACTCACCCTGTGAAGCTGTGAATTCATGGAGAATTTAACGGGGTTTTTTTTTTGTCCCATTCACGGTGAAAATGGAGAATTCCAAAAACAAAAAGAGAATCCTTGATGAATTGAAGAAAATAGGGCGCCAGGATTAACAACAACAACAGCAACAACTATATCAAACATTAGTGTATAAAGTCCAACGCAACTCTTCACAGCATATTCCAACTGTCATGTATCCAGACTCTCCAGAGTAGACCTATCCTCATTACCTACACATGCGTGAGATTTATCCCAGGAGTGAGTGTTGTGTCGGCTTCAGTTGTGTAATGGTGATTCTTTTTTTCTCCAGTACCACGGCACGTCATGCACACGTGCGCACAACGCACAATGTGTTGTGAGCTTGTTGATTGGGCTACAGACATAAATCCAACATTATTATTAGAACAAAAATGTGAATTTACAAAACAGCTATGAAGCTTCATAGACTTGTTTGCACTATGAAAAAGGTTAATCTGTTACACAATTTCATACAATATGTAGCGGGGGTTCCTGCTTCATCTCTCTCTCAGCTGAGGGGTCCTTGGCCCGGTCTGCAGAGCGTTGTTCTATCCCAGCCAGCTCGGGGCACTAATCGATACAATATGTCTGTCTCATCGATATATAATGTTACCATTTGTGAATGGGAGGTGGGAGAACTAATTGTTCAGCAGAGGAGAAAAACCTGTTTTCTTTTTCCATTTTTTTCCCCCATCTAAAATGTTCTGAAGCCATATTAGTAATCCTGTAATTTCAAATTACTTATCGACATGAATCGCGTTATTACCTTATTTATCATCTAATGTACATTCCAAATACACATTTTAACCATGTTATGGTGTTAAATGAATTGATTTTTATCAAACATTACGGTTTCTTCTTTGTTGGTTTTGGAGAAATCAGAACCATTTGCGCATTTTCTTCTTCTCTTTGTTGGTCTGTACTGTTGAGTGCCGGCCTGAGATTGGCTAATGCCGAATGACGCAGGCGTCTGTGATTGGCTCTGGCTGTTTTTTACTTCCGGGAAGCAATGTATACACGCATTATAAACATTATGACATCAGAACATGGTTAATAATTGCTTATTTGGAATGTACAACTGTACATGACATGACAAATAAAGTAACGATGGAAGTTGGAGATCCGTTGTGATGTCAGAACAGGCCAGCTCCATATATGGAGCCTGGGCAACGGCCCTGTCCAGAGCCCGGGCAGAGGCCTTTTGTGGCGGTACTGGACAACCGTGGGTCCGACCGACTCGACACCGGGCACTGCACTCCCTGTGGTTGTGCGGAACGAGTGTGTCGAATTTGAAGTCGGTGGGGCGAACGGTTCTCTAGTTATGTGTATTACAACCGTACACACAGACAGAGACATGGTGCATTCATAGATTTGTTGCCTAATTAACAGATTTACATTGAGAAATGCAGTATAATGTTCTATGCCTGTGAACTGAATCCAAAGGGGGGCATGAAGTTTTGTATCAACAATGCAATATCTTTTTAGGATATTGACTGAGATTGCATATAAAATATTAATTACAAATTATACGGTAGCTGTCCCAATAATGTGAAATTTTGGGTGGCGAGACGTATGAGGCAACAGCTCTTTCTTGTACACCAAATCTCGTAGCCAAACATTTGTATTGTATTTATTTGTATTGTGATCTTTCAGCTGTTTTCACTGAATGACACTAGTAGAGCCCGACCGATACAGTGCTAATTTTGCAGTGTCCTATCAAGACCACCGTTTGGCCTGATGCTTTATCAAAAATTCCAAATCTTTTTAATGAATAAAATATAATTTTATCCAATTTTTATGCTAGAGTTATTTTGTCTCCCTGCCCTTTTATTCAGCCATTTAGATCGTGTCAAAGGTCATGTCTCACCTATAGACACAGGATTTGACTAAAACAATTGACCTGATGGTCAAGATTCAATTGATGCCCCGAGCAAGGAGGCAGGCTCAATGCTAAAAATGTCAGCACTTAAGGTTCAAATCTGGTTAAAGGCTCATACATACTCCAGTTTTTGGTGATAGGTTATCACCGTTTTAGGTGATAGCTTATCACCTAAAACGGTGATAAGAGTTGAGGCCATCATACTCGCGGGCCGGTGATGTCCTTAAGGATTGACCCCGCCTCCCTGTGGTTTACCCAACTTCTAGACCAATCAGTGAACGGGGTGATAGCTCCAGAGTGAAAAGACTTGTCCGATAGTAAAAACAGAGAGATGGGTCTGTGTCCGCGGTGATGGCTGATCATCACCGCGACTGACGTAATGGTGTAGTTTTCCAACCCTTTAAAAACTACACAGAGGAGATAAGCTATCACCACAAACTGGAGTATGTATGAGCCTTAAGGATCCTGCCCTTAGAAAAACCTGTATACATACTACATGATAATAATTACAATGGCTTTTACACATGTGGCAACCATTCATAAATGTTGTGGACACCAGGTTGAGTACTGTGTTTGTGAAGGTGTGTTTGACCATGTACCTTTGGTGTTATGTTTTCTTTATTTGTTGGCGTTTTAATTTTGTATGGTTTAGTTTTTGTTTGTGTTTTGTTTGGTATTGTTGAGGGGGATTCTGAATGTTAAATGTAACAAAAATTAGGTTCTGTCTGAGCAGAAATTATTCTGAAACAAGATGGTGGCTTGAACCTAAATTGCAAAAATATATATATATAATAATAATACCGATATCGGGCACTAGACGCTATAGGGTTCAAGGGGTTAACCCACCTTGTTAATGGGAGTTGATTTATGGATGATGTCACTACCAACAACAGATGTGTCACAGCCTTGTGATGCATTCAGGCCAGGTCAAGTGCACAGAGCGTGTCAACCTTGCGTAACCTGTTAACCTGTGTAACCACAAATGACATGAGTTGGGTTTTTTTAATATTATTTTAAACCCCAGTAACCTACATTTGACAATGGATGTGTCATGTCTGATTTATACTTGGTTGTGCTTTGTTTCTCGCACTGACAAAATAGCAGATCTACACGCTGAACGTTTTTTAAAGGAATTCTTTTTTTGTTGTTGTTGCCAGCGCCTTTCTGCCATCATGGATTAAAGTTCTCACATAGAGACATAGACCATCTTACAAGATGAAATAGTACTTTAGTGAGTAGGCCTACTCAATAAAAAAAAAATCTTCAAGTGGTTTGCTGTATGTAGATCAGCAAGAATTATTAGAAGGATAATACTTAAACATAATTTTACATATTGTGAAAAATGTCTAGGAAACGGCACTAGTGTGGTAGGGAACTTTTCACACTGTTTCACACAACACAGATTGGGACTTGGACTTCTAGGGTAAAGAAAGACGCTGGAGCGCTCCTCTTGCACTCAACTTTCCCTTTTCTTTCCCAAACCTGTCATCTCACACATGATGATGAAGTTGATTTGTAAATATTGTTGTAAACCCCACTTGGCAAGAGGAGGTGACTTCTAGGTGATGTCGTCACAGACAGGTGTGCCAGAGTCTTGTGCATACAACATTGGTTCTCAAAGTGGGGACCGGCGGCCCCCAGGGGTCCTTGGGGTGGTTCCAAGGGGGTGCCCAGCATACTGAGTTAATGGTCATAATCATTTTAACCACTTTATACATATTTTATACGTTGTCTGTTCAAAAATAGCAGATATACAAGCTCACAGTGTGTCACATTGTGCCGTGCTGCGAGCTTGTACATCTGCAATTTTTGAAAGTCTTAGATTATTATAAAATTATGATCCCCCCCTCCCTATATTTGATACAGTATAGTTTGACACGACGTATAGAGAATGCAGGGGAGTGACACTCCAGCAAAGGGATTGGGATTGGGGTTAACAGCCTAGGTGCCTGGGATTCTATGTCAGCCGTCCGGACCATTTAGATTATTTATTTTAAGACAAACCTTCTCTTCTGGGGGCACAAAACATCTTCAGATGGGGTCCACAGCCACTGTATACATTTGGGGGTCCTCGACAAGAAAGAGTTTGAGTACCACTGGCATACAGTGTTTCACAAAACATAGGGTTGTGACTCACAAACATTTAGCAGAAATACTGTGCACATCATATCACGATTCACAACCCATTGAGGTGTAGAGCCGCTATCTATCAGTACATGACACAGTTGTATGGTGAAGTATAACCCGGGCTGGATGATGTCTTGTGTTTTAGAAGACTTGAGTTTCTGTGTGAAATGCAGCAACAGGGGAAAGACGGGTGGATGAGATGAAATAATTGTGCTGGTGTTGTGGCAACACGTCACACACCATTTGAAACGCTGCCACTCAATGTGCATGGATCACTGCTGCTGCTACATGGGGGGAAAAGACGGTACCTGTACAAACGCAGATCAGCCAAATCGGCCTTTCACTGGCAATTCAGATCGGGACGAATATGTATCCCAAGATTCCATATTTTATGCACTTGAATGCGATGGGTATCTGTGGGTATCCGTATTGGTCACAACGCTTCAGCAGGAAAGGTCACAACAAATAGTTTTGCTACTGCTATTAATGTGCCATAGTGTCCTAGTTAGTTAGCATATTCTGAAGAAACCATGTATAAACGGACACTCAGTAACTGGGTCTTAAACCCAATCCGCACCATTGATTTGCCATGCAACTGTTTGCATATCCCCAATGGCAGTTGCATTGGTGTGGTTGACCTTAAAAGTGTTTTGTTGCAAGGAGCTGCAACTAGTTTTATTATCTTGTACGTACGAGATATTATCTTTTTTTCTTTTTTTTAAGTTTATTGGTAATAGGTTTCAACAATTTAGTACAGTTTGAACATACCATTTTTTTTCCTCCCTCACCCCATCCCTCCCCCCAGTTATCGTCATCATTAAAACAATATAAAAAAATAACATTAATAATTGAATACAGACATACAAAAACAAACATACATACAGACATATGATATAAACAGTAGGATACAAAAATAATAATTTAAGCACAGATAACAAAAACAATATAAATAACAAAAAATAAAAAAACAAAATAAATACAATTATGAGTTGGGTTATTCAAGTTCAAAAGATAGTCAGTCACAAGTTGTTGGAAAAGATTGTGTTCGGAACGTTGTCATACATCACCCTCTATACACAGTTCTATCATTATGAGAAAGCAAAAAACACACATAGTATTGATTCAATTAGTCTGTCGGAAGTACTCTCAGATTCTCAAAGTAGGTAATAAATGGTTGCCAGCTAGAAAATAACCTTTCTGTTGAACCTCTAATTGTAAACTTTATTTTTTCCAATTTTAAAAATCCCATAATATCCTTAAGCCACATAGCTATAGAAGGGGAAGTTGGGGATTTCCATGAGATATTATCTTGTATGTACGATATATTATCTTGTACGGACGAGATATCTTGTACAAGATAAAATATATTTTGAATGCATGGCCATTCAGGGGCTCCGTACAAACCTCACAATCTTCCCAAGATGTACATACTACAGTAAATTGGCTTTGTTCAGAGAGACAAATCAGGTGAAAATCTACATTTATTATTGACCTTTCTCTGTTCCAGCAACACACTCTTGCGGAATTTAGCACTAGCACCAGTAAACATTGCACGTTTGTGAGATCAGACGGCACCCACTTGGGAGACCATTAGTAGGATTTTACCATTTTGCCTCTAGTGGCTCCAATTATCTTTGGATTATCATTAATAATTAAATATCTGGTACAGGTGCTGGGGCAGTGATCCACACCCACTCCAAGGCTGCAGTCATGGCCACACTGCTGTACCCAGGGAGGGAGTTCAGCATCACTCACCAGGAGATGATCAAGGGGATCCGTAAAGGTACCTCTGGCTCCAACTACAGGTATGTGACTGTCAACCTGCTTACAGTTAATTAATTAAAAAAAAATGCTGTGTTTACATTAGAAGCCTGACCAGATGTATCCGTTTGGCTATGTCAGCATTTGACTTGTTTTGTGTGTTCTGTGTCCAAATCTTTCCTAATATTTCTTACCTCGGAACCCCCTTCCTCATGAGTCGAGAAAATAAAAACTCAATCTACAAGTTCATGCAACGTGTTATGAGCTTGTAAATAGGGTATTTTCACAACCTTTTGAAATGTTTAAAAAAACATATTTTTAACATAAATCTTCTCTTCTGGGGGTCCCTCGCAGAAAACATTTTCAGATGGTGGTCCATGGCCAAATACATACCAATTTGGGGGCCCCTGGCACTTACAAGTTCGAGAACTATGGGCTTAGAAGGTATTTGTAGAATCGGCCTCTTGATGGGTTAACTCACTTTGTTTTAGGTACGATGACACGCTGGTAGTCCCCATCATTGAGAACACACCGGAGGAGCGCGACCTGAAGGAGCGCATGGCGCTGGCCATGGAGCAGTACCCAGAATCCTGTGCGGTTCTGGTGCGTCGACACGGGGTCTATGTGTGGGGCGAGTCGTGGCAGAAAGCCAAGGCCATGTGAGCATTCATCTTTCTTCTCTGTTCCATTGATCCCCTGAATTAGGAGTGTTCCCAGTAGGGCCTTCTACTATGTCCGCTCTTTATTTTTACTCCCTACACAACAATTGCTGAAAATAGCAGATGATTCGTTGTGATGCTTGTCACCTAACATTTGCCCTAGAATAGGGCAGATGGTACTTTTTGTTTTTTTTGGGGGGCTTTTTCTGCCTCTATTGTTAGATAGATGAACAGTAATCTGAAATGGGGAGAGAGATGGGGGGTGACACGGAGCAAAGGTTGTCGGATCGGTACGCGAACCTGCGACATGCTGTCAGGCTGGATTACCAGCCTAGGTGCCCAGACGGCTGCGCTAGCCACCCAGAGTTAAAGCTTTCCAGTTTCTTCGCCTGCAAAAATACACCAAGATCTTATGCCTGTGATTTAAAAAAAGGTTTTAATTGCAAATCTAATCGTGACTTTAAGGGACAAAATGTATCCCTTAACTGTTTCCGCACCTGCCCCGAGAAAACGAGATTGATTCACCTTTGCAATGGAATGGATGCCATGCCCGGCATCCCGAGATTTGTTTTATTCCCCATAATCCAGCGGTAAAAAATATATAATTAGCATGATTAGCATTTTTTACCCGAACACGGCCAAAATACTGATTAGAGCTTAATTTGACTTAGATGTGACAAAAACAATTATTCCCTCATCGGATCACATCTCCTGACCTGTGAAATAGCTAGTGGATGTTTACTAGTGTTTGAACCGGAACTGATTGTCGGCCATTTTAGGAGTTTTTTTCAAAAACGTCTGGCACTGGCGTGCTAGTGGCCACTATAGCCCTGGCGCTGATACAGTTAAAGGTATATTCAGTGATTTCACTTAATTCAAATATCACCTCTTTTTTTGTTTTGATACTGTAATCCTCCCTACTATAGAGTGTGCTGACCATATAAGGAGTTCCTCACTGTCCCCAGTTAACCCCTGGGGTTTAACTGGGGATCCAATAATTGGATTGGTGAAGAGTCCTTTGAGTCTCCTACCGCTTGTATATCTGCTGTGAATCTGATACCTGGCACAACATATTTTCAGATGGGGGTTAGGCATAAAGTCCATGACATGACAATATTTGATAAGCCCACCACTGGTTTTAATAATAATAATAATACAAAACATGGAAGTAAGCCCAAATAAGCAACTTTAGAAACAAGCTCCAAAAAACCGCAACCCGCAACTACCAAAACAATTTTAGCCCAAAGTCGCTCCTAATAAGAGGACATGGCAACACTGCTACGGCTACTTGTTTCAACCACTGCTGTGTGTTGCAGGTGTGAGTGCTATGACTACCTGTTTGACATTGCTGTCCAGATGAAGCAGTGTGGGTTGGATCCCTCAGCCGTCCCTCTGGAAGAACAAGGAATTGTGTGAACCTTCACTTCAATCTTCACTGCAGCTCTCAGACATTTAGAGCAAACGATACAAACCGTCATTGTGGTTCAGTCAATCAGGAGACCAAATGCAACAAATTACAGCGTAAGAGCAATTTCATCCCTATGACTGATTTGATTTTAACCAATTGTTTACAACTGTTGTGAATTTGATTCAACTCGGAGTGACAAAACTCTAAATTATTTTGCACATTTGATGACCAGCAGTGGTTCCCTATGGAGAACCACTGCCAACCGCTGCTGGTCATCAAACTATTGGCTTAGGAATGCTACAAAAACAAATTCAATGATTCAACAAATTCAAGGCTCCATGGGCATGGGGTGTCATCGATAAGATTTTTTTTTTTTTTTTGGGGGTGAACTTGAACTATGCCTTTAAACCCAGTTAACCAACTAAATCCTATATACATGTTTCACAAGTGTCCCCCAGGGGTCTATGCTTAATCTGTTATTGGCTTGTAGAAGTCTAATTTCCACTGAATGTTAAGCTTATTTTGACTTGGCCAAAATAGATAATAAGGATATTAAGTAAGGGTTCACATTACTTGTGTGGTTTAGATGCTCTGCTGCTCAAGGTCTATCGTTAAATCAAAGGTGTGTCACTGGACCTGTGGTACAGGTCAACACCATTGTTTTTATTAATAAAAACACATGTAGAGTAAATCCAGTCTATTGAAAGACTTTGATTTATTGTCTCTTTAAAGTTTCTCCCAGACCTTAAAGTAAATCTGTCTTACAAAGTGCTACAAAGTGTGTTTGTTTAGTGGTCAAACATTTACAGATGTTGGTTCAGTTATTAAAATATATATTGTGATAAATCATTTCTATAGAGTGTTTGTTCAGTGACAGGGGTCTCCCTTGCCCTAAATTGGCTGTAATGTTGTATACTGTACATTTCATGTACTGTATGTCGTGTGGAAACCTCATAATGAGTTTTGGACATGAGTCTTATGAGGGGAAAAAAACTGATCGACAAGCTCAAAATGCATTATTTCAAGCATGCATATGTGCTATTTTTGATACTTTTGTGTGATGCTGTAATATGATCAAGTAGGGCGTTAATTTACAAAAACAAAACAAAGATAATGTGGTGATCCGCAGTAGCATTAGAATGAAGATGAGATACAGTACAAGGTTTCTCCCTGACAGCAACAATATACCATAGAGCACGTCCATGCACTCCCAGGGAGGGGATTCATGCTCGCACAGCATTAAAAGTCGTAGCACTCACCCAATAATTCATTGCTGTGACTTGGGAGTCAGCTCTTGTCATCTAAATTCATATCCACTTGACAGTTGTGGGCTTGTGGCAGAAAACATGTGATATTTCCACTTTCCACAGGATTCACAAGGACCACATTCTCTCCACTTCCTCCAGTGAGCATATGTGCAGTATGGGGAACACGATTAACAGGGGTGTAATTAATGACACTGGTCATTTGAGATACTACAGGACAATATCTGACTCCAAGCCACAGCAATTACTTATTGGGTGAGTACACACTGAGCGCTACAACTTCTACCTCAGCCTGTGATGAGACCCCTCCCTCCTGGGAGGGCATTGACATGTTCTTGCAAGACAATGCCTTGCAACGCTTGTATATTGTGAGCTTGTAGATCCGCTATTTTCAAAATATGTATCTGTGGAACCGAGTCAAACAAACTCCTACAATTCCGAGTGCATTTCAGGGAAATATGATTTTGTTTGGGGGGGTGACGGCCTGAAAAGGTTGAGAACCACTGCTCTATACCATAGCAATGATTAGCAGCAGAATATAGCCTAGAACCTAATAATAAATAAAACAAGTATGTTTGTTTTCATCAAAAATATCACACTACCTTTAAGTTATTATTTTGTCATACTTGCAGCCAGTGTCACGTGATCACTCCCCTGTGTAGAGTAAATTACTCCCACTATCTCTTTAACCCATTATGACCTGAGGCCAATTATACAAATGTCTTAAATAGACCCAAATAAACCCAACCCCAAAATTATATGTATTTGCCTGTGGACCTCCATCTCAAAATCATTTAGTTCCAGGGACCCACCAGAAGCAAAGATTTTAGTTCAAAATCTTCACATGAAATAATAATGACAACAATGACAATAAAAAAAGTGACACAGCTGCTACTATTCCGGATTGAACGGGTTATGGACAGTTTGTATGGTTCGCTTCCAGCAGTGATGCAGTGAATGAGCCTTTGGCGTGTGGCGCTGTCCCCAGCATGATGCAGACATGTTCAGCTTCCATGGAACACAGCAGTTGATGCATCTTTTAACAAGCTCTCTGCTTGGCCTCTCTGCCTTCCACTGGGCTCGCTGAAAACCACAACATCACAGCACTACTAAGTACATTTACACAAGTACTGTACTTGAGTATATTATTGCGACCTCAGGTTGCATTTACTATGAAATCGTGCAATTGCCGTCAGTTGTTTGGTTGATCACTCCCCATATATGGTCATGCCTTGTGACATCACGTGATGTCATCAATATTAAGCCCATATGGAGATCCCTGATGTCATCAATATTGGCCAGCAACTCTACATCTCACCTCAAACCCTTAGGTATCCATATATGGAGCTGGCCTGTTCTGACATTCAGTGCTGAAACCGACACCAACTCCCTATTGGTTCACCAACCTATGTGCCCGCCTCCCTCCAATTATATTAACAAGAACATAATAAACAAGACTAAATTATACAGTAAACATTGGATCCATTGCATCACAGGTTATTGTCTCCACCAGGCCGAAGACATGGGGAGAGTATGTTTTTATTTAGTTTTGCTCTGCTATGCTGAGGCTCCTGCAATAGTGATGGGGTCCAAGGACTCTGGGGGGATTTTATGAGGTTCAGGTCCACTTGTTTCCTTAGAGCAGAGCTTTTCGACTGCTGCTCTATGAAGCCTATTGCATGTGGTCTCTGACCATGTGACCATGCATTCAGTCGTTTTATAACTCAGAACTTTGGCATTTGTGTTCATATGAGGACAGTGGAATGGAAGCCAAAGACAATCAACCACTGACGGGGTGGAGGTGCTTCAACATGAACTCCTACTGAAAAGTGTCAGCTGATTAAGATTCACACACACTGTCGAGAGGCTCATACTGTACGAACCAGTGAGGTTCTGGATGAGCTTTTGGCCACCATGCCCAGTCAGTCAGAGTTGCGATCCCCAGAGACCTTTTTCTCTCTGTCCCTGTCCACAATATGGTTGCCGTCGAGCAGAAACCTCTTATCTTCATATTCTAACTTTTTGTGTTTCTTCTTAAATTGGCACCCTACTTCATTATCATCAATCATACAGCGTCACACAAAAGCATAAAAAAGCTGATATTGAGCTTGTTTATCTGCTACTTTTGCTGTTTTTGTGTTTGTGGTTCTGTGTATTAAATTCGTAAAGACATACAACACAATACTATACCAGAGCATCAATACTAGGATCAGTGAAGGTATATTTACAGAAAAACAGTTGGGGTCATTTATTTGGCAAGTTAGTTGCAAATTGCTGGTCATCTTTTATCGCGGTTTTGAAGGAGGGTAGGGACTAGGAAGTTGCACTTTTTGATGGCTGGTGGTAGAGCAGTCCACATTTTTGTTGTATACTAGTAGGAGTGATCTCATCCAGGGTGACAATGTCGCCATCCACAGGGCACGAGGGGTCACTGAATGGTTTGAGGAGTATGCAAATGATGTGAATCGTATTGTCGCCGTCGCCAACACCTCATATCTCCTAACACCTCTCTCTTTGTATTATAATTATGTAACTTTTTTGTAATGCCCTACTTCATTATAAAAGACTGCCAAGCAAAAAGTTGTGAAAATAGCAGATCTACAAGCTCACAAGCTGCTATTGTTTGAGTATGTACTCCTACTGTACTCGTACTGTACGAGTATGCACTTGTACTGACAGTATGATACTGTACTCTTACTGTACTCCTGCTGTTCTGTACTCATACTGTACTCGTACTGTACTGTACAGTATGAGTTTGTACTTGTACTGTACCCAGTACTGTACAGGACTGTATGAGTATGTACACATAATGTACGCATATTATACTGTACGAGTATGTACTCGTACAGTACAGTACTCTGTACTCTTACAGTGCTCCGTGTGAAGCTCAACAGCAACACTTAGGTCCAGCGGTATTGCATCTGTTGAGGCCTCGTGCTCATGCAAAGAAACAGTACTGAACTCTGTACTGTAGGCTACTCTTACTGTACTATCTCAACAGCAACACTTAGGCCCAGCGGTATTTGCAGCTGTTGAGGCCTTGTACTCATACATACAGGCCTTGTGCTCATACAGACAGACACTCTCATACATACAGACACACAAAGTTGTCTGTATGTATGAGTCATTGGAGCGCTTGCACCGCTGAAAAACATAAACAGATGGAATATAGAGATAGTACAAGGTTTCTGCCTGACAGTGCCAATATCTGGTTAACATTCCTTTGTTCAAAATAATTTTGCTCATCCTGCGCCCCATTTCCTTCGTTACATTATACAAATAATTCAAAAGAATCAAGCGAGAATGTTTGTTGTGGGGTCCCTCTGGTCATGTGCACTTTCCTTTTGAACCAAAGTTATTCTTTGAGAATCTTAAGTCTGTATATGACTTTACTTTGTAGATAAGAAGAGAAACCGAAACCTGCTGAGACAAACGCAGTTATTTTATAATCTCATGACACGGCATCCACACATCCACCCATAAAAAAAAGGAGAAAAAATAATTCATTTTTGTGAAATTAATTTGACTTGCAAATCCCTGTGGAAATCGGCGAGCGTAGCAGTGCTAGCACAGCGAGCAGGATGGATTTCTTTGGTTTTGTGTAAAGTGCCTGTGGTGTGTGGAGGACTGGTGATGCCTTCTGGTTTGACTGAGCACAGCGGAGGCAGACACACTTGAGACAGACGGAGGAGCAGTTGGTGGAACAAGTTTTTTTTTTTTTTTTTTTACTTAAGCGGCACTATGTACCTTTTTTTAATGAATACATTTGAATTTTGTATGGCAGAGTAGCCTATGTTACAATTAAGCAATATTACACCAGAGGGGGTGGTTTAACGTCAGAGAATTCCATGCTAGAATGCTTTCTTATCTTTCTTACCTTTCTTTGTAGTTGTTACGTCCCCACCAAAGAGGTCCAGGTGTTTTATTTTGTGCAAAAACTCCTTATTGGCTATTATCATTACCATAAGCCCTCAATGAATTGCATTGCATTGAATGGGAATTGAATGGGGCTATGGGGTGTTATGCTAGTTCGCTTATTTCCATCGAAAGAAGTAGTAAAGTGTGCCGCTTGGGATATTATTTACATTATGAAGAGAGGATATATACAAAGAAATTATAATTTTGAGCGATGGAAATAAGCGAATTAGCACAACACCCCATAGCCCCATTCAATTCAATGCAATTCATTTAGGGCTTATGGTAGGGGAAATAGCCAATAAGGAGCTTTTGCACAAAATAACACCTGGACCTCTTTGGTGGAATTTGTATGGAATTCTCCTTTAATGCACTCTGGGGTAGAAGAGGAAAGGGCGAGGCCTCCGGCACTGAAAAAAATGGGCGTCCCCTGTTCCGCTTTTCTCGATTTCACTGGTTTCTCGATTACACTCTGTAACATATACTCAAGGCATTGGAGGGAGAGAGTGAATGAAAAGGCAGTTTCATTTACTGCGACATTCTGTTTTCTCTTGCAGAGGTCAAATAGGAATGAACTTTACAATTTCCTTCACACAATATAGGTTAAAAGACCTCTCCAATATACTGTAGCATTACAATGGGAATGTGATGGAAATTAACTGACGATAAGTCAAGGAGTTGGTCTAACCCTGTGGTTCTCAAAGTGAGGTCCAGCGACCTCCAGTTTAATCACTTTAATCCATATACACCAAGTATTAGAATATAGCTGAACCATGGATGATGCCTATCTGACAATTCTTGTCTTTAATACTTCCAAAAGTTCAAAGCCATCATTTCAAATTAGACAGAGAGGGAAGTGAAGTAGAAGTTCGAAAGTACAGATATGGCCATGGAAATAATGCAATAACAATAATGCACTACTGGGTTACAAATCTACACCTTCCCTCTCAGCTTTCCTACTTACCATCTTAATAAAATAAAGTACAAAGGGATGACTAACCACTCTCCCTCTTTAAAAACACAGCATGTGTTCTCCATCGTGTCTACTGGACTAATATTTAAATGGTTATTGACCACTCATGTCCGTGGCAAAAATACAGTTCCAAATGTCCACCACAAGTCGACATGTTGCTGACCCCTGTCAGATGGGTCCACAGCTTAATACATATTCATTTGGGGGTCTCTGAAGTTTGAGAACAGCCTGGTCTAACCAAGCAGTGATGATCATAGAGATTTCTTGTCGTACAGTACATTATAACAGCGGGCGACAGCCAGACGAATGTGTGCAGTATTTGTCTATGGGACCCTGCGACTACCACCGATAGCAGGCGAACGGCCGATAGTCGAAAAGTGGCTGGAGGAACGTCGCCCGAAAAGATACAAATAATTTATCTTTTCAGCCGATACCAGGCGATTAGGCGATGTGTTTCAAATGTAATACTCACTAAAATAAAAGTACCTCCATTTTAAAAGGTAAATGTAAGAGAAAAGGAGAGCTTGCTCTCAACGTGAATAAATGTTGAGAGCGCCAAAGGACCCCTGGGGGTCCCCGGACCCCACTTTGAGAACCAATGCTGTAGTTGAAATATGAAATCTGATGTTCATGTTGTATTAAGTGCTTAGGCACCATGTCCCGAGGAGAAACATCCATCCATTGCTACAGCACATTTTTGAGAATATCGATTAAAGTGTAAAATGTTTATGATTTTTAGGGTGCAGTGAAAGCCTTGTGACAGGCCAAACTCTCATATCAATTAAAACTATTGACACCCAACACAAGCTATTGGCTACTAAACAGTCTTGCATAAAGCACCAAATCTGAAAAAAAAAAGATAAAGCATAATAACTCGTCTCGTAGTCGTAATGTAATTGTGTTGTTAACATTCAAGGCTATTTGGCTTGTCAAGAGTCAAGACGTCCTCTTGATCAGAGTAGGAGCCAAACAACACACGGCTAAATCCTGGCTGTTACTTTAAAGGTGTAGTAGGGGTGTCGTTTTTCACACTTTTAGACCATATCCGTGGTCATCATATGGGCATATATATACCTAACAATGGATGCCAAAAAATGGGTAAATTCTAATTTTTGTGTGTTTTTATATCAAAAGTCCATAAAAGTATTTTTTTAGTGGTGCAACCACTCCTACAACCAGCAATGTCCGTGTAACCCACCCGCCTATGTGGCCATGAGCACGAGTATATGACTATAGGGTACCAGTAGGGGGCGCCAGAAACAGAGAGGGATAGTGCTGCAATGATGCCTGCTAATGAGAGAGAGAGAGAGAGAGAGAGGGGGGGGGGGCTGCACCACTCAGTTCACACGGGTGTGATTTTTAATTACTTCCTGAAAACTTGCTGCGTGATGACGTGTAGAGATACAGTACAAATCAATAAAAGCCAATAAAAATTAAGCTCACCATAGTTTGATTCCCATGCTTCATTTGACCTCCACAGCTGGGACACACACGACCCATACAAATACACATTTGTATTTGTCGCGAGTGAGCTAAATATCACTTTTTATGGCCCGAAGACTGTGCCAGTAGGAAGCCCTATTGAAATGCAGGGAATTATTTTAAATGAATCGTGAAAAGTGTTGAAGAATTCTGTCTCAAATAGGGGCATGATCTAATGGCTAAATATTACCAGCTCAGTGGCCTTGTGGTTAGAGTGTCCGCCCTGAGACTGGGAGGTTGGGGTTCAATCCCTGGCCGGGTCATACCAAAGACTGTAAAAATGGGACCCAGTGCTTGACACTCAGCATCAAGGGTTGGGTTGGGGGTAAGTCCCTGTGACATACTAGCGTCATGTCCAGGGGGTGTACTTGTACATCATGGCTCGGCATGGCTACTTACTAATGGCTAAATAGCAGCCCAACAACATTTCAAAGTTGAAGCTTCACAGCACAGGACACAATACGGTTTTACATAAGATGCAAAAAATAAGAGATCTGAACTTTTCAAAAAATAAATAATTTAAACCACTTTTAAGAAATTGTGAAAATAGATCGACAAGCTCACAACGTGTTGTCTCAGGGAGACGCCAATGTTTCGGTCTCAACCAAAATAAGTTTGGGAAACAATGCATAGGCTACACTTTGTAATTGTAATATATGAATCACTGTTATATGAGTCCATGTTTACACTGTGGGTTTAAACTAACATTTAGCATTTACTGTATACCTTGGCTGTGCGTGTCTGTCACAACAGCACTTTGTCTACGCTTCCCTGGCACTGTCTTTACAATAACACCGTCTGCCATACTCTGTGCATTCCATTCTATAGCACATCACAGCTGACTTTGAATATTAACCTGATCACAAAACAACGTGAGAAACAGGATGTGAGAGAGCTCTCAAACAGTACACTGTACTGTATAATAGCCTATAATAATGTACAGCATCTATGCGCACAATAATATGCACGGATACACAAACAATATACGCAAGGTCTTTTTGGCCGATGAATGAATATCCAAACAAGGTTCTTCATTGTTGTGGCTAATGCGTGGCAAAACAAATACGGTATAAAAAAAAAATGTATAGGCCTATGTGTTGTGGTACCATCATCATGGTTACTCAAATAAACAAATTAAACTGGGGGAACATAGGGCTGAGTGAGGGAAGTTAGGTAACATATACTGTGCTCTTTTGGGTGGAAACCTCATATGTCCCAAACTGTTACTTTTCAAGATTCAGGGCTTGTAGATCTGTTACTTTTTATCCTTGTGACACTGTAGTATGATCAAGTATATAGTGCTAATTTATGAAAAAAGAAAGAAGTAAAAAGTTCAGATATGGAGGGCATGGCCATTGGCCACTGCTGTTCATTGGATTTGAAGCAAGAGGTCTCTCCAGTATTACAATAATCATATCATAATGTATGTCTATTGGAGCAGGTCTCTCCACTATTAATATATCAATCTATCATAACTCAATCTCATATTCGCATACATTATGTGTGGGCGTATAGGCTTGGCTCCACGGCTTCCTGCTTTGACACACCGGTCTCATTTCCCTTAGTTAACACACCTGCCAGCCATCATCTCATCAACCTCTGTTCTTTACTTCACTGGCAGATTGTTGTTTTGCCTTGCAGTGTAGTTAGACTATACATGCTTCAGCCAGCTGCTTTTCTACTGATAGTTCTCAGTGTAAGAGTAGTGTTTTCCCAGTGTTTACCTGGCTGTCATGTCATTTTCTACACCCCACCAGCGTTGCCATATTCTATGAGAGAAACCAGGTCTTGAAAACAAGCCTAAAAGAAGCGACTGTAACGTGAGCACATTAAACCTATATACTGTACATTGGAAATGTGAACATTTTGTAATATATTTGAAAAGTTTTAACAATGCAAATCTGGTATAGACAAATCCCTGGAGCAGTGCCCTGTAGGCCAGGTGTAGCTAATCAGTGCTGCGTGTAAAGTTGCACTTCGTCTATAGGGGTCCAAGCCACATCATATTTTCAAATGGGGGTCCACGGACAAATACCTATTAATTTGGTGGTCCTTGATTTTTCAGGGACGCTAGCCCCTCCTATATACAGCTTTTGTCCCCACAAAATGTCCGTAACACAAACATTAAATGCCATTGACAATGAAGGGAAAATGTACGTCATCTTGTCCCACACATCTCATATTTGCTATCGACAAATTATGAAAGGAGAAATTAGGTCAAATGCCTGCCAAATAGGACGTAAATTTGTGGCAACAGACATTCTGATTGGCCAGTATGGGATGATTCATGATGATGTACGATGATAAGAGCGCCCCTCACTTCACACGCGTGTGATTTTTAAGTGTTTAGAAGAAAGCCCAATAAAACTCAACCCGCAAACTACTAATATTTTCATTACAAACAAGCCCAAAGTAGCTTCTAATTAGCGGACATGGCAACACTGCCTCCAGTTCAGCCCGTAGGCCATAAATACATTTTAAGAAGACATATCAAAGATTGTTTTCTAATGACTTGGTTTTTGATGTGCACACTGTATCATTTTATTGAGGCATCGGAACAGCGGCAGGCGGCAGCTATCGTTTCTGTCTACTGCAAACTACCAATATTATTATTTACATAAAAACAAGCCCAAGATCCTTTCTAATAAGCGGACATGACAACACTGGCAGAGGTGGCTCAGGGGTATAGTAGAGTGGCCGGGATGGGAACCGCAAGGTTGCCAGTTCGAACCCGGGCTCCCCCAGAGTTGGTGTCGAAGTGTCCTTGAGCAAGACAATTCAATTCAATTCAAAGGGCTTTATTGGCATGAGAAAACATACGTTTACATTGCCAAAGCAGAAAGAACAAAACAACAATACAGCAATACAATCAAAACAAAAATTATGTACTTTGAAGGTCAGAATCTTCAATAGATCAACTTCTGTGTACCAAGATAACTCGATGCAGGTATAGTGCAGGAATATACACAATGATTAGTCTTTAGGGTGGTTGTGTTCCATTTGATATCCTTCTCCTATCACAGCAACTCACAAATCTTGCTGCTGTGTTTGCACATTGTTGTACTTCGCCCAGCAGATATGGGAGTTTTTTGTCATTGGTCATGTTTTCAAAATCTCCGTGTGTGGTTGTAATCTGTGGGAAGTATGTGTCTCTGATGTCTTGGTACAATGGACAGATGGTTAGGAAGTGTAGCTCGGTTTCCACTTCGTTTAGTGTGCAGTGGGTGCATAGTCTGTCTTCTCTCGGGATACAGGTCTGCCTATGACGGCCTTTCTCGATCGCGAGACTGTGCTCACTGAGTCTGTACCTAGTTAAGATTTTTCTTTGTTTTGGGTCGGTCACGGTGCTCAGGTATTCTGCCACTGTGTATTCTCTGTTTAGGGCCAGATAGCATTCTAGTTTACTCTGCTTTTGTGTTGCTTCTTTCCAATGTGTCAGATAGTTTTCCCTTTGCTGTTTTATAATTTGTGTTTGTGCCCGGAGTTCCAGGGCCAGCTGGCTGAGGGGGCATCTCTCTAGAGTTTCACTGTGTGTGAGTGCCTTGTTATGGAGTGCATCTAGGTCACTTTCTTTTAGGTGGTTGTAGAACTTAAGTGCTCTCTTTTTTATTTTGATTATGAGTGGGTATCGTCCTAATTCTGCCCTGCATGCATTATTTGGTGTTTTTCGCTGGTTACGGAGAATGGATTTGCATAATTCTGTGTGTAGGGTCTCGGTTTGGTGTTTATCCCATTTTTCCAGGTCATGGTTTGCTAATGGTCCCCAGATCTCGCAACCATAGAGGGAAATTGGTTCTATCACCGAGTCCAGTATTTTAAGCCAGGTTTTAATTGGGATGTCTATTTTGATGTTTCTTTTGATGGCATAGAATGCAAGACACTGAACCCCTTTGCTCCCGATGTGCAGGTTGGTGCCTTGCATGGTTTCCCGTCATCGGGGTATGAATGTAATGCACAATCTATGTAAAGCTATATAATTGCACCATTTTGTTTTTATTGTTATTATTTTTTAATGGTGTCCCCTCCTTCATTTAGCTTCCTTGCCCCAGTCTGGGTAGTGGTGGTGGTACTTTACCACTGCACCATCTGAGCACACAACGGTTTCCGTTTCTTGATGCTTTTATGATACATTTTTGACAATGTCCCATGTTTGTAAATGTTATAATTATGTGGTACTATATTGTCTTACCCTGCTATGTGTGTTGATATGATTGCTGCATATACTGCATATGTTTCAAACACGCAATTATCCAAGCTGTAATTGTGAAGCCAGCATCTGGACGAAGACAGAATATCCTAATTAAAACTCAGCATTTTTAGACAAAGTCTGGTGCTATTTTCTCGGGTTATTCCCAAGAGACACTTGTGCATCAATGTAGTAACATGAACAACAGGTGTTCCTGCTGGAAGAAATCGAAATTTGAAGTTAACTTGCAGCTGTTGCCTATAAGACAGTGCTTCTAAAAGTGGCGTCTGGGGATCCCAAGCGATTCTGGGGCGTCCCTCCCAACCATATTTTTATTTTTACAAAAATTGTGAAAAATATGTGCAATCTTAAAGCAAATGTTTTTTTCTTCTAGAGGTCCCCAAATATACATAGTTTTTCGGGTTCTTGACAACCCTGAGGGTCTGTGAGAACCATAAATTCTTTTCAAACTAGGGAATATCTATATATTTTTAAATTATTATTCAAAATGTTTACTAGGGACTATCTATATATTTTCTAATTATTATTCAAAATGTTTCAGAAATTCACAGACATTTTCTAAATTCTTTAGAAATAGTTGAAATCAGATACGTTGCGAGCTTTGAGGTATGCTATTTTCAAACTAGCCACATTTTTTTATCTGATTAAAGTGGTTAAATTGTTCATCATTTAGCTGGGGGACCCCTGGAAACCCAGTCTAGGACCCCTGGGGGTCGCCGGACCCCACTCTTAGAACCACTGAACTAAGACAATGTTTTGGAAGTGAGGACTATGCTCTCCAGGGGGCGCCATGGGGACCAATTGGAAAGGAGAGAGAGAGGGGATAAATCACATTGCACTAAATAGTCAGCTGACAGCTACCATATTATCCCTATAGGGAGGATATGGCAGGTTACCAATCAGTGCAACATCTGTTGCTTTTATCACCACTTAGAAAGGGCACTAAAGGCTGGCTCACGTGATATGAAATATTAGGCTACCTTGTAGTTTACGACACGTGTGTATGCGTGTGCTCCCTCCTCACTGGCCTTCTAGCGTGCTCCCTTAAGCCCCTCCAAATGATCCAGAATGTGTGTGTGTGTGTGTGTGTGTGTGTGTGTGTGTGTGTGTGTGGCGTGCGTGAGTGAGTGAGAAAAGGGGGGGAAATAATGTTACAATTAGGAAAATACTCTAACCACTGATTGTGGTTAGAGTTATATAGGATTAGGTATGTGGACGTTAGGCCTTACCCCGGGGCTCCCCTGACTGTGTTGCGTCGCGTTGCATTGTGACGGCGTCAAAAAATGAACCGGGGAATGGGTGACGGAGTCCAAACGCAACGTGCAGGGTAACGTCGCCAGTGGAGCCCCCATCATTGATTAAAAAGGGAACATTTCCTGCTCTGACGATGGTGTGACGCTGACAGGCGCCCGGTGGCTGCAGTGGAGTCCCGGCCTTAGCGTTTGAGTTATGCCTGATTTATAGGCTCAGTTGTACAACAGAGTCATGCACCAAAAATAGACGATGTAGGCTACACATTTGTAGATCTGCTATTTCCGGCTTTAGGAATAAGGAAAATGGCATTCATAAAATCGGGGGTCCTAAATGTTGATGTCCTCCCATGTACTGTATAATACAGTGTGTGTGTGTGTGTGTGTGTGTGTGTGTGTGTGTGTGTGTGTGTGTGTGTGTGTGTTTGTTTAGGCAACTTTTGGGGACATTTTTCAGTATACACACCAGTTGATTGGGGACCACTTGACAATTGGGGACGAAATTTACCGTCCCCAAAGGGAAATCCTTAAATTTCATTATAATCATGTTCCCCATGCTCCAAAGGGGCCTTAGCCATTAAAATTAGAAATGTCCCCAAAAATCGGATTTTTTCAGCTGTCTGTGTATATCTTGTGTATAAAGATACACAAAACCTTAAAATTTTCGACTTTTGGGGACTCAGGAGTGTATAACTCTACACTGCCCCCTATTGAAAGTGTGAAAAGTTACAACTACTAGTCATGTGACCATATGGATTTCTGTTGACTTCCTGTGTCATGTTTGCCAGGAAGAAATTAGCTAGCAGAAAACCTTACAAATACAAAACAGAGATGGAATCAGAAATTACAAAAATAAAACAAACTAATCAAAAACTAAAATCCCTCTATTTTTTCGTTTTATTTTATTTTATTTTTTAAACTTTCAGTAGTTAGAAGTAGCTAGGTAAGGATAAGGTAGGGTTGAAAACCTTTACAGAGAAAATACAAAAAGAAAATACAATACAAGCCATCATTAAACATAAGTAACAGCATCAAACATAAGCAACAGCAGTAGAATTAAGCAAAGACATAATACACAATAAAATAAACACTTGTAGCACCAGTGGCACTGGCATCCCCAGTGATAATTAACAGCAGAATTTTCAATAGCTCAAATTAACTTTTTTGTAAACTAAAAATAAAACATCTTCACTTAAGTGCAAATGTTCTGCTAATAGTAGTGTCTGTTAGTAACTGGTATGTTCAGAGCAAGGTCATAAGGTTAGCCTGACTACATCGCCTGTGACTGGGATGCTTAACTAGGCCTATGCTCGAGTTCAGCAGTCCAACCACAGACTCATGCTATATTCACTAGTATGAATATGTCAGGTGGAACTATTTTTCAGCTCCCATATGAGCTCCTCTTCAATTTGTACTCTGTGGAACTTGAACTCGCTGACCCTTTCCACTGCAGCGCCATCAATGAGGATTGCGAGCATGAATGCTCTGCGGCCTCTTGAAATCCACAATCATCTTGACGACACTGAGGGCGAGGTTGTTTTCCTGGCACCAGAGTGCCAATGTGTTGATCTCATATATTTTTTCAGACTCATTGTGGTTGACGATTCGGCCTATCACTGTCATGTCGTCCTTTATGATGGGTACTTTATGATGGGTGTAGGAGTCATGTGTGGCTGTTCAGTCATGTGTACACGGCGTAGAGGCGAGAGTTCAGCACGCATACCTGGGGTGCTCCATTGTTGAGGGTCAGGCGGTCAGATGTGATGCTGCCCATTCTCACCATCTAGTGTCGGTTTGACAGGAAGTCCAGTAGCACATGCCTGGGTGTAGTTCCAGTTCCCAGAGCTTTGTGTCAAACTTCACTGGGACAATTGGTGTTGAATGCTGAGCTGTAGTCCACAAATAGCATATGTAAATATTTCATTGCTATACTATATGGATGACACCACAACTCCAATCACTAGTAAGAGCCAGGAATGCGGCACATAGATCTGGGGACACCAATGCATACAGCACGGCGAGGTCAGCCCTTAGAAATGGTATCAGATCCGCTAAACTGGCATATAAGACCCGCATTGAAGCCCACTTCTACAGCTCCTCAAGCCCCCGACAGGTGTGGGAAGGTGTCAGGGCAATTTCGGACTATAAGGGTAGAACAACAACGTCAATGGCAGCGCAACCCTAGCGGTGGAGTTAAACACCTTCTATGCACGTTTTGACAGGGACAATATGGACCCGGTGTCGCTCTGACGGCTCCACCTTAGTCCTGAGCACTCATGTGGTCAGACTGGGACTGCGCAACATCAACTCCAGGAAAGCGGCTGGTCCTGACGGAATCCAGGGACGGGTGCTCAAGGACTGTGCAGCTGAACTTGCACCAGTTTTCACCACCATCTTTAACCCGTCTTAAGGCAGCGACAATAGTCCCGGTTCCCAAGAAACCGAATGTCAAGGGCCTGAATGACTACAGGCCTGTGGCACTCACCCCTATTGTTGCAAAATGTTTTGAGAGACTGGTGATGACACACATCAAAGCTGCTATACCGCCAACATTAGATCACTACCAGTTTGCCTCCAGGAGGAACAGGTCAACAGAGGATGCCATAGCCCTTGTGTTACACACTCTGTTAGAACACCTAGAGCATAAGAACACATATGGGAGACTCCTTTTTATTGACTTTAGTTCAGCTTTCAACACTATCCTGCCTAGCAAACTCCACAGCAAACTACAAGAACTTGGACTGAACACTACACTATGCAATTGGGTCTTGGACTTTCTAACTAACTGTACACAACATGTCAAAATTAGCTAGCACATCTCCCCCACCCTGCCCATTAGCACCGGGTCCCCCCAGGGTTGCGTGCTTAGCCCACTTCTCTACACACTCGACTGCTGCTCCTCTTCTCCATCTAACCTCATAGTCAAATTTGCAGATGACACAACAGTACTTGGCCTCAAGTCATGACAGGAAACGATGAGACCTTATACAGGAGGGAGGTCGAGGGTTTGGTGGCATGGTGCGGCAATCACAATTTAGCTTTAAATACATCAAAAACAAAGGAAATTATCATTGATTATTATCGTTCCTGGGCTTGACTGTGGCCGACGACCTGTCCTGGAGGACCAACATCACCTCTGCCGTGGGGAAGGCACAGCAATGCCTTTTCTTTTTAAGGAAACTTAAATGGGCAGGACTTCCACAAGCTCTGTTGATTAACTTCTACCACTGTGCAGTAGAGAGTGTCCTCACCTATGGGCTACTGGTGTGGTTTACCAGCTGCACCAGGGCAGACAAGGAGGCCATCCACAGAGTGGTCAAGGCTGCAGGGAGGATCATTGGGACCAGTCTCCCAGTTATCTCCACAGTCTTCACCTCCCGCTGCCTACGCCGCACACATAACATCCTACAGGACCAGTTCCACCCAGCACACCATCTCTTCCAACGTCTGCCCTCTGGTAGAAGATACCGATCCATCTGGTCCAGAACCAACACACTGACCAACAGCCTTTACCCACAGGCTGTCAGGCTTCTGAATGAACAACCTGATAGCTTATTATACTTGTGTTTTAAATACTATTTGTATAATAAAGCTGATTCATGTCCACATAGGTTAAGTGAATACAACTACGCTTCCACCCCTCCCCCACTTATGTGTCCCCAATCTGTCTTAAGTGGACAGTGGACTTTTTTTGCCCTTACCCCTCTCCCTGATATACATCTTTGTAACTTGGCAACTAAATGGCCATGGGATTGACAGCACATCTTTGGGACTATAACATTGGGGTGAGAATGTTGATATTGGGGTTTTATCACCCAATGGTGCCATGAACTGTCAGTTTGAGTGGAATCCAGCAAATAAGATTGTCTCTATACCAGCTCATCAGTGGTGGTCACATGGGATGATGCACCCTCTCATATCTTTTTATCGGCTATGGTAGTAGAGCTTTCATCCAGCCTCCAGATTGTACTCATTGCTATAGAAAGCAGCAGGCCACCTTGATACACAAGCTGTGGACATCACCACGTTGGGTGGGGGGGAATGAGGAAATCATCATGCATGTCCGGGTTGCAAGCCCAATTGGACTTTATAAACTGTAGTTACAAAGCTGGATTGAAAACATGCATGTCAACAAAGTGCTGCTGCAGTCCAGCTACTGCTTCTGAAAAGGCCTATGATGGTACATGTTGAAATCCGCTCATACACTCGCAGCACAAAGAGTTTGGAAATTGACAATGTAGGAGAATAAGATGACTACAGAAATATTTGCTCTGATATCTTAGTATACTTAGCAATTAGCCACTAGAGGCTGTTGGTTACATAGTATTTTACAATGGCTGAGGAAGTCACAAGTGTATTTGTTTAGGCAACCTTTGGGGACATTTTTCAGAATACACACCAGTTGTTTGGGAACCACCAGGTCAAGTGAATACAACTACGCTTCCACCCCTCCCCCACTTATGTGTCCCCAATCTGTCTTAAGTGGACAGTGGACTTTTGTTTGCCCTTACCCCTCTCCCTGATATACATCTTTGTAACTTGGCAACTAAATGGCCATGGGATTGACAGCACATCTTTGGGACTATAACATTGGGGTGAGAATGTTGATATTGGGGTTTTATCACCCAATGGTGCCATGAACTGTCAGTTTGAGTGGAATCGACAATCCGAGTTGGGAATTGACAATTTAGGAGAATAAGATGACTACAGAAATCCACTAGAGGCTGTTGGTTACATAGTATTTTACAATGGCTGAGAGGTGAGGAAGTCACAAGTGTATTTGTTTAGGCAACCTTTGGGGACATTTTTCAGAATACACACCAGTTGTTTGGGAACCACCAGGTCAAGTGAATACAACTACGCTTCCACCCCTCCCCCACTTATGTGTCCCCAATCTGTCTTAAGTGGACAGTGGACTTTTTTTTGCCCTTACCCCTCTCCCTGATATACATCTTTGTAACTTGGCAACTAAATGGCCATGGGATTGACAGCACATCTTTGGGACTATAACATTGGGGTGAGAATGTTGATATTGGGGTTTTATCACCCAATGGTGCCATGAACTGTCAGTTTGAGTGGAATCCAGCAAATAAGATTGTCTCTATACCAGCTCATCAGTAGTGATCACATGGGATGATGCACCCTCTCATATCTTTTTATCGACTATGGTAGTAGAGCTTTCATCCAGCCTCCAGATTGTACTCATTGCTATAGAAAGCAGCAGGCCACCTTGATACACAAGCTGTGGACATCACCACGTTGGGTGGGGGGGAATGAGGAAATCATCATGCATGTCCGGGTTGCAAGCCCAATTGGACTTTATAAACTGTAGTTACAAAGCTGGATTGAAAACATGCATGTCAACAAAGTGCTGCTGCAGTCCAGCTACTGCTTCTGAAAAGGCCTATGATGGTACATGTTGAAATCCGCTCATACACTCGCAGCACAAAGAGTTTGGAAATTGACAATGTAGGAGAATAAGATGACTACAGAAATATTTGCTCTGATATCTTAGTATACTTAGCAATTAGCCACTAGAGGCTGTTGGTTACATAGTATTTTACAATGGCTGAGGAAGTCACAAGTGTATTTGTTTAGGCAACCTTTGGGGACATTTTTCAGAATACACACCAGTTGTTTGGGAACCACTGATCCCTCCCCTCTGCTCATGTCCTCAATTGGATCCAATTGAACACACCTGTGTTCACCCCACCCACACCCCCACACTGATTGGGGACCGTTCCCTTCTCCAGTGTTAGGCTCTCTGTACAAGATTGTTACCAGTGAAACCAAGATGGAAGGAGGCAGAGAGCAGATGCTGCTGGAAGCTAATGCTAGCACACATGGTAAGTTGCAATGATTAGCTTCCCAATTTGCTGGTTATATGTTTTTTTATAGCATGTGTTTGCTACAGTAGATTAATGACATTGAGGCCATGGTAAAATGACACTAATGTCAGGTTTATGGACCTAGTTTGATAGCTCTAGTGTTTTCAACAATGTGTTTGACATTAGCTGGTAGACTAGTATAGATGACACTATGATGACACTTAGTTTGTAATTCAACACTAGAATAATTTAGGTTTAACTAAAGCGACCAGTAGTTTGTTAGTTTTTAATGATTTACTGTAGAACAAATTAAAATGTTCTGTTTTACTGTCCATATGATTTGGCATTTATTTTGTAAAATGTCATCTATTTCTTAACTTGTTTTGTTTTAATCATTATGAAAGACTTTGAGGTGAATTTCATATGTAAGGGTACTTTTTAGTTTAGCTAGGAGCTACTTTAGTGTTGTGTTGTGCCTGTATGCATCCCTGCACCAGGTGCAGTTGATTGCTGTGTCAAGTTGGCTTAAGCACCTGGGCAATTGGGGACATTTTTCAGAATACACACCAGTTGATTGGGGACCGTTCCCTTCTCCAGTGTTAGGCTCTCTGTACAAGATTGTTACCAGTGAAACTAACAAGGCTCTGTTCCATTCTGGTGAAATGGACATCCCCTGTCAAGTATGGCAAGTTTCAAACCTCCCAGAGATTCCATTGTGAATCTACATGAGTTGATATGCCTCGTATTGTATTATTAAAAAACAAGTATTATTAAAAATAACTGAAATATATCGGGGGAAAAAACATCTTCCAAATTCAGGCTTCATACTAGTATAGTAGTTTGGAGCATGGGGATTATGATTATAGTGAAATATCGTCCCCGGTCCTTAATCAACTGGTGTGTATTCTGAAAAAAGAATCGTCCCCAAAAGTTTCCTAAACAACGTATGGATACAGTACAGTGGTCATTTAGGACACGCATTGATACATGTAATTCTTATATTCCTCTCTCTCCAATGTGGTCCAACTCAAGCCATGGACAAAGAACGGCTTCAACTGATCCTCCAATTGTTCGTAGAGGACAGCGATGAAGAAGATTTCCTTGGATTTCCAGCCTCAGGTATGGAAGAAGATAGTATTATTAAAAAAACTGATTCTTGGACCCAGTCAGAGTTCAGAATGTAAATCAGTGTAGAATTATGTGCAGGATGTCATATGCAAGATGTGAGAGGACTTAACAAACGTATGGATACGGTACAGTGTTCATTTAGGACACACATTGATACATGTAATTCTTATATTCCTCTCTCTCCAATGTGGTCCAACTCAAGCCATGGACAAAGAACGGCTTCAACTGATCCTCCAATTGTTCGTAGAGGACAGCGATGAAGAGGATTTCCCTGGATTTCCAGCCTCAGGTATGGAAGAAGATAGTATTATTAAAAAGAGAACTGATTCTTGGACCCAGTCAGAGTTCAGAATGTAAATCAGTGTAGAATTATGTGCAGGATGTCATGCAAGATGTGAGAGGACTTCATTTAATTGTTAATTTAATACTCCCCCTCACACTTATGCCAGTGTGCCAGTGATCACCCTCCCCTTTGCCAATGTTGGCACCAGTGCCTAAGGTTGCCTACCCCTGGTCTAATGTCTTATCTTTGCACTTGCAGACCAGTACAGCTCCATGTCTGACTCGGACCTGGTGACGAGTGGGGGACCATCCAGTAGGGGCACTGAGCACCTGGCCCCACCTTCTCCACTGGTGGAGGTGCTCTGCCATTCCAAGGTGAAAGATCGCACGCACGTCATCCCAGAGGTTACTCAGGTACATATGTGGAAGAGAACATCTGGCCTCAGTGGTTTGTTCACAATGTAGATGTGCTATTCCTGCTGAATGATTGGCCCAGAATGGGGACAAAAATGGCAGATCCTCAAACTCACAATGCGTAACTACTGGAGTGTTTGTAAATGGTATTCCTTTTCATTTCAGATGCCTAGTCCTTGCCCCTCAACATCAGTGGATGACCATCGGATGCCTAGTCCTAGCCCCTCAACATCAGTGGATGACCAATTAATCAGCAGCCCTCTGCAGATACCAGTAGTTGGGCATGTGGAATCACTCCCTCAGGTATGAGCTGTCGTCCTTAATATTTGTTATCAATGTTACTTGATTGAATTTGGTTTGAAAGAACGGAAATGAACTAAGTCTAGTACTGTGTAGAACAGTGCTTTTCAAAATGTGCTTGACGTCGCAATGATGTCGAGGATTCCCCAGATGATTAACGTGCAACATCTCACTCAACAATAAACTAAATTACAGTATACAGTAAGTGTATACAAGGAATAGGTTTTGAACGGAATATTTCTAAGAGTGAATGCTTAAGTTTTGTTCCTATTCTTGGGATAACATTCTGCAAAAATAGCAGATCCACAAACTCACAATGCAAGTCATTTTAACTGCTCTACTTTGATCTGTCATTTCAGATCAGGGTGGCTAAACTGAAACTGCATCATGATGAATGCTTTGATCGGCACAAGGCTGCAGAGGAAGAACGCAATGCTATTGAAAGACGGCGTACCTTTATCTTACATCAACGTGCACTGCTGGATCAACAGCTGGCACTTTTGGATCATGTGAGTAATTTTGATTGAACACGGTCATAATACTTTATTACAAAATCATTTCAATGCAAAGAATGTTAATTATATTGAGAAATAGTTGTTTACCGGGTAAACAAAGGAAAACTGACCATTATTTTACACCCCCAAAGTTTTCACTATTTATAAAACAAATGGATGGTCTTAAAAACCCACACTGGTATCTGGTAAGAATTTGTGTTGGAGTGTTTGTAAATTGTATTGCTTTTAATTTCAGATGCCTTGCAGTCCTGTCCCCTCAACATCAGTGGATGACCATTTAATCAGCAGACCTCAGCAGCAACTGGTAGTTGGGCGTGTGGAATCACTCCCTAGGGTAGGACTTTGCTACATGCAAGAATAGCGTAATTGATTGATTAAAAATGAATGCTATGAACAATTTAAAGTTGGCACCACAACATCACTATGGAACGTTGTCATTCCCAGTCGTCCTTAACATTTAATCTGTTATAATGTTACTTGATGGAATTTGTAAACGGAAATTAAGTTTAAAATTGTGTAGAACACTGCTTCTCAATGTGTCTGGGAGTCCTGACGTCCCAATGACGTTGATTATTCCCCAGATGATTAACAGTAAACTAACTTACAGTATAAGTGTATCCAGGCTGTCTGCTCTTTTCTAAAGTGACAATTTATGCACTTATGGTGACTATACTATATCAAGTAATGTACATTGCCCAAATTTACTTCTCTTACAGAACAAGAACAATACCTCGGAGGGAACACCACAGAAGAAAACTACCTTTAACACAAATAATGACTATACCTCAGATGAATCCACCGACGAGACTGAATCTGAATACATGCCTGACATTGAGTCTGAGTCCGAAAAAACAATGAGATCAGAGCATTCAGCAATACTTGAAGTAGCCGGCCCAGGGAAAAAGGTCTCCATAGTCGGCACCGGGACGAACAAGAGACAGACTGTAAACCCAGGGAACAAGAAGAGCTCTACAGTCAAGAAAAAGACACTGACCAGGAACAACGATGAGTCAGACGAACCAAATGAGAGTTTTCCATCAGACTACGGTGAATCTGAATACATACCTGACACTGAGTCGGAGTCCGAAAAAACATGGAGATCAGAGCATTCCGCAATACTTGAAGTAGCCGGCCCAGGGAAAAAAAGCTCCACAGTCAGCTCAGAGAAGAAAAGGAGATTGACCAGGAACAACGATGCCTCAAATGATGAGAGCATCCCCTCAGACTACAATGAAGCTGATGGCATACCAGGCTCTGATTGCAGTGTTTTACTTTTTCCAGACTCGGACTTAGAGCTTTGCCCCCCACTAACTCCAACAAAACCTGAGTTAGCTATCCGAGGGAAAGAGATCTCCACAGTCAGCCGATGGAAGAAAAGGAGACGGACTGTAAACGCAGCGAAAAACAGCTCCACAGTCAACCCAGGAAAGAAAAGGACATTGACCAAGAACAACCATGCCTCAGATGATTCAGAGAGTCTAACATCAAACTACTATGAATCAACCGATGATGATGACTACAGAGATAAAGATTACACACCTGGCATGGAGGAGAATGACACAGATTCTGAGTTGGAGAACGCACAGACATCAGAGATATTCCCCTTAACTCCTACAATACATTGTTTAGCTGGTCCAGGGAACAAAAACAGCTCCACATTCAGCACAGGGAAGAAAAGGAGACCGACTGTAAATGCAGGGAAAAACAGCTCCACAGTTAGCCCAGGGAAGAAAAGGAGACAGAGTCTAAACGCAGGGAAAAACGGCTCCACAGTTAGCCCAGGGAAGAAAAGGAGACAGAGTCTAAACGCAGGGAAAAACAGCTCCACAGTTAGCCCAGGGAAGAAAAGGAGGCCGACTGTAAACCCAGGCAACAAGAAGAGCTCCACAGTTAGCCCAGGGAAGAAGAGATTGACCAAGAACAACGATGCCTCGGATGAATCAACCGATGAGTGCGCCCCAATTAATGTACTGCCTCCCTCAAATACTGAAGGCCGCAGAGTGTATGACAAGAGGAACTACTGCCTTTTTTGTCATAAGGCAACATCAAAAATCGCTCGACACCTTGACACTGTCCACAAAAATGAAGTGGAGGTTGCAAAGGCAATGTGTCACCCAAAAGGTTCTAAAGAAAGACGGAAGCGGCTGAGCATCCTAAGGAACAGAGGAAACTTTGTCCACAATAACGATGTGGTGAGAAATGGGACAGGACATCTTGCTGCACGTTACCGACCACACAGGAATACACCGGGTAAAGATTTTATTTACTGTGTTCATTGTCAAGGTCTTTACTCAAAGAAAACATTATGGAAACATGTAAAAATCTGTCCAGTGAAGGCAAGAGATGAAACACCCGATGTTGGAAGACAAAGATCCCTTTGTGCTGTTAACACACCTGTTGGCATGGACATCAGTGAAGGTCTAAAGAATATTCTTGCTAGAATGCACTCTGATGAAGTGTCACACTTAATCCAGAATGACAAGTGCATCCTACAGCTGGGACAATATATGGTCAACAAATTAAAGAAAACTAATTCCAATAATGGTGACTACATAAGGGCGAGAATGAGAGAAGTTGGAAGAGTCCTTCTTGAGGCGAAAAAGATTACCCATCTGAAGAAGATCGAGGAATTCTTCATTCCCCAACACTTTATGCTTGTTGTGTCTTCTACAAAATCAGCAGCTAATTACAACCACGAAGACGACGCCTATGGAATCCCATCATTAGCGCTTAAGGTTGGCTACAGCCTAAAGAAACTGAGCTGTATTGTTGAGAGCAATGCCATGATGGTAAACGATGACGTCACAGCTGAACAAGCACGAAAGTATAGACAGATACATACTTCAAGATGGGAAGAATACATCTCTGCTGGAGCACTACGCACGCTTAGGGAGAAGAAGATGAATATGCCACAGATTTTGCCATTTGCAGAAGACGTGAAAAAGTTGAACTTCTCCATGGAAAATGATCTACACATTTACCAGAAAATGCTATCAGTCAACCCTACCCCAAAGAACTACGCTGCTCTGGCTAAGGTCACCCTTGGTTTGGCAATCACGTTCAACAGGAGAAGAGAAGGAGAAGTTTCCCTAATGACAATGGATGGTTTCATGTCACGAAACAAGTCGAAGTTGAATGAAGACGTGGCCATAATCTTGACTCCATTCGAAAGGAAAATGTGTGAGATCTTCGCAAGAGTTGAGATCAGAGGGAAAAGGGACAGAACGGTCCCTGTCCTGTTAAAGCCATCACTGGTGAATGCAATGGAGCTGTTGATTCAAATGCGTGTGACATGTGAAGTGCCCACTGAAAACGCATTCATGTTCGCAAGACCAAAAGCCTTATCTGCATACAGAGGTGGAGATAGCTTGAAGCAATATGCAAACATCTGTGGTGCCAAAAACCCTCAATCCTTGACCTCAACAAAACTGCGAAAACACATTGCAACAATGTCTCAAGTATTGAACTTGGAGGAAAATGAGTGTGACCAACTTGCCAACTTCTTGGGCCATGACATCAGAGTCCATAGACAATACTACCGCCTACCATCAGGAACTCTCCAGCTTGCGAGGATGAGCAAGGTTCTCCTTGCTATGGAAAAGGGCAATCTGGCACAGTACAAAGGCATGGCATTGGATGACATCGAAATTGACCTAGAAGGTTTGGCCATACTTTGATCGATATTTTTTCTACTGTTTCTTTTGTCTACTGTGTTTTTACTATACTAGAGTCTGTTTTAAGTTATTTTGCTATACTGATTCAGATTTTATTCTCTCACATTTTAAACATTAATTTCTACAAAAAAAATTGTGCTTTATCAGAGACAGTGGAACCCTTGGAAGGGGACAGCTCAGGTGATGAAGGGGAATCTGACGTTACTCCTGGCACAAGTAAAGGGGAAAAAAAGAAAAAAAACACATCTTCAGAACCAGGTAAAAAATAATGATTATGATTGGTGTCTTTCCATTGGTTTATCTAGATCCTAGAAGATAATCGCACTTCTAGATTAGCCAAAGAGACAGTCCAAGGCCATGATATTCTGCTAATTTAATTTGCTTCTGTTAAAAGGATAGTTCACCCCAAAAGGTTTAGTTTTTCCTATTGATTACTGACCTTATGGAGACTTGAACTTCATGGGTTTTGGTTTTGTCACAAAGGAGACACTTCGTGTATCCATACAAAGGAGACTCTTTGTGTCTCCATAGGGATATACTGCTGTTCATCAAATTACATCCATATAATTGGTAGGGGGGGAAAAAGTCGTTTTGGGGGGTGAACTATCCCTTAAGTTCTACTTTTTTCTGCTTCTTCAGAGAGAGTGCAAGTGGAGGATGGTGTTCTTCAGGATGGTACATCTTCAGCACCTGCTTCTATGCAAGTGCAAGTGGAGGATGGTGCATCTTCAGCACCTGCTTCTATGAAAGGTTAGAACAAGTATCATCATTCAACTGAACCTATGATTATTTTGTGTCCATTAGTGCAGGGATTCTCAAACTCTTTTGGGTCAAGGCACCCCTATAAATACTTTTTTCATCTGAGGCTTCCCTATATATTATATACATATTTTTAACTCCTAACCTAATATGGCATATTTTACTATTGTTATTGTAAAATATTATAAGATGGTGAAATCTGAATGAATTGTACTTTATTGAGCAAAACAGATTTGTGTTGTACCTTCAAATTAATTCAAGCAATACCATATTAGCCACAATATTCATGTAAACATGAAATGTTTGAAGTGCAAGAAGTGCAAATTTACTTTAATTCGAGAAATTCTATTCTCCACCAGTTCCTGGCATAATGTTGCGAGGGGAACAGAAGAGATGGTAGTCGTTTTGTGGAACTGACTGAAAATAACTTTGTACTGAAGTGTCAATATAGATTCCAAATATTACCAAAATATGACGCGGCACCCCTGGGCTGTCGCCACGGCACCCCAGTGTGCCCCTCACCCACTTTGAGAACTCCTGCATTAGTGGTATTTTAATTTCTCAACAGAACCAGTGACCAGCACCACAACAAAGGAGGCAAAATCAAGGCGGAGGTGGAGAGCAGAGGAAGTGAAAGCGGTGGAGGACAATATGATGGACTTCATCAAGACCTTCACCGTACCTCCCAAAAAGAGCTGCGATCTTTGCCTTCAAAGTGCACCAGAGGCACTAAAAGATAGGTCCTGGACGGATGTAAAGAACTTTGTCCGAAACCAGATCACAGCATCGAAAAGAAAGGTTTACCCTTAATAAAAAATATTTTATATCGTTTTTATCGTTGATTTGTCACCTTTACAATGAGGTATAGCTTGGAAGGATCAGCACTGGTAAAAGTGTAGGTTGCGCCTGGGAGAGAGCAATCATCCAATCCACTAAGCAACACAAAGCAAGGCTGAATATCATCCATTTGCCATTTTGGAAAAGGTTTGCGGCGCGCAACCCACACATTTAGCAGTGCTGCTCATTCCACGAATGTTTGATCATTACAAGCTATACAATCGGTGTGAAGGGGACAAATCGACGAGGAAAATTACATAAAATAAAGAACATCTTCTGGTTTTACAAGCTAATCTGGTGTACCACATAAGAGAAAATGAATAAAATCTGCAATCTCAGTCGAGTAAGAGTCTTTGTTTATTAATAATTGTGCTCCGCAGCTGCAGTCATACCAGACAGACAAACGCGTTCTGAGTCCAATTAGACTGGCTCAAGCTACTGTATGTGCGACAAAATCAGCCATTCTTTTTAGGGTACCTTTTTGTTAAGTGGTCCCCAATCAACTGGTGTGTATTCTGAAAAATGTCCCCAAAGGTTGCCTAAACAAATACACTTATGCCAATTTTGAGACAGAGGGTTAAAGTCACTCTCCTTCGGCTTGTGACTTCCACACCTCTCAGCCATTGTAAAATACTACGTAACCAACAGCCTCTAGTGGCTAATTGCTAAGTATACTAAGCTATCAGAGCAAATATTTCTGTAGTCATCTTATTCTCCTACATTGTCAATTCCCAAACTCTTTGTGCTGCGAGTGTATGAGTGGATTTCAACATGTACCATCATAGGCCTTTTCAGAAGCAGTAGCTGGACTGCAGTAGCTGGACTGCAGCAGCACTTTGTTGACATGCATGTTTTCAATCCAGCTTTGTAACTACAGTTTATAAAGTCCAATTGGGCTTGCAACCCGGACATGCATGATGATTTCCTCATTCCCCCACACCCAACGTGGTGATGTCCACAGTTTGTGTATCAAGGCGGCCTGCTGCTTTCTATAGAAATGAGTACAATCTGGAGGCTCTACTACCAATATTTACTTCCTGTGTTTGAGATTTGAGAAAAGTAGACCACACAAAATGAGATTGTAACTTGTGTATAACCTAATACCCCAAAGGTGCCTTACAGTAGTTTGTGTTTTTTTTTGTAGCCCCCACAGTTTACTTCTTGTTCTTGTAGAGTTTCTGTGAAGGCAATTAGATCCCGAAGTGTGTAGCCTAAGGCAAAGGTCAAAGTGTTATCAAATGCATAGCACTAGTAGTTATTTTTGAACGGTACGTGACATACTTGTGACATGGAAAGTGACAAAACAGAGATGCATTACAGATGACATTGAAAAGTGCAAAACATACCAAGAATATCAAATCCTACACAATGAAACTACAGTTCAATTAAAGGCAAGGACAAAGGGATGGTATGAATGGATAAAGTACATTGCCCTGTGGTAGTACAGTACAGTACAGTACAGTGGAATACAGTACAGTATAGTACAGTACACTACAGTTGAGTACAGTACAGTACAGTACAGTAGAGCAGCCAGGATATGTCCCCAAAGGTGGTTTAAAGTAGGCTGTGTGTATAGACCAAGGCCCCAAAGGTGACTTCCTGTAGTGTGAAATAAGCCCCGCCCAAGTCCCCAAAAGTATGAATATGAGGTAAAATATGATTGTCCCCAATCTCAGGGTAAAAAATCCTACTTTTGAAAGAAAGCTTAAATCAAAAATATCAAGAGGTATTTGTAAAGTGGGCATCCTCTGAACACCAACAGTGGTCGCAGCTTCACTCTAACCCATTCAGAAAGGGTAGTCCCCGAAAGGGGGGTGTTCTGTCATCCGTCCCCAAAAGTAGTCTAAACATGTATGTGTGTGTGTGTGTGTGTGTGTGTGTGTGTGTGTGTGTGTGTGTGTGTGTGTGTGTGTGTGTGCGCGTGCATGCGTGCGTGTGTGTGTGTGTGCTTGTGATGTATGGCACAGGACAAAAGCTATGATAAAGGATGCTTGCTGATGGTTAATGTCTTGTGTCAATTATGTTTGTTTGGAACAGACTGGGAACAACAAATCAGAGTGATCATATAAATGTCAGCGGGCTCCATGTCTGTCCAAACTGACACCAGCATAATGAAGTAGAACAGGGCTAGGCAGCCAAAGCACATCAAGCAGCTTATCAGTCAGTCTATCAAAGTAATACAAAGTAGACAATTTAGAGGAAGTGCTAAAGTTTGGTTGCTCTGATGCAAGGCACGGGTTGCAGTTGCTGTCAGGACCAGTGGTGTAAAGCAAACATTGTACTTTTTTTCTCCACTGTAATATTATTTGAAAACTTGTGGTTATAGTTACCATGTAGATTTTGATTATTACAGTACAATTACAGTAACCACTTCAGCCTTATACATTTCGGCCAGCTCCATTGCATGGGAAAGAGTTCCACAGGGTGAGCCAGGGGCTCTGAATGTGTGGAACGTTTACTTTGTGCGTGTGTGTCTATACTTGTAAGGGCAGATCGAGGGCCAACTGTCCACAAAAGTACAGTGAGGATCATATTCCTCTTCTTCACGAGAAGAAATATAGTTTTATGCCAAAAAGAAGGTTTAGGCTAGATTAATACTTAGTTTTGTGGTGCTGTCACCAGTGGTTTAATGGTGTTTCTTTTCCCCAGGCAGTAAAGTATTCTTTACATTCTAGCGTACTGTACCGTATGCGTGAAAAATGACTGGCCACACTCTGTGGTACCCTGGGATACCATGGCGTGTGGCCAGTCATTTTTCACGCCATGCTACAACCTGGATGGATGGTTTTTATTTTGTCATTGGACACAAGTGTACAACGAAATTAATCTGTTGGCATCAATCCAAATGCAATACAAAGAAATAGTCATATAGTACTGCAATAGTTGTTAGTATTGGCAAGAGTAAAAACAGTAGGAAAAAATACAGTTTATGTACAGTCAGTAGGAGTTCATATGTTGACCCGGGGGGGGGGGGGGATAGACTATCGTTTGCTTAAAGAGTTCAGGAGAATAATGATTGAGGGGAAGAAGCTGTTTCTGGATCTGGTGGTTGAGGTCTTGAGGCATCTGTAGCCCTTTCGCCTCTGTGAGCTATCACCTGTCACACATCCAAAATAGCTGATCTACAAGCTCACAGCTTGTAAATCAGCTATGATGCGCAACACCAGTACACCATTAAACTCAGGCTTGTTGTGTTAGATAATTTTTATTTCTATTAAATCATTCATAAAAATTACTGTCCTAACATTTATAGATGTCCTCACAAGTAGCCTATATAAAATGTGTGTGTGTGCATGGGGAGGGGTGGGGTGGTTGATGGACAGAGGAGACAAAGACAGAAAGGGGAGAGGACAGATGGGGCGTTGTTAAAAGCTGCTCTGTAATAATGTGCATGTCTTTGGGTAGATTTGCACACACACAGAGCATCTGGGCAACTCACTGGAGAGAATGCTGCAGTCTGTCTGTATGCCCGCTAGCGTGCACACATTAATTATCGTCACTGGCACACAAAAACCCTGTATCCATTTTTATTTTCATCACTAAATGCTTTACTACTTCATCAGACAAGTGTATCAAAAAGTAGTGGAAATAACAGATCTGCAAGCTCACATGTCGCTATGTGACATGTTGTGAGCTTGTACAGTATGATTGGCAATTTTCACTATTTCTGAACATTTCCACTTCATTTCACTGAAAGGTATCCTCCCTTTTTACATACAAGGTTTGCCACGGTGACAGTTGCCATTTATATATATTTTTTATTGGGGACAGTTAAGCAGCACATACTCTATGACAAGAACATCTTTGCACATAGTCACCCATTTTATATACATTTTAAAACATCACATAAAGCATCACAGAAATACAAACAGGTAAAAGAGAAGATAATTTTATTTTTTCTAAGCTTAAGAAGTACATCACATCGTTGAGCCAGATTGAGTGAAAGGGTGGATTGGCGACTTCCAATGGATTTGGTCACTCCCAAAATGCACGGCCACTAACCTGTGGTAGGTTAAAACTAACCTGTGGCTCACGACATCTGTGGCAGGTTACTTACAACTAACCTGTGGCTAGTTAAAACTAACCACAGGTTAGTTACAACTAACCCGTGGCTAGTTAAAACTAACCCGTGGGGGGCACGGTGGCACAGTTGCTAGTGCTGTCGCCTCACAACTAGAAGGTCCTGGGTTCGATTCCCACTCGGGACGCTGTGGGTGCTGGTGGCGTGTTTCCTCATCAGTGCCCATACCCGAGTGTGTTCTCCCCGTGTCCCCTATGGTAGGTACCCTCACAAAAAACATGCAGTAATCCTGGTTTCTAAACTGCCTCCCCCTGGCCAGCCGGAGCGCCTGATGGAGGGCAAAGGAACTGGTTGGAATAACGTGTTCCTTCCATGCGCTACGTCCAACCAGGGGAAACTCCCCCTGTCAGGTGTAAAGGAGCAACTTGGACACTCAGGCATGAAGGAGGCATGAGTTCAAGTCCGTTGCTCTCCCCATGTCTCCCATATATGGGGACTAGGTTGGCAGAGGGTGTGTAGAGCCCAGGACGGGTGAAAACTAGGTTACAAAATCGTGGGAAAAAACAAAAAATAAAAACCTGTGGCTTCCTGTGAGGTTAGGCTTTAGGGTTGGGTTTTGGGTAGGGTGTGGGACTCATGTACAGTATGTAGGACTGTTAGTGGGTCGGACGGACAAAACACATGCACCCAAAGCAAACAGGCCTGTAGGCCTATTCCAAATACTACGTACAAAGCATTGGTCTCAGAATTGAATATTTAAAAAAATAATGTCAATTGCGAAAAACTATAAGCTCACAACATGTCGCGATGTTCCACGTTGTGAGCTAATAGATCTGCTAGTTTAAATAGCCAAAGTACAATATTTGCTGTAGTAGAGTAGGAGTATAGTTAAAGGTGCATATGTATAGCGCCTTTATCAAAAGTGTACAATATGCATGAAATGTTCCTATTCACACATCAGACACACGCGCGCGCACACACACACACACACACACACACACACACACACACACACACACACACACAGACGGCAGAGGAAACCATGCGAGGCCAACCTGCTTCAGTGTCTTGCTCAAGGACACTTCAACCCTAAGGTCCGATTCAGTACAGCGCTGTTTCGGCGCTGTAGTGCCGAAATGATTTCGGCTCATCAGAAATTTTCAGTAGCACCAAAGAGCTGACTTTAGGACGGTACCCGCTCCCCCCGAACCTCAAATGACGTCACATTGTAGGCTCTACAGCGCCGAACCGACTTTTATTCGACTCTAAAATAGGAGTATGAATCGGCCCTAACCCAGAAGGACCCATGCAGGGATTGAACCTGAAACCTTTCCAATTCCCGATCCTCTACCACCTGAGCCACTCTGCCGTATAAAGATCAAAACATGGATACTACAGTAAAATAAAATAACCTCAAAACAAGCACAAAATCGTTGCTGTCGGCCAGTAATCTCTCAAGACTACCCTAAACATGTAGTGTTGTTGTTGGTGGGAATGTCCACAGAAGTACCCGGGAGGAAGTGGACTAAAAAAGAGGTGGAGCCAAATCACCAGCCAAAGTTTCTTTCTACACACTTTTTTAACAAATTACTTCCCACATTGCTCGGGCAGAAACCTCTTATCTCCATAGTTTAACTCCCCCTCCTCTGGCACACTGTGGGAGCTCATAGTTCTGTGGGAGCTCATAGTTCTGGTACTAAAATGCTTTTTGCCAAATCAAATTTGAATGGATTGGAGGAATGACAACCAATGCCGCTGAATGGATTTCCTGGGGGATTTAGTTTAGGGCTTGGCACGCTCCGCCATACATCTATCTAGTGCAAAGGAACCAGAGTATAAGACAGAGTTCTGTGCTATCACAGTTGTCGCTCTAAATGCACTGTATTAAAAATAATTTGCAATTCATAGTTGTTGATTTTTTTTCATGGGTAGCCATCTGGTGGAAACCAAGCAGATGTTTATTTATTTATTTGTTTTTTAGATCTTGCCTTCTTCCAATTCTGGATTAAATCCAAATAGTGTCATAAAGATGTTAGATTGCACATCTAACCTGAATGAATTTGCATCCAGGACACCTGTGTTTATATCTCAGCAAGTCGGGAATGGAATATCATTGTAAAATTCTTTGCCATTAAAAGCATTGAAATGTTCATTTTATGCACTGTTGATTCACAGCATGCTACAATTTGATTTGATTTAAGTTTACTTTGATATTGTTTAAGTTTGTTTTATTTTTATGTCAGTTAGGCTAACGGTCCCGGAAATAAAATGGCGTTTGTTTGAAGTTGTCGGTTTTTGCATCTGAGTCTGCAGTTCTTACTGCAATGGGGAGTTTGTTTGTCAGTTTGGGAGCCAGAAGGCAGAAGAGTCTAGACGTGCATGCCTTTGGTTGCAGTGTTTTTACTCGGTGTGGGCAGAAACCCGGACCCATTGGAGAGAGTGGAGAAGTGGGGAGAAATGTGGAAATGTTGGTTGAAGACCAGGCATGCTGCGGCAATGCGGCCATTGAGGAGGGAGTATCAGCAGTCAGGTTTTGAGATTACTGAGGCCTAGCCCTGGGCCGTGTTGATGTTGTTGAATGCCCAATATTAATTCGGCATTTGAGCCACGGATCACCATTAAATGGTGGTCCGTGTCTCAAATGCCGAATTAATAATGGGAGGCTTTAAATATCAAATTTTGATAGCCTCGCAGACCCAAAACTAAAGAATATTTTGTTATTGTTGGATAAGAAGAGAATATGGGCTCTTTCTCTGCCCCACCCATTGTTTATATTGTGTTTAGTTTCCAAGATGGCATCAGCGCCAGGAGGGGGTGGGGCGGAGGTGAGTGCGTGGGGTCGACCCTATGCCCTTACTGGGATGCATTCACAAATTCAAGACACCTGTCTTGCGTTTGTCTTGTGTCTGTGTTTAATGGCCTCACCAATGCAGTTCCAATGGAAGCCCATACGGTTTGACCAAACATTTTGTTTGATGGGGGAGGGGGGGGGGCAGAACACATCAAAGCTGTGTTCAGATACAAGTCAGGTGTCAGACACAAGGCAAGTGGTAGAGCTCTCACCTTTGGAGCACAGAGTCACTTTTTCAAATCCGGGTAGCGACAACTCAGCCCGTGATTCTTATTTGGGCATATTGTTCTTATTGCGTATTGTCTTCTTTCTTGGTCCCGCCTTATCACTGCTTGCAGCTATATATATATTTTTGTTTTTGTTTTTCTAACATTTTCCATCTTCATCCACTTCAAACACACCATAAGAGCTTGTGTGCTCTTACAGCCCTCAAAAACATGAACTCAATGCAAAAGCCCTTCATGAACACTTCACATTACCTGCTGGCATATCTGTATTATGTCTGGACCTATAGCACACAAAAAACAGTCAAACGGTTGCAGGAATTGTTTTGTTAATTGTTCTTGTCACAGTCTCGTGGCCCACGACTTTTTATGAATAAAATGTAATTGTGTCCAATCTGTATGCAGAGCATGTAAATACAATATAACCTAATTGGGGTGTTGAAGGTCATGTCTCATCACCTTTGACACCATCATATGTCTCAATAGAAGAGACAAATACTGACCTGAAGGTCAAGATTCAATGTATCCCTGTAGATTTAATGTCCCACAGACATTGGTTTTCCCAATGCAGTGGTCTTTTTGGGGACTAGCTGTTCCTGCAGTTCAAGACAATTATTGGTAGAGGCCGGTGTTCTAGAAATGGTTGGCTGGGCAGACACTGATGTGGAAGAACTGAACAAGTACTCACAATATTTATACTTGTATTCAATATCACATTGGAGAAATACTCTCTTACGAGTAAAAGGCCGGTATTACTCGAGTAAAGAAATCCAAACTAAGGCACTATATAGCATCAAAATTATAGTTAAAGAACCAAAAGTACCAAAGTTTAAATATTCGTCAAATCTTTAAAAAAAAAGCTCACAATGTGTGAGCTTGCATATTGGTTATTTTCAAACAGTTTAAAACCAAATCTTAATTGGTTTTAATGCGTGTTTTGTAACAATAATAATCTAAATCTATAGTAACTAGCTTTCACATAACGATGGAGTAAATGGTGTAATATTTGTCTCTCGTGCTCCCAGTGCAGTAGACATTTCACATATCAAATTGTTTTAGTAAATTAACACCCTACTTGATCATACTACAGCACAAAAGCAATAGTAGCAGATCCACAAGCTTGAAACGTGGCACGAATATGTACCTCGGAATTGCAATTACTCAAGTGCACCAGTGCCCTAGAAATGGTTGGCTGGGCAGATGATGAGTCCTGTATGCCCTCTGCTGGGCTGGCTGGTGCCCTTGGTGCTAATTGATGCTTCAATGCTTTCATTGTTGCTCTGCACATCTGAATACTGGCCACAATGAGAGGACAAAAAAGCATGGACTTGTAAATGTCTGTTTTTTTTTCATACACAAAAGAAAGAGTTGAAGAAACTCAAAAGAATACGTTTCATTTTTTAAATCAGTAACGATGAATTAATCGTCTGTCTGTCTGTCTGTCTGTCTGTCTCTCTATCACTGTCTCTCTGTATCTCATCTCTGTATCCCTCTATCTCTGTCTCTCTGTATCTCGTATTTTCTGTTTAAAAAAATGAGTAAAACACGTAGAGTAAAACTTAAAAGCAGCTGCGTAGTCAAGCAAGTGCACAAAAATATTTCTACGCCCGCACACTGCCAACCTGTATAGGAGCTACATTTATTAAAGAAGCAATATTTCAGTCACAGATGACCTTCTTTCTGCACGTTGGCAGTGTGCGAGCGTATTATTTTCATTGTTGATTCTCTTTCTTTTATTTCAGGGTAAAGGAAGTGCAGTCCATTTTTTTAAATTGCGACCACAGGTCGCATTTACTATGAAAATGTGCATTTCCCGTCAGTCCGTCCGTCCATCCGTCACCCACCCCATGCCTCCATATATGGTCATGCCTCGTGACATCACATGACATCATGTAACATCATAAGGGATCTCCATATATGGGCAGATAGTCGTGATGTAGACAACATCACCAGGGGCCCTTCTCCATATATGGGAATGTCAATATATGGCCATATCACACCATACATGGTCACGCCTCATAATATCACGCCTCCATATATGGTCACGCCTTTGGTCAAAGACACTGACCTCATCTAACTCTGGATAACCATACATGGAGATGACTGGATCATCACCTAGATCTGCATATATGGAGCCGGCCAGCAACTCAACTCTACATCTGACCTAAAACCTCAAACCCATAGATCTCCATATATGGAGCTGATATGTTCTGACATTCCATATGTTGATCCCTCCCCACCTGTTATTCCTGTTCTGACATTCCATTATGCTGATCTGACCTCATCAAACCCTGTACACTCAAGACACGCTCCATATATGGCCATTACAGAATTCCTTCCATATGTTGATCTGACCCCCCCATGCCAAAGCTCCAGCGCTCGCCCAGCAGTCTGCCGTCACCCAAGCGGATGCGTGCATGAAATCATGATTAATTTTATTCATCAGGGCTTGCTGGTGTAATCACGCAGTACGTTTGCATTTGACAGAAAGTTGTTTAATTTGTGGACATCTGTTGTTAGTGATGTCCTCGTTATTTAGCGGATGATTTATGACCATGGATATGCTCTATATACTTTTTATTTCATTTGGCACTTTACAAAAATGCATCATTCCTTATGCAGAGGGGTGATCAGACTTTTTTTTCTTTTTACCCAGGCACTTAGGCTTTGGAACGCCCTACAGAGAATCTAAGCCTAGCAAAATCAGTGCCTTCTTTTAAATAATACATTTCTGAAAACATACATATTTAAGTTAGGAGTTATTCTTTTTGCGGTTCAGGTTCCCCAAAAAACTCACTGGTAATCAAGGAAGAACAATTAAGCCTTTTCCGTTCGTGCTCTACAAATCTGGAATGCACTATAGATTAACCTTTTAAATAGTTTATTGTTTTCCTTGCGTTGTTTTAATGAGTATACATTTTCTGTGCAGCACTTTGTTTAGAAAGTTGCTATAACAATAATATTATTATTAACAATAATAATAATAAGGGTAATAATAATAATAATAGGCTCATTTTACTTTGCTCATGTAGTTGGCTTCTTTAACTTTGCTCTGTATCCTTGTTAGGAAAAGGGCTGCAGGCTATACAAATAAATCCATAGTCCTTTTTTGGGGTCTTTGGCTGTGCTTGGTGTGTTGATTCATATTTACAGTACACAGTATGTTTACACAGTAAGTACGCTACAGTGTGTTGTATCTTAGGAAAGGAAAGTCATCCTTGACTTTACGTTTAACTGAGCTGTCATCATCTCAGGCCATGGAGACTTGCCAATAATGTAAAATGTGGACTGTTGCCATTTACTTTAACTCATAATCAAGTGACTGTGCAAGCTATGCATGAAAAAACATATACTCAGCAGTCTCACTGATTATCAGACTTATCAGTTTTAATTAACTGTGTGTGCAGTGTGTGTGTGTGTGTGTGTGTGTGTGTGTGTGTGTGTGTGTGTGTGTGTGTGTGTGTGTGATGTGTGCAAGTGTGTGATGTGTGCACTGTGCACGTGCGCGTGTGCGTGTGGTCATCTATCTTTCTTCCCTTGGGATAATACTGTATGTTGACCAATCAATGCAAGCTAAAGCAACTGTCACAGAACTGTCACCTGAAAGGAACAGTGCTGAGCTCATCACATTAACAATGTGAACCTTAAAGATTAGTTCAGCCAAACACACCCCACGAAGCCTTGAATTCATGTTTTTTAATTTTTGGTATTCACATTCCTAAGCCAATAATTTGATAACTGGCTGTGAGTCTTTTACAGCAGAATGAATTACATTTTCCCAGAAAAAGGCTGTATCAAATTGGAATGAATATCATAAATGATGCATTGCAGATATAATACAGTTATATGAGGTGATATAAGATCTAAGATTTCAAGTTTCAACACAAGAAATAACTCCACGAATCAGTCACTGCCCTCTAGTGGCAGTGACGTCAGGACTTCAGTGGTCTATTCTATTGCAGGGGTTCTCAACCCGTGGTTGGGGGGGGGGGGGGATAATAATTAAAAAAGAATAATATATTTTTTAAAGTACGTCATTTATTCTAATTGTTGTTATTGCAATTTAACGAGCTGCGTCTTACTTGTGTAAATGAGCAATATACTTTTTAGTCTGGCAGTCTTTTTTCAGGTCAGGACCTCTTATTTGAGAGACAAATGAAGGGGCCCCCACATATTGTATAAAATTATGTTGCTGTTTAAACTTTTTCATAGATTTCATAGATAGCTTAATGTTTTTTGTTTTTCAGACATTTAACCACTTAAACTCTAATTTCTTAGAAAACTTGACCTTTGGGCACTGTACTTGGCCGGAAATAGACGATGTACAAGCTCAAACGCCTCGCACATTTGAGCTTCGGCTAATGTTCCCCTCAGAATAGTTATGCTAGGGTTCTAGTGTTTAATGTAAAAAATATGAACAAATACTTGAGCTACTCTGTAATAGCCCCATGCAGAGGTCCCGGACACTCTGTCGAATACTCCTGGCCTATGGGATGACATAAAAGCAGGGTTGATTGTCTTTAGGATCTCTAGAACAACTTACAAGCCTGTATTTGAAGCTCATTGTAAAAGTGTTGACGTGAGGCCAAGCGGTGCCAAGTCCAGACCGGTGGACCAAAGACTTTAGCAACCAAGATAAATGGGCTCGGCCTTGTGCTACACCTCCCTATAAACTGATTTGAAAATGGATTGTAGTCAGTCGACCGTGACCTAATTTTCACACCAACTTAAAAAGACAAGTTTTGCTGCGGCATGCACAGCACTCGCAAGAGCAACTTCTATTTTTAACCTCTGTTTAATACCAGACACAATGCATATTAAAAGACAGTGCAGGTAGTCTGGGCCATGTTAAAGCAAAGCAGGACTATTACTGGTTTTCAACCTCTCACTCTGTCTCTCTCTCTCTCTCTCTCTCTCTCTCTAGCTCCTTGTAAACAGCAAATCATCGCCGTCGGGCAGAAACCTCCATCCTTGAGTGCAAATTCGAGGTATTTGAGTAGTTCTATTATTTCCTTAAGGCAGAAACCTCCTTTCTTTTTGTGTTTTTTCTTAAATGAACGCCCTACTTGACCATACTACAGTGTCACACAAAAGCATCTAAAGTAGCAGATATGCAGTCTTTTTTGAGCATGTAGATCTGCTACTTGAATTTGAATCCTGGAAAGTTTCAGACATATGTCTCATATTATGAGGTTTCCACCCGACAGAGACAAAATACAGTTCTGTTTGGGTCACCAATTTGTTCCAA